>NC_043700.1:183343623-183428215 GCF_006229205.1 Suricata suricatta | reverse complement strand
CTCTCTCTCTCTCTCTCTCTCTCTCTCTCTCTCTCTCTCTCTCTCTCTCTCTTTCTCTCTCTCAAAAATAAATATACATTAAAAAAAAGAAATAATGCCTTGTCGAGGAAATCCATATTTCATACCGATTGACATTATGTATATAAGAATGTCTTGTTCTCTCATGATCCGTAAGCTCTTGCATGGCTCCAAATCAAGTCTTTAATATTTTTTAAAATTATTTTCATCCTCCTCTTCTCACGTGATGCTGTGGAGACTTTATTTATGCCAGGTTTGTTCAGCTGTGTCAAAGAGCCTCTGCATGTAAATGTGAGATCACACCCTTCCTGGAACTTGGCAAGTCCGTTCTTATCCCCTGGGCGGGAAAAATAGACAGTTTGGGATCACATAGCAGATGAGTAATGTAGTGGAGTAACTGACAATAAATTAGGGGGGGAAATGTCTTATGAGGGTTATTTTAGTTCTAGTTGTTTAAAGAAACACTGCTTTATTCTAGAAAGATAAAAATGAAAGCACCGAATCTCTATCAGTTATTATGTCGAAGGGGGTGAATTAGCACACGCAGTTTTCCATAAATATCACATTCATTGTGTGATCTGGAAAAAACAGTTGTCACATCAGGTTTTGTCCAAATGAGGATCCCATTTATTTTGTCTGTATAATCTCCCTCATGCCCGGTACTTCCTTTATCTGTTTTTCCTCACTGAATTTTTTTTATTTTTTTTACATTTTATTTATTTTTGAGAGACAGAGAGAGACCGAGCATGTACAGGGGAGGGGCAGAGAGAGAAAGAGACACAGAATCTGAAGCAGGCTCCAGGCTCTGAGCTGTCAGCACAGAGCCCAACGTGGGGCTCAAACCCACGGACCCTGAGATCATGACCTGAGCCAAAGTCGGATGCTCAACCGACTGAGCCACCCCGGCGCCCTTTCAAGGTCCCCAACACGGTCCCTGCCCTCAAGTGGGGCACATTCTAGCTGGGAGAATGACACTTCCCAGCTAGTTGTGTAGATGTTGTCTTTCACGATCACAGACTCTAAAATATCAGGCAAAAACTGCTTTTTACCATTTCAAAATCTCTCACAGTTTTTAAAAGTAATCCTAGAGGGGTGTCTGAGAGGCTCAGTTGGTTAAGTTTCTGACTCTTGATTTTGGTTCAGGTCATGATCTAGATGTTTGTGAGTTTGAGCCCCACATCGGGCTCTGTGCGGACAATGCGTGGAATCTGCTTGGGATTCTCTCCCTTTCTCTCTTTCTCAAAATACAGAAATAAACAAAATCTTTAAAAAAAAAAAAGTAATCCTAAAGAAGCCACTTCATTTTATTTATTCAGAAGAGATAATGTTTAATAAAATATCTTGTCTCTTTTAAACACTAATTCATAAAATTATTCTAGTGAATTAGGTGGTAGCTATTTTAAGTAAACTTGAAAAACTGGATTTCTTTATCTTTTTTAAGAAGGGAAGTAAATAAATAAGGTGCATTTTCATGTTTAAAGACACTTATTGTTGACTATTAAAGGGCTTTTCTCTGGGGCAGAAACAAGGATTGGCCAGCCAGAGAACAGGGCTGGTAAGCACCAGTTCGGAAGCCCACGTTTGTTCGATCAAGGAACCACACACACTTTGTGACACTTGCCACGTGCCTGCCCTGTGTAGCTGGGGACCATGGCATCTGAGGAGGAAATGAGTGTTCAACCAATAGGTTCACAAATATGGAAGTTCACAGTGTGGCCAATGCCAGACAGGAAGTCTTGGGACCCTTAGTATATGTAACAGTGTATACGATCCACCATGTTGACGTGATCTTTAAAGTAGAAAATAGAGGCTCAATTATTTTTTAAGCAAGTTAAAAAAGAATGTAGGGGCGCCTGGGTGGCTCAGTCGGTTAAGTGTCTGACTTCGGCTCAGGTCATGATCTCATGGTTCATGAGTTTGAGCCCTGCATCAGGTTCTGTGTTTATAGCTCAGAGTCTGGAGTCTGCTTTGGATTCTGTGTCTCCTTCTCTCTCTGCCCTTCCCCTGCTCATACTCCATCTCTTTCTCTCTCAAAAATAAATAAACATAAAACAGATCTTTAAAAAAATGTCAAAGGCCATTTCTTTTTTTTTTTATCATTAATGTTTATTCTTGAGAGAGAGAGAGAGAGAGAGAGAGAGAGAGGGAGACAGAGCGTGAGTGGGGTCGAGCAGACAGAGAAAGACAGAATCCAAAGCAGACTCCGGGTTCTGAGCTGTCAGCACAGAACAAGACATGTGGCTCAAACTCAAACTGAGATCATGACCTGAGCCAAAGTCGGACACATAACCAACTGAACCACCCGGTGCCCCTACATATATATTTAATAATATGTTCAAAATACATGCTGTGTCTATGATTTAGCCTAGGGCAATGGTTTGGGCCTCTAAAACGTTTTCTCCTATTGGAGTTCTCAGAGCTTTTGAAAGCTGAGCCCTGAACTCCATTCACCTGTTAGCCATCCATTCACCTGTAAGCCTGTTTTTCAATTCAACAGAGTTGAAAGTCTCTTCCCAATGGTAACTGAATCTGTGTGCCTGTGCCTTGAATAGTTGAGTGCCACTCCTTTTATTCTCAGTTAAGTCGTTGTGGCACTGCTGGCAGAACCCAGGCTTTCCCCATCAGCTGCAAAGAAGCCAAGACACGTAATTATTACATCAAATGGACGGCTGTCAGCATTATCTCATCTTTGCATGTGTGAAGTTCTAAATTTGCAAAATAGAATTACCTTCTCCTGTTATTTTTTATTCTAATCTTCCTGTTGGAAAAAAAAACATGTTGTTTAAAGTAATTTTCCTGTATTTTTTTAGGCTTACCTCCAATCCCTGCAGCTTCCAGAACGGGCTTTGCAGAATTTTCCATGAGGGAACGCATGAGGGAGAAATTACAGGCTGCAAGGGTGAGAAAAACCACATGAATATTTTGTTCAGCGCTGATTGCAGTTCTTCAGGTCTTGTCTGGAATGCTGTGTTTGCTCAAAACGGAGTGGATTTGAATGCCGATAAATTTGTGTTTCGTGTTTTAAATATTAATGTAGTATTTAACACTGGCACAGGTGGAAAATTATACTTAAGAAGAACTTAATGTCATTTTTCTTAACCATTTCATTTGCTCTTATCTCTTGAGGAAATGGAGGCTGTTTTTAGTAACTATTTGCTATTGAGATCGTGATTGAGGTTTTTGTTACATTATTGACACTATACAGCAGTGATTTTCTGTCTGCTTTTTTAGTCTAAAGCAGAAAGCACGTTGCTGCAGGAAATCCCTACCCCCCGGCCCAGGCGCTTACAGAGTCCCAGTGAGAAAGAATTGGAGACCGAATTTGGCACAGAGGTGAGAAATGGGACTTCTCCATTTTATGATCAAAGACAGTGAAGTAAAATATAACATTTCCAGCAAAAATTTTGAGAACAGAGCTTTGTAGAGAGGAGGCATTCAGCGCTTAATAATAGCCATTGTAGCTACTATTTATAGAGTCCCACTCAATGCCAGGTGTTTTGCCAGATCTTTTTCTTATGTTACCATGTCATTATCCCAGCTCCCCTCTGGGGTGGGTTCTACTGTCTTCATTCACAGTTGACAGATGAGCACACTGAGGTTCGCAGCAGCTGCAAGACCATCCCCAGGTAACAGGGCATGCATGTGGAGGAGTCAGATCTGATTCCAGCTCTCTCTCATTCCCAGGCTGTCTCATGGATCTGGAGATCTGCTGGGAAGCAGAGAGAGAGAGGAGTGCAGGAGGAGGGTAGGGTGGAATGGTGGGGGCCTTGAATGTCACGCTAAAAAGCTTTGATGGTTTTCTACAAGCCATGGGAAGCAGTCAGCCATAGGATGGGGAGGTGGTTAGAATGCACAGGAGTGGTTTTTGTTTGAATCTGAAGGGCTAGGGGGCATCTCCACGTGTGCACCTCTAGAGTTACAGAGAAAAAAACCAGGCCTGGAGAAACAAGTGTAGGACACATTTCTCCTGCAGTCAGTGTTGAAGGTTTGAGTGGCTTTGTTTCCTGACGGAAAGAAGACTAAATGAGGAAGGTCTTGACATTTGGCCCATGAGGAGGCCAGAAAGCGGTACAAGATAGAAAGTCTTAGCAGAAGTAGATAAAGGATTGGGATGCCTCAGGGACTCAGTCAGTTGGGCCTCCGAATTCAGTTCAGGTCATGATTTTGCTGTTTGTGGGTTCAAGCCCTGCATCAGGCTCTGTGCTGCTGACAGCTCAGAGTCTGGAGCCTGCTTCGGATTCCATGTCTCCCTTTCTCTCTGCTTCTCCCCTGCTTGTATTCTGTCTCTCTCTCTCAAAAATAAATAAACATTAAAAAAATTTTTAAGAAGTAGATGCAAGACAAGCCTGCAAGAGGGTGGAAGGAAGGCAAGAACAGAGCCAGTGACTCAGTGATGTGTTCGCAAATCTAGTCCAGCTCTTTGTTGTTGATGATGACCATTTGAGTTGTTTTTCACTACTGAGACAGAGAAGCACAGGCGTGAAGGATTTCTGTGGAAAGACCACTGATTGCTTAGAGGACGACTTCTCTTTTTCTGTAATGAGATGTCATAAAATTTTGCCAAATTTATCCCAAACAAGCCAAAGTCTGCATGACTACAAGGAAATGCACATGTGACGTGGCCCATGGCTTTTGAGTAGGAACACTCCGTGTGTCTAATGAAATGGCTTTATGATAGTTGATTGCTCCACTCTGCTGAGAAGATATTTATTTTTCTTTGATTCCATTTATTTTCTTCATTGTAAGAGCCATAATTCTAAAATACTGGAAAATAAAGAAAAACTACCTAAAATCCCATTTGCTTGACACAGACACTTCAATTATGTTGGTACGTGTCTAAGTCCCAGTGCCTGGTCAGATGGGCTAAATGATAGGAGGTTCTCGTCTCTTATATCTGAGCTTATCAACATTTTCTGATTGATAACCATTTCACAAAATCATGGCAGCTCTCTCTTGTGCATGGACCATGAATATGATATCCCAAATAAAGCTTCAAATTGTACAAGTAAAAATATACTCCCTTGGCCTACAGAGTATTTATTGCTTTTTGTGAGCAGGACCTTGACTTATATCTATTATATTCTATATCCCCTAAGAACCATTCTACGGATTTGAGGTGTTGGAAGAGGTCATCAGAAAGACGTGACTGCTGTTTGAACTGAGAGCTGGACCCAGGCAATTGGAGACTCTCACTTCCTCCCCAGTCATGGAAATGTGTGTCCCACTTGCCTTCCACACTCTCAGAAGCTGCCCCAGGGGTACAGCCTTGAGACAGAAATGTGGTGTTGACCATCTGTCTGGTACACTTGATGAACCCAGATAGGACCTCTGTGCAAACTTCTAAGATGTGGCAGGCAGGTGTGGGGGTCTCCTCCTCTTGCAGCCGCCCCCAGGATGCCCCATAAGTTCCCTTGCTTATTAAAACTGCCACCTACCAATCTAGAATGGTCTGCTTTTCTCCCTAGTCTCTCCTTGCCCTCTGCCCACATGGCCAATTTGCAAAGCAACATAAGAGGCAAACATCAACTGCTTTCTCTTTTATTTTTTTTATTTTCAGAAAAGTCATATTTTTAAATATTTTAAGTAATAATTTCTGAAATGGAAATGATAGGAAAGGAGAAATCGAGCAGAGAAGAGAAGAGGTAAGATGTTGTAACTTCAGAACAGCCTGGCCTTGAGGGACTAGAAATCACTTCCAAGAGCAGGACGGGGCTAATGCTCTAGGTTTTCACTTAGCTAATCCAGGGACTCTCAGATCTCGGTTGTAACTCATCTTCCAGTCCATTGGCTTTAAAAAAAAACCCTCCCTTGTTTTTTCCTCCTTGATGGTCCCAAGTGGTTGTCAAAGTGAATTTGGGTGAATGAGGTGGAAGCAATATATACAACTGCTTTTAGACCAGCCCTGGAACTGTAACAATACAGGATGATTTTAGCTCTACGCGCATGCACACGCGCACACACACACACACACACACACACACACACACACACACACAAAGTCTTGGTAAAGAAAAATGAGTTCTAAGGCACACTGAATGAGATAAACATTCATGTTTACCTTAGCCAACTACAGAGAAGAAGGAAAGGCATCAGGCTTATAAATTTTGGCCTAGAAAATGAAATAGCTTCAATATTAAATTTCATTTTTATATTTCTTTAGATTTAGGTTACTCATGATGGTGCCTTTTTAAAGTCTGATTTGGCCAGCAGAGGCTGTATAACTTTCCAAAGGGAAGAGTAAGCCCAGGTGGGGAGAAGCTGAGGGGGGTGCAGAGCTCAGCTCATGGCTCAGACACCTCTTTGCATGGCAGCTCTCCCTGACCGGATGGCTGACCTGGCAGGAATGAGTAATTCCTTTTCCTGTGAGGTTGTGACAGACAGGCTGGACTCCACAGCATTTTTTTTCTCTTACAATATTGGGTTTAGATACCATGGATGAGGGTTCAAAACAGCCAAGTTACATAAGCAGTTGATTCAGCTGCCTTTTTTTCAGGCTGGATTTCAGGTTTTTAACAGGCCATCTCACAGGCATATTTCTTGATGTACATACCTCAATCCAGAAGGAATATCAACAAGGTGGTCCATTTATATCCTATTGAGCAAAGGAGACAACCCAGATGCTGGACCTTAGATGCCCAGCGTTAAATCTTGGCAACCTCACTCACCAGCTGTGTGACCTTGAACATGTAATTTATCTACTCTGGACCCCATTTCACACCTAACTAAAAGGAGATACTACTAGAACCTAATTCTTGGTATTGTTTTGAGGATTCAATGGATTCATACATGTTACACTCTTCTCAAAAATGTGAGCACATGGTAAGCCCTCTCTATGTATTGGCTATCTTTACAGACAGTAAGGTAAGAGGGAAAAGGAGAAACCAGTTGGGAATACTTTGGTCAGTAATCCAAATTCACCAACACCAACCTCTGTTTATTCTCTTTAGAGTTTCTTTCCATTTTATATGAGATCAAAGCAAAACAGAAATGTCTAAAAACACATGAATATCAAGGTGGAAATAGAACATTTGAATAGTCAGTCTCCACTAGATATGACCAGAATTATTCCTTCATTTGTGGCCCGGATTCACTGTCCCAAGACTTGATTCTTTGACACAGTCTATGTGTTGCCCAGCTAGAATCTACAACAGACTCCTCCCCGGCTGGTGTCCCATGGGCTCTGAGCACACGATGTTACCAAAGATGGCAGTACCGCAACCTGGAAGAACCCAATGGGGATGACAGACATTCATGGACAAGGGGGATACAAGGTGGTTAAATTCTCTGCTGGAAAATATTAGGAGCCCACAGAAAGAGCACTTAACTCCAGCCATGAGATTAGGTTATACAAAATTGGAGTTATCTCAACCCAGGCAGTAGTTTCCTAGCTATGACTCCAAAAGCCCAGGCAGCAAAAGAATAAATAGATACTCTGGGCTTCATCAAAAATAAAAATGTTTGTGTTTCAAAGGACATCATCAAGAAAGGGAAAAGATAATTGAGAGTGTGAGAAATTATTTGCAAATCATGTATCATAATCAGTATCTTGACTAGTATTAAGAATATATAAAAATTTGAGGTGTCTGTAAGATCATCCAGATTGAGATGTCTTTTAGGGAATCAAAAATATTGAATGGTAGTTTAGAAGAGAAGATTAGGGCTTAAACTACTATATTTTTTATAAATGTGCTATAGGAAAAGTAATGGTACTTGAGATCATCTTACTTAAATTAGAAGAGGGCTATGGAGCCTTCATAGAGGATGAAGTAAATCCAAGGATGAGAAAAGATGCCCAGCTGAACATAAGGACTGTATGGTGATAGGCACTCAGTATTTGCTGACTTGAAATTGAATGAACTTCACTACTTTAAGATTATACAAATATGTATAGGTAACAGTTCTTTAAAATTTTACTCTGCCCACTCAGTCATTTTAAGTACATTTAATGACCTTAAGTGTACCAATATTTTTTTTAGTTTATTAATGTATCAGTATAATTTAAATCATTTAACATTTGGATAAGAGTTAAATAACAAATTTTTATATCAAGTGTATACACACTGTGGTAACGCCACCACTATCGCCAATGAAGCACACCAGTGAAGTTATATTGTGTGAATGTAATATCTTCTGAGCCAGGCAAGTGTAGGAAGAGATGGGAAGAAACAAAATGCATGAAACACTAAACTGTCCGTATGCACATATTTGACTACCTGGAATTTAACGTACTGATTTTACTTTCTAAGCTACCAGTGTTAGACTTTCTGTCAGGTCTCATGTTTTATTCTTACCATTCCTCACAGATCTCTGAAAGCTAAAGCTTGCCTATGCAGGACCACGCTGCCCTCCTCTCTCGGCAGCTGACCTCTTGGCTTACTTTCCACGTATCAAAACCCACCAGTCTCCCCCATGGGCTGTAGGGGGTGGGGGGTTCAGAGGCAGACCAGGGCAGAATGGTGTCTTTAACAACATGTGAGGGAGCTTTAGCCCCATTTCAGAAGGGGATCAGACTTGACACAGCTTTGGAAACCCCCCTCCCCACCCCGCTGACCAAGCACTGGAATCTGCTCTTTATTCTACTCTAATATTTTCAAATCATTTATCCTAATACTAACACTCATTTGCTTCTTTCCTCATCAAAACAACATTTCAAATTCTGGAATTTACCAAAACTAACAACTCCATACTTTGCATTGCACTGTGGGATTTATTCTCCAAGACAGCTTCAACTTTTATATGGTTGAGCTGGCACATAACTATTGAATCGTACTTAATACTGCGCAATGAGAAAACAAAGGGAAAATGTAGAATTTTACATAAGTGGGAATGGCATATATTCTCTTGATATTATGATAAATTATACCCAACCAATGCCTCGGAGTTTTTTTTTCCTTTAAAAAAAAGCTTTAAAAAATTTTTTTTAATGTTTATTTATTTTTGAAAGAGAGAGAGACAGAGCGTGAGTGGGGAGGGGCAGCGGGAGAATGAGACACAGAATCTGAAGTGGGTTCCAGGCTCTGAGCCAATGGAGGGCTCAAACTCATAAACCATGAGATCATAACCTGAGCCGAAGTCGGACGCTTAACTGACTAAGCCACCTAGGTGCCCCAACCGATACCTCGTTTTTATTCCGGCCATGCTGCACATCTAGCTGCATTTGGGTGAAACTTCATAGCACCCTGTGTTCAGTTCCAAAGATCTCTAGCTCTCGTCACTGGCCGGTGGAGACCCACCCAACCATTCTGAGATTTTCACAAAACTGGAAAGGCCTGGACCTGGGGAAGCTCTTGTACCGTGGGAACAGAAGTCATGAGCAAGCACCTGCTCTTCCATGGCCTAGGCAGGCAATTCTGAGAAGCACCGTCCTCAGCGGGGCTCCAGCCCTGGTCGCCACCACATGAGCCAGCTCAGTAACATTCGCCAGATTGGCTTTCCCTCGTGTTTCTTTCTTCCCAGTTCCCGACTCCTCAAAATGAGCCACAAAACTCAAGCACAAAAGACTCTTGCAGCAGACTCTAGTTTCTGGCAGACTAAAATAAAACATTTATAGTCATATGATGTACATACAAACTAAGAAGATAAAAGACATGTAAGAAGAAAATTAAGAATGTGATACTAAGACCCACCATTACTGAGCCTTGCCTAGGGGCATATTTTAGGTGCTTTGTCTTATTTGATGCTGAGAGTAAGTGGTCTAAGCCGTTGAGTGATGGAGCTGGGATTCAAAACCAGGCAGTCAGACTCCAGAGTCCATGGTTTGATTACTAAACTATACAGAACAGCACCCAATACGCCTCAGACAATAAGATTCTAGAAAAGAGCTGTTATTTTAGGAGGGAGTAGTCTGAGAAAGGAAGTAGCTTTGCATGGTCTGGAAGAACAGGCAGGACTTGGGAAGGATACCTGGAGGGCCCAGTAGAGGTATACTACCTTCCACTCACCCTGATGGAAGTCACTCCATGCTGTGACACAAGTCTCAGTGCGGATAATAATCTACAAGTAGAATAAGTTTGACTCTTCTTATTATGAATATCTAATATACTCCTGTAATGGCTTAGAGTCACTCAAAAGGAAGGCTTGGCATTTGGATTGTGCTGGGTGGGAAAGAAGGAGTTGCCAAGTTCTAAGAGGAGTCGATTAGAAGCAGAAATGAGGACAAAGTGAGGACAGCCCCTGGGGGATTGGCTGCCAGAGGACAAAGGAGGCCCCATAATGAGAATTAGCACTTTGAGCTGTCAGGGGCAGAGCTCAGCTTCCAGTGGGAACAGCCCCTCCAAGGACTCGCAAGGACACATGTCCTGGAGGCTGTATGTCAGATTTAGTCATATTCAGACATTATTGATGCTTTTCTTCATAGACTGTTTGGAAATGGCCCTCTCTCTGTGAATGACATATCTACTGATCTGCAGAATAAATAGCATTTGTCATGTTAGAGCCTATTGAGTATAACATTTTATATTTGTTTAGTCTTGAGAAAGACAGAAGTGCATAAGAAAATATTCAGCAAACTTAACCTTCAAATAATTTGACATTTGTAAGCATTTCATTCCTTAGGAATGGTGGTCTACACCAATGGCCAGAGGGTTTCCCCTTTGAGAGTTTATATTTATTTTAGAATGTCTTTAGTTTCTTGATTTAAGTGTTCTCTCTATCCTTCTTTTCCACTCCTACAGCCAGGAGAGGAGGTACGAAGGACTCAACAAGAAGATGATTCCCAAAGTCACTCAAGAGTCAAGTTCCGTGATTCCATACAAAAAATCAAGTCTAAACCCCCGGTGAGAAATCCTGTCTTTTTTTATGTTTTTTATTTCTTTTTGAGAGACAGAGAGACAGCGTGAAAAGGGGAGGGTCACAGAGAGAGGGAGACACAGAATCTGAAGACAGGCTCCAGGCTCTGAGCTGTCAGCACAGAGCATGATGTGGGGCCTGAACTTATGAACTGTGAGATCATGACCTGGAAATCCTGTCTTTTTAAATCATGTGTTTTGTTGGTTTGTTTGTATTTTTTAAATATATCCAATGAAAGATGCCCATATACATACCCTGAGTCTTATTACCATGGAGTATGCAAGAGAAAAGTATGAGAACTGATTCTTACCTTTAAAATACTTAAAGCTAGGGGTGCCTAGGTGGCTCAGTCAGTTAAGCGTCCAACTCTTGATTTTGGCTCAGGTCCTGATCTTACGGTTGATGAGGTCAAGCCCCAAGTTGGGCTTCACACTGACACCATGGAGCCTGCTTGGTATCCTCTCTCCCTCTCTCTCTCTCTCTCTGCCCCTACCCCACTAGCCATGCGTGTGCACACTCTCTCTCTCTCAAAAGTAAACTTAAAAAATAAATAAATAAGGGGCGCCTGGGTGGCTCAGTCGGTTAAGTGCCGGCTTCGGCTCAGGTCAGATCTCACGGTTCGTGGGTTCGAGCCCCGCATCAGGCTCTGTGCTGATGGCTAGCTCAGAGCCTGGAGCCTGCTTCGGATTCTGTGTCCCCCTCTCTCTCTGACCCTCCCCTGCTCTCACTGTCTCTGTCTCTCAAAAATAAATAAAAACCATAAAAAATAAATAAATAAATAAATAAATAAATAAATAAATGCTTGAATCTAGCAAGAGAGGTTAGAATACTGCCTGACTGGGTGAGCAGGGCGGGAAATGTTAGCAGTAAGGTTATCTGCTCAGCTCTGACATTGTACCAGCTTTCATTATAGGGGAAAAGTGGGTACCAACTCAGGAAGAGTCAAAACTGAAAAAAACACATTTTAAAAAAAAGTTAACAAACCTCTGAATTGCTCCTAATTAAACAAAACTATCTCAGCAGTGGCCTATAAAATAATGAATCTACTTTTTTTTTGTATTTTAATCATCTCTTCCAAAGCTTTTACTGCTGTACATAAGATATTAATATGCTTATTAGAATGTTTGCTAGTTTATAAAAAAAGTAACTCATGAAAGTATTAGAGGAAGCCACCAATTGCCTGTTGCACTTGCTAAAGTTTGTGGTAGGTAATCTTGTACCTTCGACAAAGGTAAGACGTTTAGGAAGCCTCCGATGTGCCCCATACCTTTAGTATCAAGCTGCTGTGAACCGTGGGGCGCTCACCTCAGCTTACACAATCTGAAGTTCAGTTCCTCGCTGCTTCTCCATAGGTCCCACCTGGCTTCCCTTCTGCCGAAGAAGCCTATAACTTCTTCACTTTCAACTTTGATCCTGAACCAGAAGAATCAGAGGAAAAACCAAAGGCAAAAAATAAAGATGGAACTACCCAAGAGGAGGAGGAAGGAGAGGAAGAAGAGCCACCTGCCCAAGGAATCCAGAAAATGGTATTGAATACTATGATGGTAATGAGGAGAGGGATGATGATGATGTTAGCGACCACGATGGTGACAATGGTGATGATGATGACTTCTTCACCAGGGAGTGGCTGAGGACAGATTGTCAGCACCACACAGCTCATCCATGTCTTAGTTGAAAGCAATAGGAACACCACATTTCCATTACTTTCTGTGGCCTCTGATTTTACCCCACAATTCGGGTAATAAGGACCTTGATTAAATCTGTCCATTTGTTTCTTTTGGAAAAAGAGAAAAGCCCAACATGTGGTTTACAGGTTCTTCTGGCTAGACTCCACACAGTGATTAGTAACACTCATCTGCTTCATATGCAAAATGTTCACCTCTCTGAGGCACTTGAGACCTGCTCTCTCTTCTCCTAACTTGATAGGTGATCAGCTTTTTGTGTCCCGTTCCACACCCGAGCTGCAACTCAGATTCTATCATTGTGAGCAGTATATGTGAGATAAAAGAAAACACACCATTAAAAGAAAATGGACAAAGGACTTGAATAAACAGCTCTCCAAAGAAGATTGACAGATGGGCAATAAGTACATGAAAATATGCTTAATGTCACTAGTCATTAGGGAACTGCAAATCTAAACCATAATGAGATACCATTTTACACAAATTAGAATAGCTATTATTAAAAAAAGAATGAAAAGAACAAGTGTTGGCAAGGATGTGGAGAAACTAGACCCTTGTGCATTGCTGATGGTGATGTGAAATGGTGCAGCTGCTATGAAAAGGGTCTGGTCATTCCTCAAAAATTTAAACGTGGAGTTACTGTAGTCCCACAGTTCCACTTCTGGGTAGAGACCCAAAAGAATAGAAAGCAGGCATTCAAACAGATACTTGAGCACTAATACTGCTAGAAGTGTTGTGCACTATAGCCAAAAGTGCCCATCAACAGATGAATGGATGAACAAAATGTGGTATAGACATAATATGGACAAGTATTCAGCATTAAAAAGGAAAGAAATTCAGGGCACCTGGTTGGCTCAGTCAGTAGAATATGTGACTCTTGATCTCAGAGTTATGAGTTTAAGCCCCATGTTGGGCACAGAGTTCACTTTAAAAAAAAAAAAAGATTTGGAGGAGCCTGGGTGGCTCAGTGGTGTAAGGATTTGGCTTCAGCCCAGGTCATGATCTCACGGTTCAGGAGTTCCAGCCCCACGTTGGGCTCTATGCTGACAGCGCAGAGCCTGCTTCAGATCCACTGTCTCCCGCACTCTCTCTGCTCCTCCCCAACACTCTCTCTCTCAAAAATAAAAAATTTAAAAAATATTTCGTTTTAAAAAACTATTTGGATATGTCAATTATATCTCAATAAAGCTAAAAAAAATTTAATGAATAAATAATTTTAAAATATTGAAAAGGAAATTCTAATAGAGGCAGAAAAAACATTTGACAAAATTCCACTGGGGAAGGGGGGCATTCTAAAGCCTTTATTTAGCAACAGGTAGATTATTTCATTAGAAAACTTGTTACCTTCAAGGCAGTGATGAAAATAATTTACTGAGCTATCTGAAGCCCTTGGAGCAAGATGTCAGCTACTGTGGGGCGGGAAAGTACCCTAAGATTAATGTACTCCAATTAAAGGGGCAACGCCACCTTACAGTAAGTCCCCGTACACATTTTAAATACATAGATACCTTGCAAACTTGAAATGTACGTATAGTTTGGTACTTATATGTGATACATGAATGCCATATAATGTCTCTGGTGGCATTTGTGACATAAATTAAAGCATTTAGAAAGGTTTGTCGGGGCATCTGGGTGGCTCAGTTGGTTATGCGTCCGGCTTTGGTTCAGGTCATGATCTCATGGTTCGTGGGTTTGAGCCCTGCGTTGGGCTCTGTGCTGACAGCTCAGAGCCTGGAGCCTGCTTCTGATTTGGCGTCCCCCTCTCTCTCTGACCCTCCCTTGCTGGCATTCTTTCACTATCTCTCAAAAATAAATAAAAACCATAAAAAGTTAAATTAAAAAAGAAAGATCATTACATCATTATGGTAATGATGGTGATTAGAATCTATTTCTAGAGCATTTTGATGAATTGCTAGATTTTATACAAATTTTCAATTTAAACACCTTTTCATTCTAAGGACCTTGATTACAGAAAATTGTAAAAGTAAATTTAGAGCACTAAGATACCTTTTCCAGTTGAATTCTTTGGAATTTTCAAGTCAGGAACACCTATTCTGAATATTCTGGGGTGTGTTTTTGGTTTTGTTTTTGTTTTCTTTTTGGAAGTGGGGAAAAATAAAATTGAGAGGATTAGAATGAAAGGAAGCTGTCTTCTTAAGTCTTTACAGAATGACATGACCGTCTCTACATCTGTGTACGTGAAGTGTAAAAGAGTTCTAAACACATCAAAGTTACCTCCAAAACATTCATGATAAAAACTTGTAAATTAGGCATAGAAGGAATGTACCTAAATGTGACAAAGGCCATCTATGACAAACCACAGCTAACATCACACTCGGTGGTGAAATGTTGAAAGCTTTTTCTCTAAGATCAGGAGCACGGCAATGCTGCGCACCCTCACCTTTCCTATTCAGCATAGTACTAGAGGGCTGAGCTAGAGCAGTCAGGCAAGAAAAAGAAATAAAAAGTATCCAGACTGGGGGAAAAAAGGAAGTAAAACTGTCTCTATTTGCAGATGCTATGATTTTTAAAAACAAATCTTTTTGATGTTTATTTTTTTTAAATATTTATTTATTCTTGAGAGAGAAACAGAGCAAGGGAGGGATGGAGAGAGAGAGACACAGAACCCAAAGCAGGCTCCAGGCTGTCAGCTCAGAGCCTGATATGGGGCTTGAACCCGTAAACTAGGGGATTATGACCTAAGTTGAAGTCAGAGAGGCTTAACCGACTGAGCCACCAGGCGCCCCATGTTTATTTATTTTTGAAGGAAAGAGATATAGAGCATGAGCAAGGGAGGGTCAGAGAGAGAGAGAGGAAGATACAGAATCCAAAACAGGCTCCAGGCTCTGAGCTGTCAGCACAAAGCCCAACGCAGGGCTTGAACCCACCAACTCACAAACTGTAAGATCATGACCTGAGCTGAAGTCAGATGTTTAACCAACTAAGCCACCTAGGTACCCTGCAGTTGCTATGATTTGATACAGAAGTAATCCTGAAGACTCAACCAAAAAATTGTTAGATCTAATCAATGAATTTAGTAAAGTTGCAGCATATGAAATTAACATACAAAAATCAGTAGTGTTTCTTTACAGTTAGCAATAAGCTTTCTGAAAAAGAAATAAAGAAATGATCCCATTTACAATAGAATCAAAAACAGTAAAATACTTAGGAATAAATTTAACTAAGCAGGTGAAAGACCTGTACTCTGAGAGGTATAAGACAGTGATGAAGAAATCAAAGACACAAATAAATGTAAAGCTATCGCAAGTTCATGGATTGGGAGATTTAATATTATTAAAATGTGGCTATTACCAAAAGCCATCCGTAGATTCAATATAATCTCTGTAAAGGTTTCAATGACACTTGTTACGGAAGTAGAAAAATCACTCCTAAAATCTATGTTGAACCACAAAAGACCCAAAAAGCCAAAGTAATCCTGAGAAAGAAGAACAAAGCAGGAGACATTACCCTTTGATTTCAAGCTATACTATAAAGCTTACAGTCATCAAAACAGCATGGTATTGGCATGAAAAACAGACAAATAGGTCAATGGAACAGAATCAGCAGCCCACAGATAAACCCAAGCATAGATGGGCAACTAATATTTGAGAAGGGAGGGGCCCCTGGGGTGGCTCAGTCTGTTGAACGTCCAACTTCAGGTCAGGTCGTGATCTCACGGCTCTGTACTGACAGCTCAGCCTGGAGCCTGCTTTGGATTCTGTGTCTCCCTCTCTCTATCCCTCCCCTTCTCATGCTGTCTTTCTCTGTCTCAAAAATAAATAAACATTAAAAAAAGTTTTTTTAATTTGACAAGGGAGCCAAGAATACTCAGTGGAGAACAGACAGTCTTAGGGCACCTGGGTGGCTCAGTCGGTTAAGTGTCCAACTTCGGCTCAGGTCATGATCTCACAGTCGGTGGGTTTGAGCTCCGCATCGGGCTCTGTGCTGACAGCTCAGAGCCTGGAGCCTGATTTGAATTCTGTCTGCCTCTCTCTGCCCCTCCCCTGCTTGTGCTCTGGCTCTGTCTCTCAAAAATGAATAAATGTTTTTTAAAAAATTTTTAAAAAGAAAGAAAAGACAGTTTCTTCAAAAAACGGTGCCAGGATAATTGGATATTCACAAGTAAAAGAACGAAAGTGGGTCCACATCTTACATCACCCACAAAAATGAACTCAAAATGGATTAAAGACTTAAATGTAAAACCCGAAACCTCGAAACTCCTAGGGAAAAAAAACCATAGGAAATGAGCTCTTTGACCTGGGTGCTGGTAATGAGTTTTTGGAGATGAAACTAAAGCACAAGCAACAAAATCAAAACGGGATTCATTACCTCGGCTTACCGAAGCTCGTTCAGTACTAATTGTTTTACAAATCGATGTTCAGCTTGTTCTGACTCTGGATGTCTCTTGAGGTTGCAGACAAGGAGGCCAAGAACACAATCATCTGAAGCTTGACTCGGTCCGAGGGTGTGCTTCCAAGGGTTTTATTCTCAAGAGCTGCTGGCGCGAAGCCTCCGTCCAGACCCTCCCCACAGAGCTGCTTAAGGGTCCCCATGACGTGACTGGGGATCTCCCCCAAAGCAAGTGATCCAAGGGAAAGCCAGGAGGAAGGCGTGGTGCCTTGCTTAACCTAGAGTCAGAAGAAGCCTGGCAGGACCAGCAAGAGATCTGCAGGCTTCTGAAATCAGGGCTCTGCTCTCCAAAAGCCACCTCTGCTCTTGCGTGTTTCTCCCCCGGAAGCAATGTGTTCCTACAATTGCCCTTTGAAATCGTGGGCACATGGAGCCCCATCCCTGTATGGCACGCATGTTCTTGTCTGCTCAGACCCTTTCTCAGTAATTAAAAAAAATTTTTTTTAATGTTTTTATTTATTTCTGAGAGAGAGAGAAAGACTGCATGAGCACAGGAGGGTCAGAGAGAGAGGGAGACACAGAATCTGAAGCAGGCTCCAGGCTCTGAGCTAGCTGTCAGCACAGAGCCTGATGCGGGGCTCGAACCCAGGAACTGGGAGATCACGACCTGAGCCAAAGCCAGGTACCCCCCTTTCTCAGGATTTATATGCGCAGAGTGTATTTCGCTTTCCTGGTGGAGGTGGTCGATTACTTGTAGCTCTCCTTTTCTGTCTTCTCTGCAGGGTTTCTCAGTCTGTCTCTGCTCACCGCAAAACAGAAATGTCACACACTGAAATTAGGGCACCTTTCTCTTTTTTTGCTTTTTTGACATTTTTGGCATTCTCTAATAGTTTGTGGGTTAGAGTCCCACATTGGGCTGTGGGCCGACAGCTCAGCCTGGAGCCTGTTTCAGATTCTGTGTCTCTGTCACTCCCTGTCCCTCCCCCTCTCATGCTCTCTCTGTCTCTGTTTCTGAATGTCTCTCAAAAGTAAATAAACATTAGGGGCACCTGGGTGGCTCAGTTGGTTGAGCATCCGGCTTCAGCTCAGGTCGTGATCTCACAGTTCGTGGGTTTGAGCCCCACGTCGGACTATGTGCTGATAGCTCAGAGCCTGGAGCCTGCTTCAGAGTCTGTGTCTCCCTCTCTCTCTGCCCCTTCCCCTTGCTTGTGCTCATTCTCTTGCTCGCTCTCTCTCTCACTCAAAAATAAATAGACATTTAAAAAGATAAACAAAAGGGAAAGGTCACTTTGTTGTGAGATACATTGTTTGATGAGGAGTCTAACCTCATTATTATTTTTCTAAGTACACGAGTAATCTTAGCACGATCTCTTCTCGCTGCTTCACGTGCCGCAGGGTGAAGACGAGCTGCTGAGTGCTGAGGCCGAGGACCTTCTGTGGGGCTTAGGTCACACGGCGGAGGATTTGGTGGCAGTCAGACCTGCAGATTATGAAAGCGTCCACGTCCGGCTACAGATGGAAAAAGAACTGCTGTTCGTACCCAGCAGGCTGACAGGTACCCAGTCGTTTCGCCTTCCTGCTCAGCGTGCGCAGCTTCATTCTCCTTCAGGTGAAATACGGCTGGTGTCTGAGGATGCCCAATTTCTAATCTGAGTTAGTAACCGAGAAGTATCTTTGGGGCCCACGGGCGGCTCAGTCAGTTAAGCATCCGACTCTTGGTTTTGTCTCAGGTCATGATCTCAACGGTTTTGTGAGTTTGAGCCACGCATCGGGCTCCAAGCTGACAGCACAGAGCCTGCTTGGGATTCTCTGTCTCCCTCTCTCTCTGACCCTTCCCCACTTGTACTGTGTCTCTCTCAAAATAAATAAATAAACTTAAAAACAAGAAATATCATCAGGAGCCCTCAGCCACCAGGCATCTCACTGTTGTCCAAAAGGAGGTTACCCCTCGGGCAATTAGGAGGGAGTCCCAAAGCAGGTGGGCTGACGTTCCTCACCTCAGCGGGGTCGGTGCAGGCAGTGGTTAAGGGTCGTGGAGCCGGACCACTGGATTAACTCCTGGTAACTGCCCCTTGCTGAGTTTCTGCCCTGGGTTTCCCTTTGCTCTTTTCTCTCCTGGAATTTTCTTTCCTCCAGAGAATGCCTGAGGGACCTCTCCCTTACTTAACTGGTAGTTCACACTTAAAATGGCAGGTGGGGGTGCCTGGGTGGCTCAGTTGGTCAAGTGTCTGACTTCGCCTCAGGTCTTGATCTCACGGTTCATGAGTTTGAGCCCTGCATCAGGTTCTGTGCTGACAGCTCAGAGCCTGGAGCCTGCTTCAGATTCTGTGTCTCCCTCTCTCTCTGTTCCTCCTCCATTCCCACTGTCTCTGTCTCAAAAATAGATAAAGATTAAAAAAAAAAAAAGAGGCAGCTGGGAAACAGATGCAAAGCTGACACTTAGCCGTAATAGCAGCAGTGAATGCATTCTGTGCACTTCCTCCACCAGGCCCCTTTCTAATTACTTGATGTGTATCCACAAATCTGCTTCCACACCAGGGCCGGAGAAGTCTTCTCTTTCATACCCATTTTACAGATGAAAAAGCAGAAGCCCAAAGATGTTAGGGAACTAGTAGTCCAAGACCTCAAAGCTAGTGACATGAGGGAGGCAGGTCTCCGAGCGGGGTGGCCAGCTGCAGAGGCCAAACGCCTCCAGCAATGCATCCCGATGCCCTTTGGGGCTGTGGAGAAATGCATCTGCAGCAGCCTTGGCCAAAGAGGAACTTCCTCACTCGTGTCTGTGTGCAGAGGACTCTCACTTCAAGGTCTGTCCCCAGAGCCCCCTGAGTTGGGAGTGGAGGTCAGACCCTAGGGCCAGCTCAGACCAGGGGTGGGGGTGGGTGTGAAACAGGCTTAAGGCATCAGGGCTGCATGGGAGTCCTGTCTGAGCGGGGATCGCATCACAGGTCCTTCTCCCAGCCACGCTGTCCGCGGGGTGGGGTCAGGGGCTGTGAGGAGGTGACCTGGCCTAGCCAACAGGAGCTGGGGAGCCCCACAGCCCCAGCTCCTCGTCCAAGAGCTCTGACCTTGAGCGAGTTCCTCTATTCTGGGGTGCCTAAGTCAGCAGGAAAGGAGACCATCCTATGACATGAGCCTGGACGTTCCATTTTCCTTTGAGCACTGAGAAAATGACGTGAGTGAATCACCTGTGTTGTGACCAGCACGTAGCAGGGGATCAGAAATACTAATTTCTGTTGCTGGTGCTGTTGTGCTTGTCACTGCTTGGAGAGCCGTTGCCAAAGTCGAGTGCGTTTGCCAACGTCAAGCCTTCTACTTGCACGTATTTTTAATCTCTTCCTTCCTGATCTAGCTTTGTAAGTACAATCATGCTTGCACAACCTATAAGCATGCACACAGTGGGCGAGTGACTCAAAACATTTCCTTGCAAAGAGTTGAAGACCCTGGGATTAGTGATGGGCCCCTGTCTAGTTGCCTAGCCATGGGAGGGGTGGGGAACAGAAAAAAAGGTTGAAACAAGGGTCTGCCCCCGGTTTTCTAAGGACTTTGAGGTAGGTTTTTCCAAAAATACTGACATTAGTTGCTTTTCTGTGGGTGAGTTTGGAAAGCAGAGTGTCCAAATGGCCACACACTGCAGAATTAGCAGATTTGGAGATTTGGCGAGGTTTAGAGTTAGGTAACTATAAACAGAAGTGACTCTCCACCTCCCCCGCCTCCATGTCAGGCTCCCAGGTTCCCCATTCCCAGCTTCTTCCCTCTCAACCTTCAAATGCAAATGCATCACCTCCTGAGAAAATCCTCCCTTGCTACTCTGTCTCAAGTTTATCTCCTTTATTAAACTTTTTAACTTACAAACCATTTTCCCATACTTTACCCCGTTTCATTCTCCCAAGAGCCCAGTGAGAGATATTATCACCCTTATACAGAAGCGCTTGGTCCTGGTTATTTCCACCAGTGAGCAAAGGAGCAGGCGGTAGGCCCCGCTGGTGAGTAAGGTGTGGACTTCTTTCATGATTCTACAACGTGATATGACAGCTGAACACCTTCCTCTTTTCCCTGTTCTGCATCTAGAACTTAACATGGAATATTTGCAGCTTCCAAGAATGTAAATGAAATCTCCCGTAATTGTTTTAAGTCACCAAATTGCGGTTGGAAATGTCGAGGTTGGCACTCATGTTGCTCGTATTTATTTCTGACCGACCCAGTGCCGACGTATAAAAAGCTTCCCGAGAACGTACAGCCCAGATTTCTGGAAGATGAAGGCCTTTACATCGGCGCAAGACCGGACGTGCCTCGCACCTGTCAGAACATCGTGGAGAACAGGCTGCTGAGGCAGGAGCCCGTAAGCAGGCACCCCTGTCCCCTTGTCCCTCCCTACCCAATGCCCCCACCCCCTCAGCCTTGTAGCCCTTGGGCGACTCTTGGAGCTGCTTCTTCCTATGGGGACAGTCACATCATACTCGTTTCCTCCTGTCTACAGACAGTGATTCAATTTTTTTTAATTTTATTTGTCTCCGGGTACATTTGGTGATCCTGAAACCATACAACCTCTCTACGGCTCAAACCCATCTTCTGCTGGCCGGGCTTGGGCTTCTCCTGCTGAGTCAGATGCTGGCAACTTTTTTGCAATTCGCAGAAATGTTTAATCATCCACAGATAGGATGTTTTCGATTGTTTTGCTCCTAGGGTTTTTTTCTTCAATTTTTAATGCATAGAAAATACATTTTCTTCTGAAGCACTCCTGTTAGCTTTTTGTTAATGCTTTTTTGGAGGGGAGTGAGGACTATATCTTAAATTAATTGTGGGGGGTGTTAGGGAAGACTCAGTTGCTAATGGAAAGGAGGTATTTATTTTTAAAATAATTTTTTATGTTTATTTATTTTTGAGAGAGAGAGAGCTGGGAGGGGCAGAGAGAGAGGGAGACACAGAATCCGAAGCAGGGTCCAGGCTCTGAGCTGTCAGCACAGAACCTGATACAGGGCTCAAACCCACAGACTGTGAGATCGTGACCTGGGCTGAAGTCAGCCCTCAACAGAGTCACCCAGGCACCTGGGAAAAAAAGCTTTTAAAGATCTATTGGGACCGGGGAAGGTGCATGAAATGTGCATGTCGACCCAGAATTTTCTTGCAAATGTTGTTTTTTTGTAAACGATTTTCTGTCCAATTACAAGAAAGTACTGTCCTTCCCTCTGCTTGGCCTGCAGGGAGGAAGGTGGTTCGGGGACGATGGGAGGATCCTGGCGCTGCCGAACCCCATCAAGCTGGTCCCTTCAAGACCGCCCATGCTGCCACAGGAGCGAGGTGTTAAGGCGGAACTCGAAACATTGTATAAGAAGGTAAGCCCATCTCCCCTTTTTTAAATTCGGTTTATTTATTTATTTTGAGAGAGTGGGGCAGGCAAGCACAAGCCAGGAAGGGGCTAAAAGAGGGAGAGACAGAACCCCAAGCCTGTTCATGGGGCTTAGACTCACGAACTGTGAAATCGCGACCTGAGCCGATGTCGGACGCTTAACCAACTGAGCCACCAGGTGCCCCTACTGTGGTCGTTTCTTTCTCTACGTCACACATACAGAACAAACCACAGGCGTGTTGTGTAAGAGCAAGCCTACTGTGTTCACTACTTTCGTCTCAAACAAGGAATGAGTTGAGTTCCCAGGCAGGAACGCCCAAGTCAGGGACTTCATTTGCGTATCCAGGTTAGCTGGCCTTATTTTTCCTTCTTTTTTCTCTGTCATCTCACATATGCTGCAGGATCATTTCCCATTTATTGCTCCTTTATTATATAACTGGAGGTTTTCTGACCTTGCAAATCCTGTTTACTGTGCTTTCCTAAGGTCAGGTACAAAACTGCTTGACTTGAGTCCCAGCACTAACACTCAGATTAAGGGCAAACTTGGCCCTTAATTTCTCTGTGTCACAATGTCTTCATCTGTAGACTGGACATACTAACAATGTCTGCCTCCAAGGTGGTGGTGCAGATTTGCTGAGACAGTCCATTTGAGTGCTCAAACAGAGCTCAGTAAGTGCTGGCTAGTGTTAAACAGAGTTGCCTGCTTAAGTGATTATATTTCTCTTGTTTTCCTCAACCGCTGAGCAAAAATCACCACCTTCAGAAACCCATGTAATTTTATATTTGGGATATTTCACCATGGATAAAGTGAAACAAAGTGAGGGGATTTAATGATCATTCTGTAAAGCAGGACACAGGTGCAAGTCAGGGCATTGTCCTATTAAGGACTACTTCGTGACTTTGGAAGGGTCCCATTTCCTTAATTAAAAACATAGAAACAATAATAATCCTCTCTACCTCAGAGGATCATTGTGAGTATTAAGAAAATGTAACTGTATGCCCTTTAAAAAGTTTTTTAACACTTATTTGTTTTTGACAGAGCATGAGCAGGGGAAGGGCAGAGAGAGAAGGAAACATAGAATCCGAAGCAGGCTCCAGGCTCTGAGCTGTCTGTCGGCAAATAGCCCAATGCGGGGCTCAAATCCATGAACTGCAAGATCATAACCTGACCCGAAGCCGTACGCTCAACCAACTGAGCCACCCCAGGCACCCTACCCTTTATTTAAAATTGTGAATTTCTGGAGCACGTGGGTGGCTTATTCAGTTAAGCGTCTGACTCTTGATTTTGGCTCAGGTCATGATCTCACAGTTCGTGAGTTCGAGCCCTGCATTGAGCTCTGGGCCGACAACTAGGAGCCTGCTTGGGACTCTCTCTCTCCCTCTTTCTCTGCCCCTCTCCTGCTCTCTCTCTCACTAAAAAAATAAGTAAACCAACATTTTTAAAAAAGAGAAACAAAATAAAATGTGAACTCCTATAAAATATTGTTATTACAGAAAAGTATCAATGAGTGGCTACTTTGTGCAGAAACGTGATCATGGCAGTGATTTGCAAAACAAGTCTAAACCCAAGTCAGAGTCCAGGAGGGATTTGTCATCTGTTTACATGACAGACGTGTGACATAATGAGTGATCAAGGTAGTCCTCCCCTTGTGCACATACCCAGTAATATGTCAGTCTCCCTTCACCATTCCATCTACTCAACAGGACACACTGATACAGTGAGGCTGTAAATTATGGGTTACAATGAGAAAATAGAAGAGTAAATACTATGGAGAATAGGGTATGAAGGGAGCCAGTTAATATTATCTGTCTGCTTTAGAAGTTGTGAGCTAGTTGGCAATGGCACAGGGGTCAGAGAGGGATGCAGAGATCAGTTGCATTTTGGGAGCAGCTGGACAGCAGAAGACCACGTGGACTTCCTGTTCCATTTCCCAGGAATCACGTCCCCACCTAGACACAAGCCTGGTGAGCTTGCCATGCAGACGACTGAGGGGAACACTCCAGGCCAGGAAGCGGGCTCTCGGGAGAGAGCTAAGAAGGGACAGCAGAGAACCTGGACCAATGGCTCTTGCGCTCCAGCTGGCTCTCCAGCCACATTCCTCCTCCTCTCTGGGGAAGAAGCCATGAGGATGGGCAGTGGGGAGAAGCAAGGTGACTTCTTCCCCATACCTGTGAGATGGGAGATCTTCCCACCCTGTGTGCAGAATCGAGGAAGTAAAGAGAAATAGTTCCACCAAGAGGGGCTGATTATTTATTCTTAGAAGAAATCGTTTCTGCTGTGTTCGTGATAGTTCTCAGTATATAGGAAAAGAAAAATATAACAAAAAGGAAGACAAGGAACCAGGAGTCTTTCTCCTTAATAGGAAGAGAGCTGGGGTCTGTTGAGCAGTTAGCTCAATGACTACCAGTAGTCTTAGAAAGTTTTTTTGTGTGATTGAGCTGAGCCTGGGCAGAGCCCACCAGCAATCATTTGAACATGGGCTAATGGAGATTTGGGAGAGGAGAATGAAGTACAGTGACCTAGTAACATTTCAAGCAATGCTACCCACATTACTTATTCATACCAAAAAGAGTACAAGATAGAACCTGAAAGCCACACCCTGAGTGATCTCATAACTCTGGAACCCTATGGTGAGAGGAAAGACAAAGCAAGAACCAGCAGGAGCAAAGCAATTAGAGAGGAATTTTCTGTTAGGTCTGTGGAATGATGTTTAATTGTACAAAGCTTTGTGAGGCAGAATTTTTTAAATTAATCCTGGTGATCATAAGACACATATTGGCCACATGCAGATTAAAAACTTCTAACATGGGGCACCTGGGTGGCTCAGTCAGTTAAGTGTCCGGCTTCAGCTCAGGTCACGATCTCATGGTTCATGGGTTCAAGCCCCGTGTCGGGCTCTGTGCTGACAGCTCAGAGCCTGGAGCCTGCTTCAGATTCTGTGTCTCCCTCTCTCTCTCTGACTCTCCCCTGCTCACACTGTCTCTCTCTGTCTCTCAAAAAAAACAAAAACAAAAACAAAACTCTACACAAATGTGGGTTATAATTGAATACTTTCATCTGAACGAAAGAGGAAAGAATTGTGCCTTCATTGTTGCAGTCTAAAGTGTAAGGACATAAATGATCAGAACGAGGGCTTTTATAAGGCACAAAGTATCAGTGGAATATGATTCCAGCAGGCGTGGTCTCCCTTCCCTATAAATCCATGGAGACTCAACTCACCATATTCTGGTATTCTGGAAGGTACTGAGATAGAGTCAGTCCGTTCCTATTCAAGCCTACCATTTGTAAACACATCCCAATTTTATAAGGATCCTTTTTATTAAGTAGACTTCACTTCTAGTGTGGAGCCCAACCTGGGGTTTGCCTCACAACCCTGATATCAAGGGCTTAACCACTGAGGGGGCCCATAGAACACTTTTTCTAAGCAAAAAATCTGTCGATCTTCTCATCAAAGACAGACTAAATGTTATTTTATAAGAGAGAACTTATTTTATTAAAATAAATGAGGATTCAATACATCAGTAGTCTACTAATCTGGGGAGGAGTGGGAAATATGAAATCGAATGGCTAAAAAGAAATAAACTCATATGTTCTTACTCGTGGGTCCTGGGGCACCTGTCTGTGGTCCCACTGCACATCAGAGCATCATTATCCAGTAAGTGCTTTAACCATGGTGCCCCCACACTCTGCTCTCTTTGACAGGCGGTAAAATATGTCCACAGAAGTCAGCACATGATTGGGTCTGGAGACTCCCCTGGAAACTTCCAACTGGACGTTGATATTTCAGGGTTAATCTTCACTCATCACCCCTGTTTCAGCCGGGAGCATGTTTTGGCAGCCAAGCTGGCCCAGTTATATGACCAGTACCTTGCAAGGCACCAGAGAAACAAGGCAAAATTTCTTACTGACAAGGTACCCTCTTCCATTCTTACTGTCAAATTGGTTCTTCTGATGAGCCCAAGCAACAAAGACACTTTCCAGCAGCAAATATTCATGTGCCCCTTTCACATGCCCCCCTGGCCTAAGATGTGTGATAGAATGTTCTACCTACAGGCAAAAGGAAGGATTTGGCAATGTACATTTAATGTGTGCAAATTCAGCGGCACACACTTGGCTGAGAGAAAAGTTTGTGCAAACAGTGAAAGTGACCTGACCTCCCAGGAGAGAGCGTTAATGGAAGGTGTGTGGCTGTGTCTTGCTTGTGTGACCCCAGATGCTGAGACCATTCGTGGCTTGAGAACCTCTCTGTCCTTTGAGACATTCTCGATTCTACATGTACTTTCCCACGACATGGTACTCAAACACAAGTCGGTTGTTTCAAGTGGTGCTCAGAGAAATGGATGTCTGGCATTTATGTCCAACGTGACACTAATCTGATGGGGTTTGCTTGGGTAGTTTTAACTATGGGCAACTTTTCTCCCATGCCCTAACTTTATACCTACTTCCCAAATAAGAGATATCTCCGTAATACCTCCTTTTATGAGTCTCTGATTTTATGATCAGTTCACAAAAATATCACTGTATGTCCAGGACCCAGAAAGCTCCACCTTTAGCCTTAAAGGAAACCTTATTTTTGAGACACACACATGAAAGTAACATTTGTCACAAGCAATTTGATTATCTGGGCTACAGAACAGGGATGGACACACTGTTCTTTATTATTGCTTTTATTTTTTAAGAATAGAAGAAACAGCTCTCTGTCAGAGTTCATTTTAGTGAAAGTGTGGGAAAAGCGGATCCACTTGGAGACTTGCTGGCGCCATTTTGCCCTGGAGAAGTGGGTGGTTTGGGCATGTAATTTGCAGTAGGTAATGGAATTTCTAACTCAAAATTTTCATCCATATTTTTTTAAGCTCCAAGCTCTAAGAAATGCTGTTCAGACAGGACTCAATCCAGCAAAAACTCACAAGTCTCTTGATACAACCCAAAAAACTATCAATGAGTATAAATCTGAAATTCGGTGAGTAAAGTCTGCCGTAACTTCTACTTTTTTTTCCTCTTGTTAGATGCGTACTTGTTGAAAACTTTTTTTTCCAAATGCACTGAATAAATGAGAAATTGGGCCAAATAAAATAATGAGATATATTTATCATATTAATAAATCATCATATTAATAAATTAATATTAATAAATATTAAGGGATTAAGGAATTAATAAATCAAGGGCTATACATATATACTATTCTTTTCACAATCGAGCCTTGAGTTAGTTCTTCCAGGAAATTGAAAAATGGTGATGTTGAGATACTGTCATGGTAAAAGTATGAAGAGTACATTTTAAAATGAAAATTCTTGGGGTGCCTGGGTGGCTCAGTTGGTTAAGCATCCGACTCTTGATTTCAGCTCAGGTCATGATTTCATTATTCATGAGTTCAAGCCCTGCCTTGGGCTCTGCACTGACCATACAGAGTTTATTTGGGATTCTCTCTCTCTCTCTCTCTCTCTCGCTCGCTCGCTCTCTCTGCCCCTCCCCTGCTTGCACTCTCTCTCTCTCTCTCTGTCTCTCTCTCTCTCTCTGTCTCTCAAAATAAATAAACTTTAAAAAAATAAAATGAAGTGAAAAATCTTATTTATGCTAAAACAAAAAGCCCACATTGCAGCCTCCTTGTAAAAATAATTTTTGTGTTAGCATACATTGGTAAGAAAAGAGACAAAAATCTGTTGTGAATACAGGAGTGGTTTTATATGGACTTGTATTTATTAATCAGCGTTTGAAAGCTGGCAGACCTGTGCGGAAGGTGCACAGACTGTGCCGGGGGCAGACCAGTGAGGTCTTTCTGCACTTCTGGTCCCGCAAAAGAGTGGGTTCTAGTCTTTTGCTGACATTTAACTATTGCTAAAACCAATTCAAAGCAGACAGCCTGTGCCTGGATGTCCCCTCAAGTGGGGGCCTGGCTGATGACCTGACCAGCAGCCATGTGAGCCCCCGCTGGGCATCGGCCGAGTCATTGGCTAGTGCAGCTCACCTCGGCCAGCACCACAGCAAGCACTTTGCATCTTCTTTTCAATAAATGGTTTCACAACCACATTTGCTGGTCCTCTAAGCCGGAACCAGCTGTACAAGGAAGGAAGCACGGTATTGGTGCAAGACAGGGAAACACTGTATTTCACTCTCTCAGACCTACTCAGACTTGAACATACAATAATTCTGTGACCCTAGAGCCCCATCTGGCTACCACTTTCCTTCTGTACTTCCCTTCACAGGCAAGCTTGTGGAAAACATGAATCATTCTTGCTGCTCGGCTGCCTCCCATCCCATTCACTGGAACCCACCATCACTCACCCACCCGCCTTTCCTCTGAGGTGGAGCTGGCCACAGTCCATGGAGACCTCCGCCTTGCCAAGCCCCTCCTGTGACCTGGCTGCTTCCTCTTTTTTTTTTTTTTTTTAACATTTATTTATTTTTGCGAGACAGGGAGAAACAGACCATGAGTTTTAAAATGAAAATTCTTGGGGGTGGGGCACCTGGGTGGCTCAGTCGGTCAAGTGTCCGGCTTCAGCTCAGGTTATGATCTCACGGTTCGTGGGTTCAAGCCCCGCATAGGGCTCTGTGCTGACAGCTAGCTCAGAGCCTGGAGCCTGCTTCACATTCTGTGTCTCCCTCTCTCTCTGACCCTCCCCTTTTCCCACTCTCTCTCTCTGTCTCTCAAAAATAAATAAAGAACATTAAAAAAATTCTTGGGGTGCCTGGGTGGCTCAGTTGGTTGAGCGTCTGACTTCGGCTCCAGTCATGATCTTGTGGTTCATGGATTTGAGCCCCGCGTCGGGCTCTGTGCTGGCAGCTCAGAGCCTGGAGCCTGCTTCCAATTCTATGTGACCTGGCTTCTTGACAGTGAGGGGCCATCTTCCTCCCTATGTCACGCTCTCTTGGATGTCCGCACCCCTCTCCTGCCTCCTATCCATCTTTCCTACCATCCTGCATCTATCGTCTTTCTCTGCCTATCTTCTAAAAGTGTAAATTTTTCACAGACTTTTTCTTTTTCCTTCCTTTATTCAACTGCATTTCCTCCTGAGATAAATAGAGTCCCATGGTTGGAAAGATTATCCAGAAAGGCCAGTGAACTCCCAGAGTGTCACCTAAGGGCTGACACGCTCTTCCACACTCCAGACCCCACGTGCATCAGGTTTCAGAAAAGTGTTACCTGACTCCCCCTGCAGAACTGCCTTTGCCTTTTCCTCCAGAGCCCTGACCACACCTGGTCATTAAATGTTCTTTTGTGACGCTTTGCCTCTGTGGCTCAGCTGTCAAAGTTTTCTTGCGAAGAGTTCGTTTTTAGCATTTCTGAGAAACTATTTTGTCAGGTACTAAAAAAGGAAATAGAAAATATGTCAGAAAGCCTCAAGGTGTCATGGAATTCAGTAAGATAATTTTATGCCACAGTTTTTAAAAAGGAGGCTGGGGAGGTAGCAGCTAAGGGCACAAGAGAACAGACCACTTGATAGTGACCGGTAACACTTGCGGACTACTTACTTGTGGGCACAGTGCTAGCATTAGCACTTACTCCTCTCAACAATCCTGTGAGGTAGATTCTGTTAGCACCCTTAGCTTACAGATGAGGCAGGGAGAAGTTAGGTTGTTCTAGGCTAGCTCACAGATGGGAGACCCAGGATCTCAACCTAAAGTGTCAAGTTCCAACATCTGTGCCCTTAGCCACATGCTTCACTGCTTCTCATGAAGAAGATTTTTTAGTTCATTGCTTTCTTGTTTCTGTGAAGTCCTCAGAGAACCCCGAATCTTGGCTACCCAACCACTAACTGGCTGTCGCCATCCGCCATCTTCTTTTTCCAGACCCAGCAGTTGAATAATTAGGAACCTAGACCTCTGTGCTTCTCTGTACCATCTCCACAGACTGAGTCATCACAAGTACAACCTCCAGACTCAGGCCTTCCTTCTGGAGGTCAGGAGGTGCTAATTCATGAGACTCTGCCTCCATAGTTTCCTGCAGCACTCTCGTAGGCAAAACTCACCTTGTATTTTGTAATAGTTTATCTATATGTATGACTCCTGAGCTAAATTGTAAATTCCTTGAGGACAGAGACATGTCCAATCTTAAACATTCCTGAATCACCGGGCATGACACCTGCTACTTGATCAAGAGAAGAAAAATTGTCTATTTGGCTAATTGATTAATAGCATAATGGAGTACATTTGGGTTCTGGATTTGACTATCATTCATAGAGCGAGCTTAACATAAGGCATTAAATAATTCCCAAACACTTTAAATAATGGGAATAAAAATAAAAGCATTTCCAACTGATGTCTCTTCAAATCAAGCGAGAAATAATGTTAATCTAGTTGGCACTGAAGACTCAGTGAGCAACATTACTTCATCCTAATGTAGAACTTATGATTTGTGTTAACAGAGACAGATTTAAATGTTTGTGTTTAACTTGGATAACAGCATACTTTCCTATGTCTACAATGATTTAGTCCATGAGAACTGAGTTTACTGGGCCTCTTATTTTTATAACTTCAAAGGTGACTGTTTGTTTAAGGGTACATAGTATTAATAAGAAGTTCAGAAGATGACTTAGTTTAACTGACATCAAATTCACCTAGAGAAAACAAAATCAAATAACCTCTTGAGACAGATGGGCGTCCTACTGTCTTCAAATTTCCACAATATTTTTGGATGTCTAGTGCTTAAAAAGCATTATGGGTATCAAATTAAATAAACAATCGCTATAGCATTAGTAGTTTCTCTTCCTAAGTTATATACCCACCTGAATAACTTTTTAATATATATCAACATGTTCCATCTTCTAGGCAAACAAGAAAACTGCGTGATGCTGAACAAGAAAAAGATCGAACATTGCTTAAAACCATCATAAAAGTTTGGAAGGAGATGAAATCCCTTCGAGAATTTCAGAGGTTTACAAATACACCCTTGAAACTTGTTTTGAGAAAGTAAGCTTTTTTCCAAAGATGGCCTTATTGAGGAAATGTGTAAAACACGGGTACAGTTTAAAAAATAATTACAAATAGGGGCACCTGGGTGACTCCATCAGTTGCATGTCCAACTCTTGGTTTCTGCTCATGATCTCACCATCATGGGATCAGGCTCCATGTTGGGCTCTGTGCTGAGCGCTATTCTCTTATATGGTCTCTATACTCCTTATAGTTTTATCTTTCTCATTCATCTTTAGTCCATTTAAAATAGAGATTGTGTTTGGCACAGAGAAAGTATGCTTTGATAACATGTCAGCTACCTAATCCACTGGACTTTGATACATGATTAACAGTAGAGTTATCACAACAAAACCCTATTCTGTATAGTAATTAAAGGGCATCTCTGCTGCTGGTTTTGGTCCCTTCCTGACTGTTTCTTCAGAGTAAGTGTTGTGCTGTACATCAACATGAAAAGTAATAAATATGCGCATTTATCTGATACATTGCTTTGAAGACAGTCCTCATTTAGTAAAAGATAGCAGCAAACTGTGATTTTTAGGGCTTCATAAATTTTGTAATTTTCATAAGACTCCGAAGCCATCCCACAGTTCTTGGGATAAAGACAAGACTGTGCTTTAGGAAGGCAGGGACCTGGTTGCCATTGGATATCTGGTCCCAAACAGACCAGCTGCCACTTGGAATCGCTGAGTTAATATTAGCTGATGAAAAACAGATCCCACAGAAACTGTGGATGTCTCCCAGAAATTCCAGTGTTTCGGCTTCCGAATTGCATCTTCCAAGCTATCCCTCCCACCCAGAAGCAGAGGATATAAGTATTTACCTAATGCTGTCTCCCTCTTTCCTCCAGTTTGAGATAAACTAAAATTTATAAGAAATTTACCCTTAAGGTCCCCTCGAGGTGACACTTTTTGTGATACTTAACACTCCTTTCTCCCATAAGTAGCCGCCTCCTAAATTTTTTTGGAGTGCCCTTTTTTACACTCTTGACTCACCTAGCCACCTTATGATACAGCATGATTGTTTTCCTATAAAAGTCATTGGCTTTCAACTAGTTTATTTATGCCTCTACATAACAGAGAGCAAGGCGAATCGTTCTCCATATGCCAGAGACAGAACATAATTTATGAGCCAGATTTTCTTCAACGTTTCTGAATTTTCAGTACCACTGTGTTTCCCAAGTGAATTCTTCAGTAGGATCTTAGAGCTCTTAGGGGACTGTTAATTGCTAAACCACCAGGCCCCATGTGTAAGTCAGCAGGCACCCGCATAAGCAAACCTGTGTCAGCCTTAGGCACCTGAGTAAGTTTATCTAAAAGGGACAGGATCTTTAGGAGTAGAACCCACAGGCCAGAGTGCATTATCACTGAGCCCAGGCAATGAGCTGCAAAAATTCCCAAGTGCTAGGCTGAAGGTGTATGGTGTGACATGTCTGCCACCCCCTTCCAAGGAAGTCACACCGCCCAATAACATACATTTGTCTAATCCCAAGTTGACTCGGCCACAGCGCCTTTTTGGGAGGGATCTCACACAACTAATGATCCACCGAGCACACTGAGGAACACTGCTCTGGGCTGGGCAGAACTCCTGATAAAGTGTCAGCAGAATCATCAAAGAAAAACTCAAACTGTCGATCCAAAGTCAGAATAGTAGTTTGGGGGGTTCAGTAGTAACCTAATAAAATGGTTTCTCAGGGACTTGAAACACAAATAAAGTAAGTACAGTGAAACTCCACTACCGGTCGGGAGTCTACAGGACTGGGTCCATATGCCACCTGTGTCACTTGGCTCAGAGTGGCATTGTTGTTTGGCGGGAATTAGATTGGGCCCATATTCCAGCTCTTTCTCTCACCACATATGTGTCCTTGGGCACGTTACCTAATCTCTCCCTGCCTCGGTCTCCTCATGGGCAAAATGCAGATGATAGTGTCAGCCTCGCAGGGTGGTGAGCTAACACGTACAAAGCTGTCGGAGGAGGATCTGCCCCACAGCCAGCCCGGCATACAGGTATGTGCTGTTATTGTCACCCTCTTGTTGAATTCGAAGAAATAACCAAGGTACTGTAAATTATCTTAAAGGGAAAAAGTTGACCAGAAAGCAGATGAAGAAGCATACGAAGCAGAAATTCAAGCTGAAATAAGTGAGCTGTTGGAAGAATGCATGGAAGAGCATGAACAGAAGATGGAAGAATACAGAGCCGCGTACCAGGAGTGGAAAGCCTGGAAGAAAGCCCAAGTGTGTTGACTCGCTCAGCCTTGGGCAGGGCTGACCTTGGGGACCAGAGGGGTCTGGAGGCCACCCCTTGAGGCCTGAGGAGAGAAACTGGACAGGCAGACTGGGGTCCCTCTGGCTCTGATCTGTCTCCCATTGAATGTAGGGTAGCGATGCTTCTAGGCTTCCCCAGAAAATCATATCACTTTGTATACATAACCTGCAACATTGAATCCAAAGGCAGTAAGTTGTAGATCTGGTGACTTGCAATGCGGTCCACAAGGCTTACTTTGATTTCAAGACATTTCCTTGGCCTTTAGCCCCAATATTAATGATCATGCAAATAGCTAACAGGTTAAAGCTCTTTCTGGGTCCCAGCCACTATGCCAAGTGCTTTCCAGGCATTGCCTCAGTTCAGCAGCCCTGGGAAGAGTTTCCTATGATCCTCCCCATTTTGGAGATGAGAAAACTGAGGCACAGAGAGGTCAAGTGGCTTAGAAACCTGCCTGAGTGCACACTGCTGCTTGAGGTGGGGCTGGCTTTGCAACCAGGTCTATCTTGTCCTGAAGACTGTGGTCTTGAGTGAAAGTCCCGAATTACTATTTGACATAAGATTGCCCTTTACCCAACAGAGGGCCAAGAAGAAGAAAAAGAAGCAAGCAGTCGAAGAACAGCCCGAAGATGAGATCGAGGAGCCGTATCCCGGGGAGGAGCCTGTGAAACCGGTCCCCCCAGAGCCCACCTACCGGGCCCTGCTGGAGCAGCAGGTGAGGGAGAGGGCGGCCCGGAGCAGGAGAAGGCCTGGGGAGCCCACGCTGGTCCCGGAGCTGAGCCTGGCGGGGAGTGTCACGCCCAATGAGCAGTGTCCCAGGTAAGCAGACGCTCAGACCTTAAGCGAGGGTGACGGTGACACACACTCATGCGTGCGCATGCGTGCACTATGTGGAGGGTGCGTCTCTTGACACAGTGTGATCAGGGGAACCGCGGAATTCTGTAAATAAGTATCATATACATTGATCTGTATGAAATTGAAGATGTTTGTCCACCTTTTGGTGATTTCAAATAGTTCGCCTACCTCAGGTATCACCACTGGTCACGCAAGCGTACGTCAAGGGAGGCTGCCTGTAGGAGGCGCTCTTCAGAGTCGCTCCGCACGTGGCTTTGATTTAGAGCCTTTATCTGTAATAGCAGTGTGTCTTCTTTGGCCACTGGCTTGGCACAGACAGGCAGGTCTGTCCTTGGCCCTCAGAGGCCAGCTTCTCTCTTCGAAGGCCCCAGAAAGCCTCCCAGAGGAATTGTGGATATCCCCGGTAGCCATCTGAAGCCTATTCTCCAGATTTACATAGAAATGCATTTCTAGTCATTCATATGATGCCTAAGAGAGGGCCAGTCAGAAGCTCCACTTTCCGCACATACATCTATACATACAATAAATTCAATCACCCTCAGACATAATTAGGATGTGGGGACTTCTTAGGATGTCCATTTAAGACTTCCTATAACTCCTTAGTTTCAAATTTCTGCTAATGTACCAAAAATGTGGCTTTTTACTTGCGGATTTTTTCTTGTGTTTTCCCAGTTTCATGGCATTCAGATACTGCATATAAATAAACTGTTTCCCAGCCATGAATTAGCTATTTTCAAGCCACAAGTAGCATACCATATAATTTTATAATAAACATCCAAAATATGTGATTCCTTGGGTTTTTTTTTTTAAACATGTAATTATGTTTTGGGGAAATTTGGGCTTGATTTGGGAATCTTTTGTCTTGAGTCTCATTTTGACTGAGAACATATAGCTTGATCCTGAATTTCTGTTTTCAGTGGGATTTGGGACTGTAACGCAGGTGACCCCAAGCCAATGAGTGTGATGGACCTTCTCATCAGGGTGGCCATGCAGAAGAAGGTGTCTTAGGTCTGATTGTAGCAGGAGGTTACTGGGATTAAGCCATAAAACAACTCTGAGTAGAGTCTTTGGGTGTCTTGAATATATCCTGAAATTTGGTGTTAAATTCCTTGATAGAAAAAAACAAAACATAACAAAAAAAGTTGAAGTCATTTGAGCAACTCCATATCTGGGATGGGCCCAAATTGCAGAGATGTAAAAAGTTAAAACTACCACCCATTTGAATGGATACAGGATTTCTATTTGGGATGCTGAAAACGTTCTGGAGAAGGACCATGGCAATGATTGCACATTGGGAATATATTTAATGACACTGAGCTTGTCACTTGAAAATAGGTAAAATAATAAGTGTTGTGTTGTGTATGCCTCACTGAAATTTTTTTAGGTTTATTTATTTATTTGGAGAGTGAGAGTGGGTGAGGGGCAGAGCGCAGGAGAGGCAGAATCCCAAGCAGGCTCCACACCATCAACACAAAGCTGGATGTGGGGCTCGAACACACAAACTGCAAGATCATGACTTGAGCCAAGATCAGAATCAGATGCTTAACCAACTGTGCCACTCAGGCACCCCTCACTGCAATTTAAAAAAAAGACTTTACCACCCAAAAATCCCTGAGTGCATTTCGAATTTGATTTTATTTTTCTAAACTTCCCCTGTTCTTACCAAGCTTAAGTTGCTATTGACTTAACCAATAACTGGCTCTTTTGGTGGACAGCTCTGCAAATATGCATAGTAAAATTAAAGACTATTCTTGGAGGTTTTTATTTTTTTAACTTCCTGGCTGTAAGAATGAGATACTTTCTAGGATACCTTTTTTGGAATTCAAATAGCCTTTTTAAAAAAAGGACCAGTTCTTAATCCCCAGCATCCAGTGAGTACTCACTGTCAGAAAGTGTTAAGAAAAGCTTGAATCCTGCAGAAGCGAATTTGACCTGTTACAATATGCTATTACCTTTGATTTAGTCTGAGTCAGTCTTTTTTTTATTATTTTTTACTTGATCCAGCAACATAACTCTCTTTTAATTTTTATTTAAATTCTAGTTAGTTAATATATAGTGTGATGTTGGTTTCAGAAGTAGAATTTAGTGATTCATCACTTTCATATAACGCCCAGTGCTCATCACAACAAGTGCCCTCCTTAATGCCCATCGCCCATTTGGCCCATCCCCCACCTCCGGTCATCAACTCTCCTTTGTTCTCTATCCCTAAGAGTCTCTTGTGGTTTGTTTTCCTCTTTTGTTTTTCTTCCCCATATGTTCATCTGTGTTGTTTCTTAAATTTCACATACAAATGAAATCATATGGTATTTGTCTTTCTCTAACTGATTTACTTTGCTTAGCATAATACACTGTAGCTCCATCCATGTCATTGCAAATGGCAAGATTTCTTTTTTGATGGCTGAGTAATATTCCATGGTATCCATATATATATACCACATCTACCTTATCCATTCATCATTGATGGACAGATGGGCTCTTTCCATAATTTGGCTATTATTGAAAAGGCTGCTATAAACATCGTTGTGCATATGCCCCTTTGAATCTGTATTTTTGTATCCTTTGGATAAATAACTAGTATTGCAATTGCTGGGTCGTAGGGTAGTTCTATTTTTAACTTTTTGAGGAATCCACACTGTTTTCCACAGTGGCTGCGCCAGTTTGCATTCCCACCAACAGCATAAGAGGGTTGACCTTTCTCCACATCCTCACCAACATCTGTTGTTTTCTGTGTTGTTAATTTTTACGCTATTACATTTGTAGGATAAAACATCGCACCCAAATGTTAATTACCACTATTCCTTATGGATTGAATTCACTTTAATTACAAGGACTATGTTTCTGTTTACTGAAAACTTTGGGGTGCAAACATAAGGCTTCTTTGAAGACAATTAAGGACACGGTAGTTTAGTGAGTGATGCTTGGACCACAGTTCTTCTGTCCCCTGTGGCCCTTTGAGTGTCCGTTTCTCAACCCATATCAAATCTGTCATATGATGCTCCTTGAGACCTGTGGCTGATTTGGTGCTACGAGAGGTAATGTGACTGACAGAGTCACCTCCAGCGTATCTTATTCTGTTCAGCGCCCATTTGTCAGGCACTCTAGTTTTCCCTGGTCAATTACTAACCCCATCTGGGATCGGTCTCCTTTTGCAGGGTGGAGGTCTTGCGAAGGGAGGATGTCAAGAGGCGCTCAATATACCTAAAGGTGATTTTCAACGACAAGGAAGTGTCCAGGACCGACAGTCGGCCACTTGGGGCAGACTTCCGAGTTCACTTTGGACAGATTTTCAACTTGCAAATATTCAACTGGCCAGAGAGTTTGACACTGCAGGTATGCATTTTAATTATAGGTACTGGCCCAAGCATTTTCTGGTGATCACAAGATGGTTTTAAATCATCCACTGACTACACTGGTGTGCTGATAGATTTCCAAGGTGAACAGAAGGTCAGTCTCCTCTTGGGCATGCCTGCCTTTCTGGTCTGGGCAGAAGGAGATCTGTTTCCCTCCTCACCTCCTGAAAATGCTGACTTTAGTGTGTACCTCAAGATGGAGAAGGGGGATGAGAGGGAGGGGGTCCCTGGCTTTTTTATCAGAGTACTTCAATATCGCTGTCTACCTGTGTCCTAGCATGAATACCTCAGAAACCAATATTGCCATAATCACAGGTGGCTATGATGGGGTGACTATCATAGGTATTATAGGATCCCCCAAAATAAAGCTCACTGCTAACCTAAATCCCACCATTAGCAATATGTTTATTTGGGTCTGTTTTAGTTTCCTAGGGCTGCCCCAACTAAGTCATACAAACTTGGTGGCTTAAAACAAGAGATACTTATTTTTTCAAAGCTCTGGAAGCCATGAGGTCTGAAATATAGGGTTCAGGAGGGCCATGCTCCCCGCAAAAGTTCTAAAGACAAATCCTTCCTCACCTCTTCTGCTTCCGGTGGCCCTTGGGCTCCCTCGGTTTGTGGTAGCGTCACCACAATGTCCATCTTCATGTGGCCAGATCATTGTCTCTCTGTGTCCTTTTTTTGTCTCATACAAGGACATTCTCATTGGACTTAGGGCCAACCATAATCCAGGATGAGCTCATCTAGATGCTTAAGTAATTATATCTGTAAGGACCCTATTTCCAAATAAGGTTACATTCTGTGGTTCCAAGTAGAGAGCAATTTTTAGAGGACACTATTTAATCCACTACACTGTCCAAACTTGCCATTCTAATGGTGAATCCTTTCCTATGATGCTCACAGAATTCTCTTTTATGATAGTAATGAGCCTGTTAACTAGGGTTGCAAATAGCTCACACACATCCACCACCCACATAGAAATCACTAGTCCACATAAAAAATCCCTAGTCCTCATCTACCATTTATGCAGAAATTTCTCATTCCCATCCACAACGCTTGCAAGAAATAACTACATGACCATGTCTTTTTCCCCCCACTGAGCCTGGAGATAATTCCAGAATCCTTCTCAACACTGAACTCCAGGCACCCACTGCCTACTGGTTGTAACTGACATTGTAAGTACTATTACAGCTATATCATCATTAAAATATTTAAATACTTCTGCAGTGTATTCCCCACATGCCACCCTGGCCACATAGACCTTACTTCTAAGAGCCCCTGGACTTTCCCACAGTGGACTGATTAAAGGGTGTGTGAATAAGGCTAATGCCTCCAGGACCTTGTTCTCATGTATGGCTGACGTCTCCTCTGATTGGTTAACATTTGGCCATGACTATTATTTGACATTTTGAATATCACCCACTAGCTAGATCTCAGTAGTTAAAAACCTATTAAAACTGGTAGAGGAAGGAGAACCTGGGTGGCTCAGTCGGTGGAGTGGCCAACTTTGGCTCAGGCCATGATCTTGCGGCTCATGGGTTTGAGCCTCACATCCGGTTTTATGCTGGCAACAAAAGCCTGCTTGGGTCTCTCTCTCTTCCTCTCTTTCTACACATCCCCCACTCATGCATGTGAGTACACATGCTCTCTCTCAAGACAAAGAAAAAACTTTAAAAAATGAATAAATATTAACTGCACACAAAAAACCGTCTACATTAAATATAAAACTTGATGGGGGCACCTGGGTGGCTCAGTCGGTTAAGCATCTGACTTCGGCTCAGGCCATGATCTCGCAGTTCATGAGTTAGAGCCCTGTATCAGGCTCTGCGCTGACATCCCAGAGCCTGGAGCCTGCTTTGGAATCTGTGACTCCCTCTCTGCCCCTCCCCTGTTCACGGTCTGTCTTTCTCTGTCTCTCAAAAAATAAATAAATGTTAAAAAGTTTTTAAAAAAAGAATAAAACTTGATGGGGAAAGTAATAAACACCATCTCCAGAAGCCAGCCTGATATTTTGCCCCCTGCCCTGAGTAATGAGGGGCTGCTGGAGACCCCTATGTGAAAAGAGTTCATTTATTCAGTTTGCCCCTTCACTTGAGATCCGTCCATGACTCATCTCCCCCATTCCTCCCTGCAGAGGAAAAGCTGACATGAAGATCAAAATTAACGGGAGACAGCAGATAGAGGGGCAGAGAGAAGCAAGAGAGGGCAGCAGGTGGTTACATGGCTGGTAGGAAGGAGAGGGAGCCCTGGAAGGGGACACTGCACTGAAAAGAGCACAGAAGAAGAGAGAAGGCCCTCCCTCTCCGCAGGTGCCCATGAGAGATCAGATCCCCACCTCGGCCCTGGCAGGCTGTGAAGCCTTCTCTGTGGACACCCCTACATTTTCTGAATTACCATATAAGGAAAGACAGCTTCCTTCTTCCGTCTCCATAAGTACCAATATCTTACTTCACATTTATTCTGAAACGGAAGGGAAGCCTCCTGTCATCTCTCCTCTTTGCAATCTTGGGATATTAGCTTGCTCAGATGTTGCAATCAAAACAATTTTTTAAATACTGTAAAAAAAGTAGTTCTCTAAAATATTATGAAATGAATTTTCTAAATAAACAATCAAAATTTTATCCTGGGAACACCAAGATTATATTCATGGGAAGTTAGCTTGGCCCTAAGAGCTGAATCAAGTAATCTTGAAAAAAATCACAAATTAAAAGAACCTTGGCTAAGTTCTTAAACTATCTACAGAGATTTGATAACTGATCCATTCACATATCATGATGACTCAATGGCATGATTTTTATGATTGACTAGTGGTTCCAGATGAAATTAATCTAAGGACTATTGTATTTCAACTATCTAGGAATAGAACTATGCCATTTGGAAATTTTCCATATAATTGCAAGTTTGGGATTAGGAAAAGTTCATGAATTACTGGCAGCTTTAACAGGGTGAGTAAAATTGCCTTAAACACATCTGTTTATGCCTGTGTCCTCAAATCCCTAACTTGAGAGCCCAACGTATTTCAGAAAGACTTCCAAGATTCTCAGAACTTTAATGTGTTCATTGGTGGCCCAACAAACAGGCCATAAATGTTTGCTGCTTGAGTCAGAGCCGGCTGAGTGTCTAGTCCCAAGCCAAGAGTGCGATGGAGAACTGGAACCCCCAGCCTGAGGTGTGCCCACAGCGCTGCCTGCGGGAGCCTTATTTTTTTTATCTTTTTTAATGTTTATTTATTTTTGAGAGAGACAGAGACAGAGCAGGAGAGGGAGAGGGGCAAAAAGAAAGGGAGACACAAAATCCAAAGCAGGATGCAGGCTCTGAGTTGTCAGCACAGAGACAGATGTGGGGCTCAAACCCACAAACTGTGAGAGTATGAACTGAGCTGAAGTCAAGTCCTTAACTGACTGAGCCACCCAGGCGCCCCATGGGGAGCTTTAACTCCACCAAGAGACAAGAGGGAGAGACCTACAGAGACACAGGAGCGGCTTAGTGCAGATGTCAGGGACACTTGGCAGGATTTGATTGCAGGGTTTGATTCCTGGCATATTTTGAACCATAAGACTGAAGCCAGGTTTGAGAAAAGAATGTCCCGGAATGATTCAGTGGTTTAAGTGTCTGACTCTTAGTTTCAGCTCAGGTCATGACCTCATGGTTTGTGAGTTCAAGCCCTGAGTCAGGCTCTGTGCTGACAGCACAAAGGCTGCTTGGGATTCTGTCTCTCCTCTCACTCTGCCCCTTTCCTGCTTATGCTCTCTTCCTCTCTCTCACTCTCAAAATAAATAAACTTAAAAAAACAAAGAATGCCAGGGCAGTTCTCTGAAGCAGGAGATAAGGCCAGAGCTGGCACAAAAAACTGGCAGTGAGGGAGTGGGATGGGGGCCCAGTACTGGACACGAATGGAAGGAATTAATTAGAGCAACACTGTGGCCCTGAAAGGAGAGATTGACAAGACTTTGTCCAGGACGGCTGGACCTAGGACAGTACAAAGTAGCTGAACCACAGCTGTCCCCAAGGGGCGTGTGAGGCTGGACTTCTCAGGACAGGGGAGAAGGGACCAGTTGGGTCCCTCCAAAAAGGTCCTAAAAATCTCCGCACCTGAGGTCTTTCCACAACAAATGCTTGGCCTTCCACACACATGAAATCCCATTTAGAAATAGTTTTGTGATGATCACCTTTATTTCTTTATCTTTCACTTCTGTATCCATCACTTCTATCCTCAATTCCCGGATCCGACAACTACCACGTTGTTCTGCTGGGTGGTGCTTACATTTTTTAGCATTGTTATTTTTCCTTATGAACCAATCCTGTTGAGCTTTCATACTCCTGGTGTGTGGACTGAGATAGCGGATTTTCCCTTTGAGCTGAGCTGGCTATTACTCAGGTTCCTTTCTAAGTCCACTCCTGATTTCTGATTTCGGCAGCCCATGTGCAGAACCGCACTCTCCGAGCGAGAAAAATCCTATTTGGAGAAGTGTTTTGGTCAGCCCATGGCTGGCTCACCTTTGTAGTTGTTATTGGTCCTTTGTGGATGTAAGTCCAAAACAGATATTTTTATACACACATCTTATTTATCCACTCAATTGCATGATGATTGTAGAGGAGCCAGGTGGCCAAGAGCAGGAAAAAAAGACAGTGACGTCTGTGGTTGGCATGGGGCAACGCAAGGTCATCTCCATGTAAGAGGATGTGGGTTTGCACCGGTCAGGGGCCTGCGCAAATGTGAAGATCTCTGGGAAATAACACTTACTGATCATCTGATCAGGTTCTTCACATATGCTATCTGATGTTACCTGAAGGAAAACCACACATACTGTTATTCTCCCAATGAGCTTCCAAGATACTGAGTAACTTTACATCACCAGGCAGGTCAGGAGGCAGAGGAGAATTCAAACCCAGGCCTGTTTGAGTCTAAATTGTACCCTCACTTCACCACATTAATTGGGGATAATGGTAACGAAGAGCCAAGTCTCAAATTTGACATTTCTCCACACTCTGAGAACCAACTACCATGGGAGAAGTCTTAGAAAACAGCCTCAGGCATCGCTGCATATCCATTCATGTGGATATTAAGTAATATCTAGTATAACGGTTACTGAACAACTACAATCTGCCAGGCACCTTCTGTGTACAGACTCAGTCTTCAGGACAGTCACACAGTAGCTGTACTATTGTGCCTGTCATCCTGAAATACAGAGAACGCAAGTACACCTGCCCTAAGGTCACGCAGCCAGAAAGTGGCAGGGCCAGGCACCCAGAACCTGCACTCATGTCCACCTCCTCATGCTGCATGCACCGGCAGCTTGCACATTCCGTCCACCAGGCATCTTGTTGCAGAGACATCGCACAAAGCATGGTGGGAAACAGGAGTCCCCCATCCCTGGCGTGGCGATGAGACTGCAGGGGGGAAATGGCAGGAGGGGCTGGTGACTAAGGTCCAGTGGGGTAGGGGGAGAAGAAAAATGAAGATACCAAAAGAAACCTCCTCTCCCAGAGGCTTGGCAGAGAAGGGGAAGAGGGAAGTGGCTCAGGGGTTGGAAGGGATCATGGTTTACTTTAGGGTGTAGTCGCTTTAAGCATGTTTGTTAGCCGAGAGAAAAGCAATGAGTGCAGAAAAGACTGGTGACTTTGAAAATGAAAAGGCAAGTGGGAGGGAGAGGGACCAGACCCTGAATCTGAGTCAAGACTTGATGGGCAGTTCCTCTGGGGCGGGCATGATGACACAGGGGATGTCAGTGGGGGGCAGGGCTGTGAAGGGGTCCTCATCAGATGCCCTCAACCTTTTCAGTGAAGGAAGGGAGTCTGTGGACACAAGACTAGGAGAGTTTGATGCAAGCCTGAGGGAAAGGGGACGTCAGCCATGAGGTGACTCACACGGGTGAACCCCACAAGCAGGCGAGCTCAAAAAGCAGCCCCTTGTCCTGGATCCAGCACTACCAAACCAAGACGGGAAACTGTTCTGCTTTGTTCTGTTCTGTTTTAAAATCAGAGAATATGACTTAAAACCATGCAATATAAATGGAATATCGTTCTTTATCTATCTGAATGTCCCTACATTTCCAAGGTTCATCTTCTCTGTGCAATTCTAAATACCTTTAAGAGGTGAATCTGACCCAGATTGTTGAGTTAAAGCAAACAGTATTCCAAATAGAAGTAATAATAATTTCATACATTGTCCCAAGCTGGACAAACATATGAGCAAAACAAAACAGAAAAAAAACTGAAACAAACTCTTAAATACAGAGAACAAAATGGTGGTTTCCAGAGGGAGAAGAATGAGGAGATAGAGGAAATAGGTAGAGGGCATTAAGATGTATACACCTCCAGGGGCACCTCAGTGGCTCAGATTATTGAGCATCTGACTTCAGCTCAGGTCATGATCTCACGGTTTGTGAGTTCAAGCCCTGCATCAGGCTCCATGCTGACAGTGTAGTGCCTGCTTGGGACTCTCTCTATCCCTCCCTCTCTTTCTCTCTGCCCTCTCCCTCTTCATGCACTATTTCTCTCTCTCCCTCTCAAAATTAAATAATAAATAAACTTAAAAAAAGAATTGCAAGAAAAAATACTTGAAAAACAAAAGATGTACATATGTCCAATTATAAAAAAAATAAGTCATGGGGATGAAAAAGACATCATAGTCAATAATATGGTAATAACCTTGTGTGGTGGCAAATGGTGACTCCTGCCACCATGGTGAGCATTCTGTGATGTACAGAATTGTCAGATCACTATGCTGTACACCCACCTGCAGCTAATATAGCATTGTATATTAATTAAAGTGCAATAATACGTTTTTTAAAGTTTATTTATTTATTTAAGAGAGAGATTGAGAGAGAGAGAAAGCATGAAGAATGGGGGAGGGGTGGAGAGCAAGGGAGAGAGAGAATCCCAAGCAGGTTCTGTGCAGACAACACTGATGTGGGGCTCAATCTCATAACCCAGGGATCGTGACCTAAGCCGAAATCAAGAGTCGGACGCTTAACCAACTGGGCCACTCAGGCACCCCCAATAATATATAGTTTTCAAAATATAATCTCAAGTCAGTAGCAGTGGATCTAATTGCTGTTCTGAATTCATTGGTTCCCTACTATACACAACAGAAAAAATTTTGAAACTTGAATGTAAATCAGGTGTATTTCCTGTCATGTCTCTCCACCAACATTCCGCTTTCAGACACACACACACAAGCACTCATTTTGCTCAGAGCAGGGCTTCTGAAGCAGAGGTAATTTTGCACCCCGGGAGGTATGTTGCAGTGTCTGAAGACATTTTAATTATATCAGGAGGGGAGTTGGTGGCGCCTCTAATGGGTGGAGGTGAGGGTGCTGTGGAACACCCCACGGTATGCAAGACAGCCCCCAACAGTAAGGAACTGTCAGCAGTGCAGGGGGTAGCAACCACTGACTTAGGGGCTGAAATTAACTAAATTATACAGAAAGATAGGTTACAAACACCTATCTTTGGGCACCAAGGTGCCCATTTTCTGATTTTTTGAAAATAGCATTGCACCTGAGCATGAAGTAGAACGGATGCCACCTTGAAAGAGCAGAGTGAAAGTGTGGAAAGATTCTTGGATGCTTCTTGGCTTTGTCAGATGGAATCTATATTTCCTTATAAAAAAAAAGTTGAGGGGTGCCTGGGTGGCTCAGTTGGTTAAGTGCCTGACTCTTGATCTTGGCTCAGGTCATGATCTCACGGCACGTGAGTTCGGGCCCCACACTGATGGTGCAGAGCCTACTTGGACTTCTCTGTCTCCCTCTCTCTCTGCTCCCCCTCTTTTGTGTGCATGCGTGTGCACTCTCTCTCTCAAAATAAATAAACATTTTTAAGAAGTTGATTATTAGATTCTGAAACAGTAGTCCCAGTTAGCAAGTCCTCCATTTCCCCTAGAGTTCATAATTGCCTCCATCCTACAGACTCAGCACCAAGAGTCCGCATTTACTTCCTGTCCTGACATTAAAGAGAACTGTGTTTCCAGAGATAGGGAGTAAGGACCCTTCCACTGTCGTCCACCAGAAACCTTCTACAATAACTGTGTGTTATGGGTCATTACGAAGCACGATGGGCAGCACAGGGCATGCCCACAAGGAATAAAAGCCAAAACAGAAAAGCTTAGAAGTGACTCTTGTGGTCCTTCCACAATAAACGATTTGATGAATTATGAAAGTCTAACAGGGATGGTTTTGTAAAGCCATTGGAGCCACATAATATAGAAACTTTATCTTAGACAGCTGAGTAAGCAAACACTGGGTTCTTATGTTATAAAAAGAGATGGAAGGTATATAAAAAATACTTTGATTCGTTCTTAGTTTTAAATACGCTTCACACACGTATTTAACTGCACTGAGTGTTGGAACATTTGGAATTCTAAAGATGTATAAAGAAAGAGAGTCACAGGGTCAGAGACACAAGGCTCAATTAATGTTCAAGTAATACTGCAGTCACTTCCTGAAGCATTTTACTGTCATAAATGGTATTTTCTGACTACAGGTATCTTTTCTATTCCCTTAACTTGAAGTAATATCAGGACTTCATTAGCTCCTGATTTTTTAAAAGCATTGAAGCCTTAATGTATTTCATTTTTCATCACCTTGTCTTTGGGGACATAGATGATTTAATTACAAATACGGAATATGCCACAAAATTTCTATAAATCCTCAGCAATTTAATGTCTCCTTTGAAAAAAATTAAAGTGGGGTACCTAGGTGGCTTAGTTGGTTAAGCGTCCGACTTCAACTCAGGTCATGATCTCACAGTTCGTGGGTTCGAGCCCAGCATCAGGCTCTGTGCTGAGTTCAGAGTCTGGAGTCTGCTTCAGATTCTGTGTGTGTGTGTCTCTCTCTCTCTGCCCTCCCCTACTCATGCTCTGTCTCTATTAAAAATGAATAAGTGTTAAAAATGTTTAATTATAAAAAAGAAAAAATTAAAGTGTCTTGAAAAGACAGATTTTACAAGTTTAAGTTTACTTTAAATAAAAGAAATTCTTATGTCAGAAAGTTTACTAAAATCAGTTGATCAGCAAGATTTAACAAGATGTTTGGGAAGTATAATTATGTTTATGAAAGAGCTTTGTAAACCATAAAGTGCTATAAAAATGCAGGTGCTTGTAGTCAATTGTATGCCCAGAAGAAGAGTAAATGTTTATTGAGCTCATATGTAGGGAAAGACTTTTCATCCATGTTGGCTAAGCTTTAGCACTGCCTTCCTGGGGAGCTTTAAATAGCATCTTTGTTTTACAATGAAATAAAAAAGCAGGGAAAGCCATGCTCAATGTCACAAAGCTACCAAAGTCAATGTCAGGATTCAGACCCAGATCTGTTGGAACACAAGGCTGCCATGTCATGTTCAACACACTGCCCTCTGCAGGCTGAGAGAGGAGTGACAGTCAGGTGTGGGAGTAAATTAAGACAATGAGAAAAATCTGAGAGCCACTACAGCCAGGTCTACCAGCTGTTCAGAGGTGAAAACCATTTCATCCCATGGATTTATCATGTAATGCCTTACTTCTAGGGGCGCCTGGCTGGCTCAGTCAGTGAGCATGCAGCTCTTGATCTTGAGGTCATGAGTTTGAGTCCCACATTGGGCAAAGAATTTATGTAGTAGTAGTAGTAATAATAATAATAATAATAATAATAATAATAATAATAACGTATTTCTATTAAGAGTTAGCATGCTCCATTCTGAATTCATTAACTCCCAGATGGCAGGTACTGACATTCAAAGGGAAATTAAGCAAGACACCTATCCATAGGAATCTCCACATCCAGTAAGACATACAATGCATAAACAAGGAATTTCAATAGAGTGGTTAAGTGTTTCTTTAGGGAAAATACAGGGTAGGATGGTGGCACATAAGTGGGTATTAGTGGGCAGGTAGCAACTTCCTGCATGTCTCAGTTGGTGCCCAGTACACATGGGCACCTTACAGTGAGCTAAAGCACTGGCACTGAAGTGAGTGGGGCACCCTTATCTTGCAAAGACAGTCACTCTCTTGAGAGCTCTGAGCAATCAAGAACTCTGAGACAGGAATAGTTCAGTGGTTTTTTTTTTTTATCACAGTTGCATATACTGAAGTGATCCTTTAAGCTTTGATTATAGACACTGTTTTTGTGGTTCTTCCATTTTGTGTTTTTTTAATGCAGATTTTAAAAAGATTTTTAATGTTTATTCATTTTGTGAGAGAAAGAGAAACAGAGTGCAAGTTGGGAGAGTCTAAGAGAGAGTGACACTAAAGCAGAGTCCAGGCTCTGAGCTGTCAGCACAGAGCCTGATACGGGGCTCAAACTCAGAAACCATGAGATCATGATGTGAGCCGAAGTTGGACACTCAACCGAGTCACCTACGTCCCTTCATTCAGATTTTAAATACTCTTTCAATCATTACTTCTCCCCAGTTTGTCTCAGCTATATTTTCTGGATCATGGTTTTGGCTGTAAAAGAACTCTTAATTGTTTGATCACCTTTTTGATTGTCCCATAAGGGAAACATAGAAAAAAAGGTCTGAGTTTTGAAGTGAAACAGTTGTGGATTCAAATTCCAGCTTTTTGAATTGCTGAGTGAGTGGTTAGGGGAGTTTCTCCTCTTGGAGTTTCAAATCCATCATCCTGAATTGTTGGGTCTGTTATCTTGCTTAATCTTCACCACCAACCATCCTTTATAGGAATGTGCTAAAGATTGAACAAAATATCCGCTCTAAAGCCTGTACTGGGCTTTATACAAACAGATGTCTTGAGTAAAGTTTTGGCCAAAGAAAAGTTTTTAAAAGGAAAGAAAACATAAAATTTTCTCAGGTGGAGACTTCATGGTAGTGAGTGAATAATTTAATAGGTCAACCAAGGTCTCCGGTGCAAGAAAAAAAGACCTGCTCTGTGGTAAGATTACAAATCCACAGGCCCTTATGTGAGGTTGAGGCAAGCAATAAATGGCACCTCTTTTTCCACTAAAGTTCTAAGCCAATAAAAATACAGGGAAAAAGAGTTTTTAAAAAGCATAAAAAGGGGGGAGGGGTCACCTATAAATTAATACAGGCTTGAGGGACTTATCAGTCAGTACACTGACTGTACAGAACATATTTTGATTCAAATGAAGTTTTACAGTAATTTTTTGAAACTCTGAAGGAAATTTGAAACTTACTAATATTTGACATTATTAAGAAATTACTGTGATGACAGTATTATAACTATGCTTCTTAATATCCTTCTTTTTTAGAGACACATATTGAAATGTTTCCAGATGAAATGATGTCTGGGTTCCAAATACCAGTGGAGAGGGAAAGTATGAGAGTAGAGATAAAATCAGATTAGTCATAAGCTAATGGTACTTGAAGCCAGGTCATGGGATAGGTTCATGATAAATTATTCTTCTAGAGTTATATGTTTGACATTTTCCATAAAAGATTTAAAATTTTTTTTAATTTTTTTTTTTGAGAGAGAGACAGACAGAGTGTGATCATGGGAGGGGCAGAGAGAGAGAGAGGAGACACAGGATCTGAAGCAGGCTCCAGGCTCTGAGCTGTTAACACAGAGCCTGATGCAGGGCTCAAATTCATGAACTTTAAGATCATGACCTGAGCCAAAGTCAGACACCCAACCAACAGAACCACCCAGGTTCCCCTTTAAAAGATATTTTTAATAGAGACCAAACATCAACTTTTTACTGATAAAGATGAATTTGGAGAATGTGGCTTACTCGTGGGCTTCCTGCTACACCCTGAATCAGGTGAACTTGGCTACTCTGCACAGGTAAGTTCTGACTATCACAGGTCCCTTGGTGCACCCAACCTGTTAGAATGGCGTACAGTGGGGGCACCTGGGTGGCTCAGTTGGCTAAGCATCCAACTTTGGCTTGGGTCATGAGCACATGGTTTGTGAGTTCAAGCAAAGCCAGCTTCAGATCCTCTGTCTCCCTCTCTCTCTCTCTCTCTGCCCCTCCCTTTCTCTTTCTCTCAAAAGTAAACAAATATTAAAAAATTTTTAATAAAAATAAAAGAATAGCTCACAGTGATATTAAGTCTGGGGTGCTGAGTTCAGTTCTTATGTAGTATTTGCCTTTGTCTTTGCCCCAGTAGACCCTCCAAGCTCAGTCAGCCCTCTGGCAAATTCGCGCTGGTAGATACCAGGGAGATGGGGCCAGGATGGCAGCCTAGCACAAATTCTTCTTCACCTTCATCATCGGAAAAAATTCATACAATATGCCTTGTAAGGGAGGGTGGCTGGAGAGGGTCCACAGAGTCCATAGTGTCATCGTGCATTCCATTGGTAAGTGAGAAGTATTAATCAGAGGGGGACTCTATTGCACAAGAAGAAAAATATGAAGATTTAATTAATTAATTCACTTTTTAATTAGTAAAAGTGAAAGGAGTGGAATCAGCATTTTAGAGAAATGTGTACCAGCCAGAGAAACCTCTTGGAAGGAAAACATAAAACATAGGAAAGAAGCCAGAAGAGCTGTAGATATTTTTCCATCTTCTTCCATAAAAGAGAAATGATCCAAGGATACAAGAGAAATTTGATCCAATGGAAAAAGGGCTCCTCTTGAAACTGCATTGTGTATTCATAATCTATGGTTGCCTTGACATTGGATCTTTCATCTCATAATGACAGCAATACAACAAGACAGGCCGCCGTAATTAGAGCCACAATTGGTCTAGTTTGCTCCTGCTTGGAAAAAAGTCAGAGAAGGAGCTGGTAGGGTTTCAGCAGCTAAAAAAGCTGACAGCTCTTGAAGGAATGAATCTGAAAGACGTACTAAATAGTAGATTTGAACCTGATACTCTAGAATTCGTCTAGGTATGATACTCCTCCTATTGCCTTTGAGGTTGGTGTGAATAATAAATCATCTAGTGGTGTGTCCATTTTATCTCACCCATTCCACCTGATGGTATTACCTTCTCAAATAACATAAACCAGGAAAAGGAGGAAGCCCATTCCCCCAGATAACCTGTGTGTTAGTTTGAAATGGAAACAATTGTGATAGACTGCTACTGTGATTAACCCAACTCTCTACCCCAGGAAAGTAGGCTAGACAAGAGGACAGGATGTCAACAACTTGGCCACAGATAGGGTGCAATTTAGTCTCCATGGGAACCAAAACACAACTCAGCTTTTCCACTCTGAAATGGGTGCTCCGGGCTAGAACAGTGATTAACAGAGATAAATGGACTAAATATCTGGGAGTGGGCACACTCTTAGTATTTTTATGTGTCTGTTTCTCTTCCTCAATTTCAGGTATATGAAACAGTTGGACACAGTGGTACCACTTTGCTGGCAGAAGTGTTTCTGCCTATTCCTGAAACAACCATTGTCACTGGAAGGGCTCCCATTGAAGAAGTGGAGTTTAGCAGTAATCAGCTCGTGACACTGGACCATGAGGGTGTTGGAAGTGGTATGGAAAGCTAACTATCCTCAGTGGTCCATGGTTTTACTGTCAGATATGAACATAACTTTTTTTTATTTTCAAACAACCAGGTAATTATGAAACTGCTTTCAGAAACTCAAATTAAAATGATGATATATAATATTTGCAGTCATTTTTTATATACTGCTGGTGGCCAATAAACTCATAAAACTATGCGAGTATAAAGTAGTTTGACAATGTGGATCAGGACCTTTGATATCATAGTTTCTTCTAGGAATCTCTTCTAAGAAAAATAATTTGAAATGAGGACAATGTTTTGTGCATTTAAGATGTATATCATGGTATTATTTATATGGCTGAAAAGTTTTTAAAAACTTAAATAATTATAATAGGGGGATTAGTAGTTAATATTCTCTCTCTTATCCCCTATAATTGTAATCGGATACATGATGAACCTTCTCACTCTGTCCACCATGTTGCTTAACCTTAATGTACTTGCTATCTCTTTCTTTCACTGCTGTATTCTGTGACACTTCTTAAATCTGTCTTCCAAGTCATGAATTCACTCTTTGGCTGTGTCTAATCACTGAAATGCATCACTGAGTTTTTCATCTTATTTACTGTATCTTTACCTCTAGAAATTCTATTTAGTTCTTTGTCAATCTGTCTGCTCAGTTCTGATAATGTTTTTCCTTTCCTCAGACTTTTAATCATTTCATTGCTTTTATTCATTCATCACTTCATTTATTTTTAAAAACATATGACAAACATTTTTTTAGCATTTTGTATCTGATCATTTCAGTACCTATCTGCTTATTGGTATGATTCTGTTGCCTCTTATTCATGGTGCCTTGTTTTCTTGTGTAGCTGCTGATTTTTTATTGGGAGCAAGCATTTGGCAATTTATCTGCAAAAATTCTTTGGGGTTCAAATCCAGTCACCAACCTAAAAGTCTGAAGACATAGGGGCACCTGGGTGGCTCAGTCAGTTAAACATCTGACTCCGGCTCAGGTCACAATCTCACAGTTTGTGAGTTCGAGCCCCACGTTGGGCTCTGTGCTGACAGCTCAAAGCCTTGATCCTGCTTTGGATTCTGTGTCTCCTCTCTCCCTGTCCTTTCCCAGCTCATGCTCTGTCTCTCTGTCTCACTCTTCAAAATAAACATTTTAAAAATAAATAAATAAATGTCTGGAAACCTAGACCTTAGTTCCTGTTCTCACATTGATAAGCTCTGTGACCCTAGTAATTATATAATCTCTTTAAATATCTTCTACATTCATAAAATGAATCTAAGGATACCTCCTTTTATGTCCCTTAAGGTTATTTTGAAGACTAAAGTGGATGTTCAATATAAAGTAAAGATCTCTGAAAAAACACAAAGATGCTATTGCAGTGTCATAGTGGTATTATTTTGTGCTAATAATATTAAGTGGAACTCCAGGGTATGAAGTCGCTATTTTTTTAATGTTTATTTATTTATTTTTGAGAGAGATAGAGATTGAGAGGAGAGAGAGAGAGAGAGAGAGAGAGCGCATGCGCACAAGCACACATAAGTAGGGAAGGAGCAGAGAGAAAGGGAGACAGAATCTGAAGCAGGCTCCAGGCTCTGAGATGTCAGCACAGGGCCCGATGTGGAACTTGAGCCCAGGAACTGTGAAATAATAACCTGATCCAAAGTGACACTCAACGGACTGAGCCACCCAGGCGCCCCGAAGTCACTTTTTCAGTGCTTGAAAATCTTTTCTTCCTTTAGTTGATTAAACAAACTGCCCCAAGGCTTTTTATCATTAATTTCCAGTGGGTAGAAGCCAAATCAGGAAGTGAGGATTACTGATACCGATACCGTAGTAGCCTAGGATTAGCTAACATTTGCTGAATGGTCCCTGTCTTCCAAGCACTAAGTTCCCCGTATCTAAGACCGCACCTAACACAAGTCTCCTTATTTGGGTGCACTCTTTCCCTAGGGCACTTGACCTGTTTCTTCTGCCAAAAATGCTCTTTCTCAAGAAATGTCTCGCTTCCTTACTTTTCTCAGGCCTTTATCCAAAAGTCCCCTCTCATGGAGCCTCCCCCACCACTCCATCTAAAAGTTCAGCCCATCCCCACCCCCAAACACATATTTTCTGTGTACACTCCATAACTTATGGTTTCTCTTCACACTCCTCACTGTCTAACCTACCATACACATTCCTCTTATTTCTCTTATTTATTGCCTGTCTCCCCTGCTGAAGTAGGAACTCCTTGAGAAGAGGGATTCTCATCTGTTTTGTGTCTTTACTGCCATCTGCAGTGCATAGAATAGTGGCTGGAGTGAAGCAGAGGCTCAAATAAGTATCTACTGAATCAGTGAATAATTGGATGTCTTCATAGGAATCTTTTTTAGGAGGTATTCTTAGTATCCCTATTTTATGTATAATGAACCTAAGACTCAGAGAAGTTAAATCATCTGACTGGTCGCACAGCTGTCAAGTGGCAGGACCAGAAGATGCACACAGAGGGTCCCACTCCAAAGTGCCTCCTTCATTCTAGTCTCTACACTCTTCTGTCAGAGAGAGAACCAAGTGGCCAATTCTGCGCGTCACTGCCTGAAGGATTTCAGTGGGCGCTGCTTTGTTTTTTATTTATTTTTGAAAGACAGAGACGGCGTGAGCAGGGGAGGGCCACAGAAAGGGGGAGACACAGAATCTGAAGCAGGCGTCAGGCTCTGAGCTAGCTGTCAGCACAGAGCCCAATGTGGGGCTCAAACTCATGAACCGTGAGATCATGACCTGAGCTGAAGCCTGACGTTTAACCAGCTGAGCCACCCAGGTGCCCCCAGCTGACGCTGCTTTGAATTCGGCCTCCCGCCCTACAGACCCTAACCTCTCCTTTTCATTCATCTGCTGTCTGCTTTCTCACCAGCACTGGGCTTGCTACCTTTTTCTAAACAGTGTCTTGTGTAATCTGGTGTCTCCCTAGGAATACCCTTCTCGTTTGAAGCTGACGGTAGCAATCAACTGATTCTAATGACCTCGGGGAAAGTGTCCAACAGTGTGGCGTGGGCCATTGGAGAAAATGGGGTCCCTTTGATTCCTCCACTGTCACAGCAGAACATTGGGTTTAGAAGGTAATGTGTGTCTATAATAAATGGATGAGTAAAATCAGTATTGGCATCAATGATACCCAGTGGGGGCGAAAGCTTGCAATCCCACATTCTTTCCCTTTATTCTCATGTGCCACTAATTTCATGGCTTTTTATTGTTCTTGAAGTAAAAATTAAAATATTAATCACCTGATAAATATTAGAAGTTTAGTGGTAAAGGAACAGCAAAAAGCATGTTGCCTGGTTGAATCTCTTCAGTAACTCTGTGAAGTATTCTTTTCTCCATTTTATAGACAGCGGGGGGGGGGGGATGCAGAGCCTATGATTGTGTATATGTGGTCCTCAATGTGAATGCTGATTATTATAGACCCTTCTGGTTATAAAGGTCTCTGTTGTCAGTTCTCTCCCTCGATTGCTAGATCCTTAGGTTCCTACCCAGAACAGAAAAAAGGTGCTCTGTGCCTCACTATACATCTCTAGAGACAGATAAATTCCTTGTGGTTGGTGTCTGCCCAGGCAGCCTGGACTTTGGGAGCCAGGTGTCCTCAGTTCGAGTCTGCCTTCTGTCCTGCCTCAAAGATGGGTCTTGAGTTCCTCTTTAACCATTCTGGGCCTCTGTTGCCTCCACCATAAAATAAAAGGACTTGGGGCACCTGGGTGGCTCAGCTAGTTGAGCATCTGACTTCAGCTCAGGTCACGATCTCAAGGTTTGTGAGTTTGAGCCCCGCATCGGACTCTCTGCTGTCAGCGCAGAGCCCATTTTCACATCTCCTGTCCCTGCCCCTCTCTGTCCCTCACCTGCTTGTGCTCTCTCTCTCAAAAATAATAAATATTAAAAATAATAAGTAAAAGGACCTCTCTCGATCATCAGGAAGATAGTTTCTACATCACAACTTAGAAACAGAGCAGGCTGGCTATGTTCCCTTTCTGCCTCCTCCCGCCCAATTTCGATGTCCCTGTGGTGAGAACAAGGAGCATCTATCTGCTCAGCACCTTCTCAGTCAGGAGGCTGGCAGCCCCGTCCAGTGGAGGCCTCCGAGCATCCCCGTTCTGTCCTCATCCCACTGCGCTTCACACCAGGGACGAAAGCTCCCAGTCTTCAGGAGGGGAGGTAAAACAGTGTGAATAACAAGAAACGCAGCGCCGTGACTCAGTGGTACTAACCACACGGCCTCCAGGGAATTATGTTGTGTCCCACGTTGGTGTGTGAATCCGTTGCGCATTCATTTTTTTCTCCCTCTCTCTCTCTTATATGTTAACCTCAGCTACAAGGGGTCCCCAGTTGTGTGGGAAGTGAGGCTCTCAGGATATCCTGCCCCAAATACGGAGGCTTCTTCTCACTGGCTTGGATCCAGGGACTTGGGACACTTCTACGTCCCGAGCACAGTTGTAGGGATATTTCTGTTTGGGGGGGCGGGGTTTGTTGGTGTTGTTGTTTTTTAGTTTTATGGAGATATAAGTGATACATGGTATGAGTTTACGGTGTACAATGTAATGACTTGACACATGGATATGTTGTGAAACAATCACAGTAAGTCTACTTTACATCCATCCCCACACATAGTTACAAATTTTGTCTTCCTTGCCATGAGAACTTTTAAGATCTGCTCTCTTAGCAATTTTTAAATATACAATAAAGTACTGTTAACTGTAGTCACCCTGCTGTGCATTAGATTTCTGGAACTTATTTATCGTATAACGGGAACTTTGGACCTTTTGACCACCTTCACCCACCCCTCTGCCACCCCACCTCTGGCAACCACCAATCTGTTCTCTGTTTCTACAATTTTTTTTAGATTCCACATATGAGATCCCACATTACTTGTCTTGCTCTGTCTGACTTATTTCACTCAGCATAATGCCCTCAAGCTCCATCCATGTTGTTACAAATGACAGGATTCCTTCTTTTTTATGGTTCACATACCACATTTTCTTTATCCACTCACCCACTGATGGACACTTCAGCTGTTTTCATGTCTTGGCAATTATAAATCATGCTGTGATAAACATGGGGGTGTAGGTAGCTCTTCAGGACAATGATTTTGTGTCCTTCAGATATATATCAGAACTGGAATTACTGAATCATATGGCAGTCCTCCATTTAATCTCTTGAGGAGCCTCCAGACTGTTTTCCAGTGTTTGTTCCAATTTACATTCCCACAAACAGTGCACATGGATTCCCTTTTCTCTACATGCTTGCCAACACTTAGTATTTCTTGTGTTTTTTATTTTAGCCATTCTGACAACTGTGAGGTGATATCTCAGCTCGGTTTTGATTTGTATTCCCTGACGACGAGTGACATTGAGCATTCTTTCATGTGTCTATCGACCATCTGTATGTCCTCTTTGGAGTGACATCTATTGTGGCCTTCTATCCACTTTTAATTAGATTATTTCTTTTATTGCTATTGATTTATGAGTACCTGTATATTTTAAAATTTAATTCCTGGGGCATCTGGGTGGCTCAGTTGGTTAAGCGTCTGACTTTGGCTCAGGTGATGATCTCACGGTTCATGGGTTCAAGCCCCGCGTCAGGCTCTGTGCTGACAGCTAGCTCAGAGGCTGGAGCCTGTCTTCAAATTCTGTATCTCCCTCTCTCTCTGACCCTCCCCTGCTTGTGTTGTCTCTCTCTCTCTCTCAAAAATTAAAAAAACAATTAATGATTAAAAAAATTAATTCTTATCAGATGTGATTTGCAAGTACTGTCTTCTACCATTCATTCTTCTCTATTATCCCTAAAACATATTTTTTATGTTTATTTATTTCTTTCTTGAAACAGAGACAGAGTGAGCAGGGGAGGGAAAGAGAGAGAGGGAGAGAGAGAATCCAAAGCAGGCTCCATGCTGTCAGCACAGAGCCCGATGTGGGGCTTGAACTCACAGGTCGTAAGATCATGACCTGAGCTGAAATCAAGAGTCATATGCTTAACCGAATGAGCCACCCAGACACCCTCCCCAAAACATATTTAATAGCAGTCATCAAGTAAAGAAAAATGGCAAAGCCCCTTCCTTAAGATCAGATTTTCTCCCTTTGACGTAACAGCCTCCTTAAGCAGTGCTGTCCCTGGGATTTTGCAGGCCTGAGGCAAACTGCTCTGGGAAGAAGTCCATTTCATGGCATGAACTTTTTTTTCAGTGCTTTGAAGAAAGCAGATGCCATCTCATCCATTGGCACATCGGGACTGACAGACTTGAAAAAGTTGGCCAAATGGGCAGCGGAGTCCAAGCTCGACCCAAATGACCCCAACAACGCCCCTTTGATGCAGCTGATCTCGGTAATGTGGCAGAACTGTGCACACGCCCAATTTCTCCCACTTGGGGTGCTAATGATGGAAATGGCTCAGCCCTTTACACACACTTTTTTTTCACGCCATGTTCGCCAGTGAGATCGTGTTTCAGAACACAAGTGCTGGGTTGGATGACAGGTTTAAAGCCCAGCTTTGCCCCATCCTGGCTGTGTGATCGGGGCAGGTGCTCCTGCTTAGGCACTGTGACATCCTCACAGTGTGGCCATGAGGGCGTGCAATGATTCAGCTCAACAGTTAGCTGGGCACACAATCGGTGTGCAATAAATACTAGCTGTTGTTATGGCACTGCTGCTCCTCTTACGTCTAACCTCGGCAAAACCCTGTAAAAGGCCTGACTTGGCCCCTCCCGTGGAGAGGAACAGAGTACAGATGCTCAGAGTCACCTGCTCAAGGTCACACGGCCACGGATCCAAGTCCATTTCAGAGCGTGTGCTCATTCATCACACCTGGTGGGGGCTTTTAAGAAATGGTGGTTTTGTTTGTTTTCCTGTTTGATGATTAGTTAGATTATCATTTTGATTTGATTTAAGTAGGTATGAGATAAATTGCTGTGTCTATCATAACATTCAAAATTCTTCAGTGAATTTGTAAATAAAATGGGACATTAGTCACTAAATTACAAATACAATCGTTTTTACTCCCAAGTAAAATATAATAATATTTTAATAAATAATAAATAAATATTCCCACAAAAATATAATAAACAAGTAGAAGCTCCAGAAAGTGACCAAAGCCACACATTCTGTAATCCTGTTCACTAGTGTGAGGTGATCAGCAGGGTAACTGTAATTGGGATAACATTTTCATTTCTGTGCTAGACTTTCCAAGGTAAGGCTCAAAGCAAGTTTGGGTTTATTCTGACTTTTGCCTTTATAAGTTTTCTTTGCAACTCAACAATACTTCTTAGGGAGACTAAGAGAAATATTAGGAAGAATAGAACACATTACCTAGAGTGTAGTCTGTTCCAGAAAGAGGTTTCAAATCACGTTTCAGTGACTATGTATGTTTAAGTCAGCAGCAATATAGTAGAAGTGTCACCTTTGGGTTTTTTTTTATTTTTTCTTTTTAACTATTTGTCTTCGCATAGAAGGACAAAACACAGGATGACCTTCCAGACCTGTCTCTTTTTTGTTTTAATCTTTTTAAAATATTTATTTATTTTTGGGAGAGAGTGCAAGCTGGGGAGGGGCAGGTGGGTGGCGGAGGTGTGGGGAATCAAAAGGCCTGAAGCAGGCTCCAGGCTCCACACTGACAGCCCGGAACCTGACGTGGGGCTCCATCTCAGAAACTGCAAGATCCTGACCAGAGCCACAGTCAGCTGCTCGACCCATTGAGCCACGCAGGCACCCCAGGACCTCTTTTTATGGATTTTCACAGCAGGATTGCCTTCCCCACAGCAAAGTCCCAGCAAATCTCTCCTCCCTGGCCTTCCTTCTGCAAGGAGGAGGTTGCCACTGGCAAAGCACCCAGCAAACAGACACCTGGGCAGAGTGTGGCCCCACCCGCTCGGCCTCCCAGTGGTGCCCTGGGCCAGTGTGCGGGGCGTCAGGGACTGGCACCCAGATCTGTCCCTGGATCTCTTTACTCAGTGACCAGGGCCCTGAGGTGCTGTTTGGAGACAGAAGAACATGGGCTTGGAGCTAGTAAAGGTACCTCTGGGGCCTTTATCCACATATGTGCATAAATATATTTTAAAAATTCCATTTTGTTAAATATATTTTTTAATTATATTAAGCTATATTTGTTTATAGTTTATATTTAAGTTTAAAGTTATATTATGTTATATTTAAAATGTATTTGTAATTTATATGTATATTAAAAAATATATAGAAATTCACATATTAGATCTTATTATAACACTGTGTATATAAGCAACTTTATTTCCTGTAGGCACCTAATAATATACTGATATAAATCTCTCATTTTTCAGTCTGTATATTTGCATAACACCTAGGAGGGAAGTGTGCATACCCAAAAAATGAACTTTATGATTGTTTTTGGAAAATTTATTTGCAGTACTTTTTATGGCCAGAACATGAATATAAATAATAGCACCTGCCTCATTACCATTATATTTTAACATACATTGTCGTTAAATGCGGGGTGTTTCAAGGCTCCCAGTCTAAGAGAGCTAAGCTTCCATTCCCAAACCCAAAGCCGGGTGCTGGGTTTCTTCAGGGGTGATCTGCCAGCTACCCAAAGTTGTGGCTCTTCTGTTTTCTAGGTTGCTACTAGCGGTGAATCTTATGTCCCTGATTTCTTTCGACTGGAACAGCTTCAGCAAGAATTTAACTTTGTTTCAGATGAGGAGTTAAATAGATCCAAACGATTCCGGCTTCTTTGTCTTAGAAGCCAAGAGGTGCCAGAATTCCGAAATTATAAGCAAATTCCAGCATATGACCGAGAAATTATGGAAAAAGTATTTCAGGTAAGAAATGGCCATGGAGGAGTTAATACAGTAATAAGAGATGTCTGTAGCCTATTATGCGCATATTTTCTTTCGTGTTCTCTGTAGTGATGTTGGGTTGTTGTTTACAGTGCTTCATATAACTTCCATTATTTTTCTTAAACTTAATGTTCAAGTAATCTCTTTGCCCAATGTAATGACATATAAACTCAGAGAAATTAGAATCGTAAGGTTGAAAAGTATCTTATGTGTTAATATGGGAAATTATCCTGCCACATTATAACTGTCATTCAGTGCCATTTTAATCCATTCAGTATTTAGAAAGCCGGTAAACACTGAGAGGGGCATGGCGGGGGCAGATGCTGAGAGCCATTTCTGAAGTAAGGCAGGTTTGCAAGGCCTCCCACCATCAGATGGCAACTGGCATCTACACCCACTCAACCCCCACTCAATTTCTGCTTGAGCACCGACCCCCGAGGCACCTGACTGACTGATATCAGGAGTGACTTGCTTTCTGATGTTAAAAATATATGAATTGTACCTTACGAAAAAACTTGTTATAGGAGTTTCTTCTTTTGTGATTATAGGAGCAAATGTTACCTTTCCTGAGAAAACCTGTTTTTCTTCCCCTCAAGAAAACAGGCTATTGACCCCTGCTCACAAATACCTAACTCTTGCCTTTGCTATGCTAAAACTTTGCCTTCTATTTGAATGCTAAGGATCCCTTCCTATCCCATAAGATAAGCATCTAGTCACCTACTTCAATCTCTATTGGTAAAGATTATGCACGATTCTTCCACCAGTCTATGTTCTGGAAAATTTTTACATACCAAAGAATTTGTTAACAGAAATTATTGTCTAAGGCAATTGCCACTTCTGTTTTGTACCCCATCATTTTTTCAATAAATAAAGCTGATTCTCGGGTCAGAGCAGAGACGCCTGACTGGTGATCAGAAAGAAGCTAAGGCTCTCTCGCTCCCTTTCACCTACACCATCCATCCTTCAGGGAGCCCTGGACCTGCTGGGGCTGGACTCCGGCAGGGGAGTTGGGGGGGCTGAGGGGACGGCGGGGGCGGGGAGCCACTGGAGTCTCAGGTTGACAGGGCAGGACAGAGGTGGAGTGGGGCATCCTGGGCACAAGCTTAGGGGAGGAGGGCTCTGGGCAGGTGGGGATCCTTTGAGGTGCTACAGGTAATAGGCCAATGTAGGCAGGGCAGGCCAGAGAAAGCCAGATGGCAAGTTAGTGTTTGTTGAGGTAAATGGGGAGTCATTAGAAATTGAGACCAGTATGATCTTATTCTGCAGAAACTATAGAAGCAATTGGAGAATATTTTTGGTTACTTAGTTTTTCTTTGTATTAGTTGGGATTTGTGATGGTAAATGATAAAAAGCCAACTTAAGCTACTTTGGGCACCAACGGGAGTTTATTGGATGATGAAATGCCACAATAGGGTTAAATCTAAAGGGATGTGAATGGCAGGAGTTCGCGTGTGCCCCGCGGACACCTGGATCCAGAACCTGAACACCCTCCCCCCGCCCCCAGCGCCAGGACTCCCGTCCGTCCTGCCTGGGCTTCCCTTTGTCTTCGTTGTGGGCTGCCTGGTCACGGCGTCATCCAATTCACATCTAGTGGCTTCAGCCAGCAGAGAGAAATGTGTCCCCTTGTCCCAAGCTTAAACATCTTGGGAACAGCTGGTTTGTTGCCCAGGCTGGGTTAGGAGCCACCCTGGGAAGTGAGTTGTGGCCAGAGAAGGCTGAAGCAGGACAGGGCAGCTCCCCCGGGGGAATTTTATTGATAGAAAGAGCAAAGAGCAGCAGCCTGAGACAAAACTAACCCATCCACCACTCGCCTCCAGGTGGAGACCCAAGTCAGCTGCAGCCAGAGGCTCTTTACTATTTTTGCCATTGCTCTACTTAAAATAGAAAAGACAAAAATGTAAGCAGAGGCTTTGGCTAAGTCGCTTGGACGAGCTGAGCATCTGGAGTCTCTCTGTGATCTCTGCCTCTGTGTCTTCCTACATGAACATCCTGAGTTGTAGCTGCTTTACAGAATTATCCTCTACTTAAAAGGCAGTTCAACCAACCAGTTCCAAAACCCGCATACTGCATCAAAGGTCAATTTTGAAACCAAAAATGAAGAGGAAGATGGAAGAAACATTTAGAAACATAATTTATTACTTAAACCACATGGGATAAATTCTCTCATCTCAAGAAGGGCATGGGAGGGTACTAGTACTTTAAAATCATAAAATGATTCCTTTTTGATCTTAGGACTATGAGAAACGGTTGCGAGACAGAAATGTAATTGAAACCAAGGACCACATAGATACCCATAGGGCCATAGTAGCCAAGTACCTCCAACAGGTAAGGAAACTCGTTTTACAGAGTCCTCACAGGGGGGAAAATAGCTAGAACCCTAAGACTAGGGGGAGGATGGTCTTTATTCTTTTAAGTTCTCTATGGGATACTTAACTGTCACTTATTTGCTTATACTTACAGATAAGAAATTAATAGCCATCTTCATCTTTTGAATGGTGAAACACTGGGATGTATCTCAGTTTATTATCCGTGGCTATTTACACGGGGTATGAGTACAAGAGACACAGTTTCTAAGTCATGATTTTTCTCATATTTGAATGTTTGCATCATATCATCTTGTAATGAAAAAGTTTAATGAACCTCATACTAACTGCCCTAATGCACTAAAACTTGAAATATCCATTGCCCTTCCTTTCTTTAATAAATGTAACTTATAAGAAATGTTATAGTCACTACAGTACATTTTCCCCATCTAGTTGATCTACCCTCCAGCTCCTTATAAGAAAACAGTTTGTGACATTTAAAAGGCCCTCTATTGGGGCACCTGGGTGGCTCAGTCAGTTAAGCGTCTGGCTTCGGCTCAGGTCATGATCTCATGGTTCGTGGGTTCAAGCCCCGCATCAGGCTCTGTGCTGACAGCTAGCTCAGAACCTGGAGCCTGCTTCACATTCTGTGTCTCCCTCTCTCTCCCTGTCTCTCAAAAATAAATAAAAGAACATAAAAAAAACTTTAAAAAAATTAAAAAAAAAGAGACCCTCTATTTAAAGAATAATTAGAGAGGCACCTGGGTGGCTCAGTCAGTTGAACATATAGCCTTGAGATTGTTTTTGGTCATGATCTCATTATTTGTGGGTTTGAGCCCTGCATTGGGCTCTGCACCGACAGCTCAGAGTCTGCTTGGGATTCTCTCTCTCCCTTTCTCTTTGCCCCTCTTCCACTTGGTCTCTCTCTCTCTCTCTCTCTGTCTCTCTCTTTCTTTCTGAAAATAAACTTAAAAAAATAAAGAATAATTTAAAAGTAAACCAGTCTAAGGGTGTCTGGGTGGCTCAGTCAGGTAAGCATCTGACTCCTGATTTCAGCTCAGGTCATGATCCCAAAGTCGTGGGATCAAGCCCCACATCTGGCTCTGTGCTGAGTGTGGGGCCTGTTTGCAGTTCTCTCTCTCTCTCTCTCTCTCTCTCACTCTTTCTCTCTCTCTGTCTCCCCTTTCTGCCCCTCTCCCTGCTCGCACTCTCTCTCTCTCTCTAAAAAAATAAAAAGTAAACCAATCTGAATAGAGAAAGAACTCCAGAATCTGAAATGCGTGTGCTTCAAGATCAGTCTTATTTTTTGCAATTGTTCATTCATTCTGCAAAACCTCACTGTCATCCACCAGGAAACTTCCCAGGTCCCAAGAATGTAGCAGTGAACAAAACAGAAGCCACTCTGCCTTAGGGAGCTTCCACTAATGAGCAAAGCGGGGTGATTTATAAGGGAAGAAAAGTGCAGCTGTGCTGGGCGGGCAGAGGTGCTGGCGGACTGAGGTGCTGGGCAGACTGAGGTGCTGGGCGGACTGAGGTGCTGGTGGACTGAGGTGCTGGCGGACTGAGGTGAACCCTCAAGAGGGCTTAGGGAGTGAGCTGTGAAGTCTGTGTGACAGGAACATTTTAAATAAAACACGTGTCTGTCCTCAGGTTAGAGAATCGGTGATAAATCGTTTCCTAATTGCAAAACACCATTTTCTCCTTTCGGATTTGGTGGTAGAAGAAGAAGTTCCCAGTATCAGGTAAAAGCAAATCTTTGGTTTCTTATAAAAATTATTTTTACTGTATTGTATTAAAATTTTCATGTAAACACAGAATTCTTGTGCTGTGTATGGGATGCATTTGGGCCTCCGGTAATGCTGGGACCCCGTGGAATGTGACCGATGCCTAACGGTCACCTCGGTTGGACGGGCTCGTTGAGCAAGTCACATGAGATGCTCTGCATCGTTCCACCTCCACTGCGCCCAAGTCCACTTCACAGCCTTTGCCAGTTCCTCCCTGCAGTCAGACTGTGTCTGACGGCTGTGCCCTCCTGCACACGCCCCTGCTCCCCACCTCCCCCTGCCAGACTGCCCCTCGCTCCCCTACACTAGGCAGAGGGGGTGGCCAGGAACTAGGACCGCGGCCCCAGGTGGGGGGCTGGGGGGAGGCAGAGGGCTGCTGTTTGTTTGGTGAGGGGCCAGGGCAGCAGAAAAAATGGAGATTTACATAGAAGTTGGGAACGGACTGCATTTGATTGATTGATTTCCCGATGACTTAGAATAATCCTTAAATTTTCTCAATTCAAAGTGGAAGCATGAAAGATGAAAAATAACTCTCTCTATTGGTGGTCTTGTGTACTCCATTAACTTCCTGACCCTTTCTGTGATTAAATCTCTTGATCTCCTAAAAAGATGATTTCCTCCGCTTGTATTTCCTGTCCACCACCAAGTTGGGAAGGAGACAAAAAACAAAGGTCTATCCATGGCAACTCCTGTCTATGACGTGGCCTCCAACTGTATACAGAAGGGGGGGGCTGTCCCCACACAAATTCATGCAAACTTTCCCTCTTCGTTCCAGGCCCAGAGTCCAGTCACTGAATGTATTTTTTCAGTCATGAAATTTACACTTTAGAAGAGATGATGTTATTTCATGCTGTTTTCCCATTTCATTTCTCTTTTTTCTTTTTCTGCTTTACTTTCTGCATTAAGTTCTGAACGCTCAGGGTATGTTCTTTCTTCTTTTAATTTTGGTTTGTTCTTAGCATTAATCTAAGATGTTTCTATATTTAATGGTCCCAGCCACCAAGATGTCCCCATGCTGACTCCTGGGAGGGCAGCCAAGCGTCCTGAGAAAAGTCACCTCTGGGGGAGGGGAAAAGCTTTGACAGAGGGAAGGGATGTGCCACAGTAGGAATCCCCCCCACCCCCCCCACCCCCCGGCTAAGGTGTCCCTGTGAGGTCCCTAAGTGCCGGTTGGGTGGGTGTCCTGGTACAGTGATAAATAAGACAGGCTTCCTTGGCAAGAACATGAACCTTGACGGCATTATGCTAAGTGACATAAGTCAGACAAAGACAAATACTGTGTGATCTCACTTCTATATGGAATCTTAAAAAGCCAAACTCCTCAAAACAGAGTAGAACGGCGGTTACCAGTGGCCAGGGGCTGGGAGAACGGGGAGGTGTTGTTTACGCCTTACAAACCTGCAGGGAGTAGATAGAAAAGTTCTGGAGACCTCAGGCACAGCTGGGTGAATAGAGTCGGGACTGTGTCATAAACTTGAAAGTTACTATGATGGTATCCCCACAAAAAGGCAATGATAAGGATGTGATGTTCTAGAGGCGTTGGCCGAGACCACGGTGGCGATCATTTTCCAGTATGTAAATACCAAACCAACGTGCTCCGTGCCTGAAAGGCAGTTGTTCTCTGTCAATTACATCTCAGGAAAAATAAATTAAAAATACTAAAAGGTAGAGAATAAGGCCCACACAGAAAAAGAGATTTGCAATACCACTCTCCTCACCCTCTTTTTTTTTGGTGGGGGAAAGACAGGTACTCTTCATACCTTTACATTATGTTAACATGTGACGGGGCCGCTCTCGTTTTAAGTGAGTTAAAGATAAATATATGTAAGGATTTTTAAAAGAGGAAGAAGAGGCTGTTTAGTCAGAGTGACCGGGGTTGGAATCCCAGGTCTCTCTTACTTGGGAGCCTTCAGCAAATCCTGTCACTTCCCAGACACCGGTCACCTGTGACCTCCAGAGCCTCCAGTTTCTTCATATGAGAAATGGGGTAAATGCTCTACTTGTCAGGATTAGAAATACTCTTCATACAGCACCTCACGCTCTGCTTGACCCATAGAAGATGCTGGTAAATGGCAGTTGCTCTGTGAGACAGAAGACCCTGGGGAACAAGTGGGCCCCCTTGGGAACTGCCTCCCCCCACAGGTGGCATGTGCCCCTTGGAAAGAGGCCGCCCACCAAGCAGGCTCCATGCTCTCCGGGAGGAAGGGAAGTGTAAGCAGGGCCACCTGAGGCCGGCTCTGTGCAGCTGGCCTTGTCCCCTGGCGCCGGGGACAGTAGCGTCAGCTTGCGGGTGCAAAGTCACATCTGTGCTTCTGTTCAGGCTCCGGGCTGGCATTGAATTACCCGCTTCATGGCCCTTTCTCCCCCGCACGATCCCCCAACAGTGCTGCCGTCCTGGAAGTGTTTACAGGATTTCACCTCAATGAGAGGGAAGGGATGAGAGGGACCCTCCTGCCCCTCCCCTTCCACTGTCATCACGTCACCGTCATCTTCCCAGCAGCCACCTGGTTTAGGGCATCCATCAAGTACGGGGGTGCTTTGCATACACCCCCCCTACTTTATCCTCTCTGCAACCCCAGAAGGTAGAGATGATTATCCCCATTTTACAGATGATGAAAGAGAGACTTAAAGAGGTGAGGTAATTTGTCCAGGGTCCAAGAGTGGAGCCAGGAGTCCCGGGGAAATGCCTTCGGGCTCAGGAGAGGGAGCGCCCCTTCCAGACCAGCCGTGCGGCTGGGCCCCTGGGGCAGGGAGAGCAGGAGAGCACCTGCCTGTTTGAGCCTGGAGCAAGGCGGGAAGCCGGAGGAGCCCGAGCACACTTTTCTGCCTCTGATCCATAGCAGCTGAAACCGATCTCAGTGGTCCATACCAGAGGCTCTCCCCAATCTCGGGAGAATTTCTTGACGATTTCCACCCTCCTTAGACAAAGAGGTTTTCAGGGAGGCTTTGAGGGGCCTTGGGGGAGAGTTTGGGAAGCTGTCTCACAACTTTCCAGATTTTTCTTTTCCACAGAGTCCTAATCTTGTTCTGTAATCATTAGCATTTTGGGGCTAAGCCTTTTCAAGCTGGCAGAACAAAAGCGACCACTGAGGCCAAGGAGGAAAGGCCGGAAGAAGGTGACGGCCCAGAACCTGTCTGACGGAGACATTAAGGTGCTGGTGAACATTATCCGGGCCTATGACATCCCCGTGAGGAAGCCGACGGCAAGGTGAGAGCCGTCGGGCCGCCCTGGGGTGCAGAGGACAGGGTCCCCGCCAAGCGGGTCACCTCTTTCTAGCACGTCCCCTCCCACTTTTAACACAGTCGCTGTTCTGTCCAGGGATGGGGGGAGGTCTTTTGGAAGCCAAAGGCCTATCAGTTGCAAGTAATAAACCAACTCAGTCAATTTAGGCTAAGAGGGGATTGATTGTACTTTAAAGAACTCAAGGTTAAGAGGAACAGTTAAACTACACGGTGGACTGACGCTCTTCTGAGGCCCCGTCTGGTCTCTCTTGCTTGGTTCCCTCCGTGGGTTTGCTTTATTCTTCTCCCCGTGAGGGAAGCTGTCCATTCAGCCAGGGTACCGTCCGCCAGGCATCAGCTTCTCAGGAGAGAATCTGAGGGTTCTAACTTGAGTCAGGTGTTGGTCCATGGTCTACTCACCTATAACCAGAGAGGCAGGGTCCCCAGGCCAGCCCTGAAGGTGGGGAACAGTTTTCAGAGAAGCGGGTGTGAGCCAAGCAGACATCTGAAAGGTGTTATGTCCTAAGTTCTGAATATACACACAATGAGCATAAAATGTGACTTCCCTTTAACCTGCTCTGAGAAATGAGGGATGTCTGCCGTGTTCCACTGCACTGGGGTGAAGGGGGGCCCCGCACCCATAGTAAGATGGCCCTGAGTTCCTTATCCCCTTAGAGAACAGAGATGAGCAAGAATTAAAGAAAGAGAGAGCGGGGGAGGGCGCTCTGTGCTCGGGGGTGAGAGCAGTGGTCTTGTAGAGTAAGAAAGAGCAAGAATTAAAACTTCCATCTGCCGGTGCTCTTGCCGGTGTAACGAGGCAGGCTGTGCTTTCTTGCCCATTCACCAGTTCCAGGCACTGTGCTAAGCCTCTTTCATGTACATTATTTCACTTACTTCTCACTATGATTACTATCTCCATTTTAAGAAAGGGAAAATATCTGGGTGGGTTGTCCAGGGTCATCAAGCATGGTCCGACCCACAGAAGAACACCGTTCTGGCCTTTGGCATTTTCTTTCCTTTCTAGAGTCTTCCCTTTAAATTAACCCCCCCATCCATTCTGTCGCCCTATTATTTTTATTAACTCTTCCACCCATCACAGAACATTTGATCGTCACCAACTATTCCCAGCATTTGATTACTAGTAAATTAGTAACCAGATTTAAGCTTTTGAATTGCTAAATAGCCACAGCCCAACCCCTTCACCTTGATTGTATGAAAGCCCAACTGTGGGGAGAAAAGCTGTTTTTTTCAAATAATGTATAGGGGCGCCTGGGTGGCTCAGTCGGTTAAGCATCCGACTTTGGCTCAGGTCATGATCTTGCAGTTTGTGGGTTTGAGCCCCGTGTCGAGCCCCGTGTCAAGCTCCGTGCTGACAGCTAGCTTGGAGCCCGTCTTCAGATTCTGTGTCTCCCTCTCTCTCTGGCCCCCCACCCCGATTGATCTCTCTCTCTCTCTCTCTCTCTCTCTCTCTCAAAAATAAAATATCATACAGGTGTTTCTCTTCTTTTGGTCTCTATAAAGTATACTTTTTTAATTTTTAAAGTTTATTTATCTTAGAGAAAGAGAGCAGAGCCTGACACGGGGCTTGAACTCGCAAACCATAAGACCTGAGCCAAAGTCCGACACTTAACTGACTGAGCCACCCAGGCTCCCCTCTTTAGAATATTTTTAAGTGTTAAACCATTTCATTCAAATTACAAGGAAGGTTAGTTGATCCTCTGTGTTCTACGTTTCATTGTGGGCTCATCCAGAAAGGTCAGGTACCAACTCTTGCATTAAGCCTGCCTGAATCTTAACCCTCTACCCTTACATCTGACTAAATAGATTTTTTTATTTTTTGTCCACCTCTCTGTACTGTTATGGTCCATGCCCATCCCTATGGTCTAACGTGTATTCCACTGTACTGTGATTGTTTCTTTACGTGTCTACTGGCCGTTTTAGTTGGAGCTGAAATGTGTCTGATTTGCCTTCTCAGCCCCAGAGTCTAACACAGGGCCTAAAATACAGTAGGCACTTCACAGCTGTTTTTGTAAAACCGGAATCGATGGTATTCCAAAAAGAAAAAGGGTTTCTCTGGCAGCTGTTGTGTTCAATATCCCACGTTTATTGTCTCATGATTCGTCTGAAATCCTTATCTGGGAAAATGTGAGACAATTTATACTTTGCCTGGTAATGAAGGGGAAATACTTGGTAAACCATAAACTTCAGGACAATATGCAGGCGTGTTTGTTGTTAGGATGAGGGGACTGGTGTCTGGGAGATACTCTCTGGAGATGACCTTCATTGCTTTTTTCTTAAGAATCCTGAAAGGGAAAGAGGGCAAGACCCACAGCTCCTAACCCCAGCTAGCGATCTCTGAGCATCTCTTTCCCATCGAGGTTGGCAAGGCCTGGAGAGAGGGGTTTTACTTAGGACAGGTGGCTCGAGGCTCCTGGAGAACGCAGTCACAGAGAAGGCAGCGGGAGGGGAACTGGACAGAGACAGGGCAGACCGGTCAGGGGGCTGAAGATTCGGCTACCTGAGGGGGACAAAGGCTCTCTTTTGTTGGGGGAAAAGACAGATTCCTCACTAGGGCACCCCCTGGGAGAGGACTGGGTGGAGAGGACCGTTCTCTCTGTTCCAGCCAGACATGTAGGCCTAGGGGTAGAAGTTGGGATGGCTCTAAAAGCTTTCTGAGGTGTCCAGAAACTTAGAGAAAATGTCTGTCACCAGAGCCATACCTCTGTGGAGAAGCCATCTTGCATATCTCATTAGGCCTTTGTTGTCATTAATTTCTGTCCTACATTTTCCCACCTAGCAAATTCCAGCAGCCATCAAGATCTTCAAGGACTTTCAGCGAAAAGCGTGCCGCCTCCCCAACCACACACAGCCCAACCCACAGTGCTGACTACCCCCTGGGCCAGGTGAAATACTTCAGTGCTGGGTGTCCGCTTAGAACCTTGCCCCTTAAGAATTGCCTACAAATCTTATCGTCTCTTTTCTGCTTCATTTTCTTTGGAAACATACTATTTGGTAAACATATTCTACCTCTGCTAAGAACAAAATAATTCAACTAACTGTTAGGGACACTCACAGTCTGCTCTTTTGTTTTTAAGGTTTTAGTCCGTCCTTTTGTAGAAGTTTCTTTTCAACGAATGATCTGCCACACGACTACAGCGGAAGGGCCAAACCCCAGCTGGAACGAAGAACTTGAACTTCCATTTAGGTGAGTGTATTTTCTTCTTTAGGGAACTATAGGATATTTTGAAGAGATGTGAATAAAATGGAGCCCCGGGGAGAAATGGCCACAGTGAAAGGTTCTGTAGCTAGTGAGGGGGGACAAGATCCAGAACCCTACACCAAGTCCCACTCTGTTCCTCTTGTACCCCAATGGACAAGAGTAAAATGGAAAAATGTCCAACTCTTGAAACTCGGGTTCACTGTTGGGACACTCCCATGCCTCTCCAGGCTCTGGGTTTTTTGAGCCCTAAATTTCCCTTGACCCCATGGCCCCTAAACTGCTTTTCCTTTGTTCTTGTCTCCCTGACTCTGGAAGCTTAAAATAAACTCCCTAATCTGTAACCCCCTATTTTCCATAATTATGCTTTCTTCCTCCCCAGAAATAACACATAGGGATTTAAAACTTTGATTAGGGGTGCCTGGGTGGCTCAGTCAGTTAAGCATCTGACTTCGGCTCAGGTCATGATCTCACGGTTCGTGGGTTCAAGCCCCACGTCAGGCTCTGTGCTGACAACTAGCTCAGAGCCTGGAGCCTGCTTCAGATTCTGTGTCTCCTCTCTCTCTGACCATCCCCTGCTCATGCTCTCTCTCTCTCTCTCTCAAAAATAAATAAAAACATTTAAAAATTTTTTAAATAAAACTTTGTTTAAATTATTTTAGATATTTAAGACTCATTATTTCAGATCTTGAAGCTTCCTTAAAAATTACCATTCTACCTTTTAGAGAAGAAATGAAGACCCAAAGATGGAAGATGACTTGCTTAAGGCCACATAGTACCTTAGAGACAGAGCAAGGATTAGGGCTAGTTCAGTCAGAAGAGAGAGACACATACCACTGTTACATTGAACAAGCATAAAGAATGAGAAAACATAAAGGCAAATGCTTGACAAAATACGTGTCACAACCCAGTCTTGAGCCATGCCCCAGAGCAGCCTGCTTGGGCCAGGCCTGGCTGGACTCAGTACAGGAGATGACCCTCATCCCTGTGCTGCTCTAGTTACCTGTGGGGAAAGTGAGTGGGAGGCAGGGACCACTCAACCAGCCATAGGACACTAGGAGGTTTGTGACTGGGGAATGGGCTGCTGGAGAGGCATCTTCTAGAGCCCAGTTGCTTAGGAAATCTGCAGTCTGGCACAGGGGCCAGCTGGAGACTTTGAACGGAGACTGCGCCCCGAGCCAACCCAGCCATGGCCAGCTGGCTCCTTGCAGAGCTCCCCACGCAGGTTGGAGAGATGACGTGAGACTCCATAGGACAAGCCAGCAGACAGGGGTTTATCTTTCTGCATGGGGCCTCTAGTCATGTACCCTTTCCACTTGCGTATCGGGATTATGTTATCATGTCCCAGTATAAAGATAAATATGAATTATAAGCACTGCTTTTAATCCTCATATCTATGCTCACATTTGGGTATTTTTCAAATTGTGATATTTGAGTGCTTGTTGCTTCCATTTTGCCCATGTTCATACTCCTGGTCACATGTGCCCATTTGCAGGGCTCCCAATGGAGACTACAGCACAGCCAGTTTGCAGTCTGTGAAAGATGATGTGTTCATTAACATTTTTGACGAAGTGCTCTATGATGTCCTAGAGGTGAGTTCACAGTGTTGAGGAAGACGTCTGCATTCATTGTCATGCCCTCCACTCACTGTAAGTCCCTAACACATTTCTCATCTATGTGACATTTGAAATGTTTGAAACTTGACACGTATAAATGGGAAAAGGAGAAGATAGGAGGGGAGCTAGCTTTTTTCTTTTCAATTGAGTATCTGCTACATTCCAGAAGTTGCACTGGGTGCCTAGCATACATGGTCTTAATTCTAGAATAACTTTGTGAATAGACTGTTAAATCTCCAATTTACTGGGGCACCTGGGTGGCTCAGTTGGTTGAGTGTTCGATTCTTGATCTCAGGGTCTTGAGTTCAAGCCCCACAATGGGCTCTGTGCTGGGGGGGTGAAGCCTACTTAAAAAAATTAATAACAGGGAAACAGGTTCAGAGGGGCTAGGTGACATCATTAGGGTCACAAAACGATTAAGTGACTGAAACAGAATGAGACTTAGGGCTATTTAACCTAGTTTTACGTAGTTTCAGCTAAACCCCCACCACCTTCCTGTGGCCACATTAATTAAACGTGAGGCTGACGTTCTTAAACAATTACTGCCTCCCACCTTCCCTCAGGATGACCGTGAAAGAGGAAGTGGAATCCATACCCGTATTGAGAGACACTGGCTGGGATGCGTGAAAATTCCATTTAGCACGATATACTTCCAAGCCAAGGTAAGCACCCAGCGTTAGAATTCCCTGGGAATGGGAAATGGCTGTGGTCATTTTTCCTATTACAACATTCCTTGCAAGACTGTGCCCTCCACAGTGAAGGAGCCTATGTGCGAGTTACTATCAGAGAGATAAAAAGCCATTGATCTTCTGTCATATTTGCGTGGCTTATTAAACATCGATCTTGGAGGTAGGAGTTAATGTAGGGCTGTTCCAATCTGAGAATTTTTCTATCATTTAAACAGAAGTGATGCAGAAGGTGGGACAAAGCAGAAACTTGTCAAAATGACAAAAGTGGAGTGCGTGGACGCCAGAAAGTAACTTGAAGGGAACAGTCAGGACAGTGACAGCCCACTGAATCAAGTACATTCTATTAATGTTTCTAGAGTCTTTGCTACTTCACACATGAAAAATGGTTAGCGGAGACTCGTTGAGCTGAGACACTCTTCTTTAGAGTCTAATGATTTTGCTTAAGGGGACCCATTAGGTTAACAACTCTTGAATGATTTAGTAGCTCCAATCTGGGACAGTGAAAGATTCCGAAATGGCTTTAATATCCTGGTATTAAATCCATGGCAGCAGGAGGCTTCAAGCAGCAAGACTGTAGCTAATCTCACACAGTTACAAAGGGAACGGTTTAATTCCGCACATGGTGACCACACAGAGCAAGTGTCGCCTGGGCCACACAGTCCCCAGCAAGCCTGGGGTTGGATGGGTTGGAATCTCCAGGATAACTGGAATTGCAGTTCTCCCCCTTGGCAAAGGGACAGTCCACAGGTGACGCTTCAGCAATGTGCTGGTCAAAACATTTACATGTCCCTCTTTGAATACATTTTAAATGAAAAAAAATTAAGAGCACATCAGTTTGTAAACGAAAGTGCCATCTTATTGGGTACTGTTGAATTTCACATCTGAAGGGGGACCCAGAGGTAACTGCTCCAAATCCCTTCTTGATAAATCAGTCTCCTTTACTGTATTCTGGTAATATCTATACTCTGCTTGAGTGCCTCTAGAAAAGGGAAGTCACTACTTCATGAGGCAACTTGATCTCTTTTGCCATAGCTCTCTGTTACAGATTTCTTCCTTGAACTGGGCTTCCCTATTCATAGGTCCTGGTCTACACATAATAAGTAGAATCCTGACTCACTAATACTAGTAGGAATAACTATACTTATCACATGTTATATGCCATTATCTGCCAGTTTGTGTGTCACCTCACTTAACCTCACAACAACCCAGTAGACTTTACTATCCCCACTTTACAGATAACGAAACAAGCCTAGTGAGGTGAAGTCACTACTCCAATCCCAAAGCTTACAAGATTCAACTTTTACCAACTTCGGACGATGCTCACATTGTTTATCCCTGGGGAATGAGATTGGTAAAAGGAGAGAGAACCATTCAACATTTGGGTTTATACATTTCAGGATAACTTTCAAGAATGATGTTATTACATTTGTCATTTAAAAATTTTCTCTGACTCCAAAGCTCATGCCCTTACGTCTGCCTGCAGGGGACACGTGGCAGGATCTGGAGACATTATTGGTTGTCACAGCTAGTGGGGGAGTTATTGCCATCTTGTTCATGGAGGCCAGGGATGCTGCAACACCCCCCCGCCCAGAATGCACAGGACAGCCCCCGCCACCAACAATCAGGCCCCAAATATCAACTGTGCCCAGGTCGACAAACCCTGTCTTAAATCCTTACACCAATTATTTGGACATAGTGCCCGTTCCTTTCTGGGTTATCTGTTATTTCAGCCGCACTTTTCATGGCATTGTTTTTGTGTCCCTTTCCCTGTACTCTCTCACCTGCCTGGGTGCAGGCTTCAGGGGAAAACACCAATGTAAGGAGGAAAGTAAACAACAGCTCACTTAATTCCTTGCTGGAAGGCATAGTCACTGAAAGTTGAACTTCTTCCTCTGTCTTCTGGGGCATAAATGCCACTAAAGACTGAAATGAAAACTGGATTGTCTGTAAGTCAGTAACTTTCAAGACCCAGCCCTGAATAGCTGTGTAGCACTAGACAGTCTTTAATAAATGTATTGCTGTTCTGGCTAAGCAAGAATGAAAAGTCCTGTCTTTGGGAACCTATACAGAAGCCAAGTCATTTTACGTAAGTGGCTTGTAATACATTGAGCCCACATGTACTGAGCACCTGCTGTGTATACAAAGCACTGTTATCTGTTGGGGAAGGGTGATAGAAATGTGGGTGAAATATATTCTCGTTCACGGAGAGAAACCTGGTATCCAGAGCAAAGTGACAGATGTGCATGCAACCATAAAGTCTGGCAGAATGTGTCATGGTAATAGCAGAAGAAACAAACTCAATGTGAGGCTGCTAGTGATAACAAAACATTTCTCAAAGGAGATAACATCTGGCCTGAGCCTAGAAAATCTAATTAAGACTCTGAACGAGGGGATGAAAAGGTGGGGCATGCCAGAAAAAGGGAGTGGCTTCTGGCCAACGCTTACCGAGCACTGGGCATACACCGGGCATTTTTCTTAGTATTTTATATCTCATTCAGCACACATAACTACCCTACAAATGGGTACTATTGTCTCTCTAAATGCATAAGCTGGGGTGCTTGGAGTGTAATCCAGGATTGGAACCCAGGTGACCTACTGTTACCATCAACCTGCGTGGCTGGTATGTGCTCTGAACTGTGAAGAGGTGGGGAAATAGAGCTCAGGAAGACATGCCCAGAAGGAGCGGGGGAGCCTTGAATGCCAGTCTGAGCAGTCTTTGTTGGATTCATCAGACAGTGAGGAGTTGACACTTGCCTTTGAACTTTGGATGGAAAACCACCAAGGTATTTACCAAGTCATATGTTCTTCACAGATTGATGGGACATTTAAAATAGACATTCCCCCCGTTCTTCTGGGCTACAGTAAGGAACAGAGCATGATTATCGAGCGGGGTTTTGACTCCGTGCGAAGCCTGAGTGAAGGCTCCTACATCACCCTGTTCATCACCACGGAGCCTCAGCTTGTTCCGGGGGAGTCGGTTCGAGAAAAGGTAACCCCGCTTCCACATTAGAATCGCATGTCTGATGATGAGACAGGAGAAATGCTTGCTGTGCTTTTATAAACACGGATGCCACTGGCCACGCAGAGGTCTCCTTGCCAAAGTGTCCTTTCAGTACAGACAAAATGAAGGAGAGATTGTGGATTCATACTTCCAGTGAGCTGATCATTAGGTTGATCAATAACTTAAACTTTCAGGCAAAGCAAGACAACCATAACACATGCTCCAGGTGTAGAAGCATTTTTTAAAGGAAGAAAAAAAGCAGACTACCCTTTATCTTGACATTTTTTGGCAAACCTGCCGAAATGCATTTCCACGTCTGACCTCACATCCCTGGCTGTCCTGTGTTTTGAATCGATACATAGGCCTGTAAGGCCAGGAGACCTTCAGGGGTCACCTCATATCAGTGCCTTTGCACAGAAACAAATAAGTACATGCACAAGTACTCTAATTCTGGACTGCTCTAGAACGAAGAGTTTCCAGAACTTCCGCTTGTTAGCAAGTGTTTCCCAACCCTCATGGCAGGCAGACTTTTTCTTACTATAACTTGCTTCTGCAGTTCTGAGGTGCTCTGTTCTCATTGGTTTGGGGAGAAAGTTACTGATCATGACTTCTTAATACGATAATACAATACCCACCACCACCACCATCACGGACTGAGTTCTTACTGGGTCCTCAGCCCCGTGTCAGGTATGTGACACATGTCCTCTCTTAATACTCACAGCTGAGCGCATAGTGGGTCTCCGATTGAGACAGGAGGAAAGTGAGGCTCAACTCTCCAGCTTCACCCAGGCAGGAAATGCATTTAACCATTAAATGTCTGTCTGACCAGAAATCTTACATATTCAGCAACTATTTACTGTCTACGTGCCAAGCATTTTTCAGGCACGGGGAATACGGCAGCCTAGAAAAGCAGATTAAAAATTCCAAAGAGCTCCGGTTCATGTGTAAGCACAGCGTATTACCTCCCGAACTAACCTACATGGATTCTCATGCTGATTAGTTAGTTTATCCATTACAATTAAGACTCAGATGGAGGACAGGGAGAAATGGGCACATGCCTCCGTTTCTTTATCATCACTACAGTTTGGTTCTCAGAGAAATGCACTATTACTATTCCCCTTTGCAAGGATTATTGGAAAAACAAATCTACTCAAATTCAGATTAATCTTACCTATTAGCCTCCGTCATTAAAGCTGTGACAAATATGTTCTGCAGAAAACATGCCAGAACATATGCATTTAAAAATATTTCTAGGATGTGAAACATATATTCTGAATGGTTTCCTTTATGTGTAAACTCAAGAGAAAGCCAACAAGCATGTTTACACAGAAAAATGCTCCCAGACAAAAGATGATTTTGCTGTTTCTCTGTATTCTTAACCGAGGGAAAAGTTCCCCATCTAGAGGTGAGATTCCAAAGCCTGGGGGAAAATCTGTGACAGTGACTGAGAGAGAGGCTGACCACCAGAGGCTTCTTAGCCCCTGGAGCCCTGCCCTGCACTAACCCCCATCACGGGCTGGGCTCTGAGACACAGCAGCCTCCCTGAGCCCCGCGACCGTCCCTGCCTACAGCCAGGTCACCAGGCTGTCTGCCACTGCCTTTGGTGGCCTTTCACTGCCCCGCTGTGGCTGTGCGGAGCATTTTTCTTATGCATCTGAAATGAGGGCTTAGGAAACCCCACTGGAGGACAGGTTCTTTGCTGCTATTTGATAAAGAAGGCACGTGGACTGATGCCCCCCACCCCGCCGATGCCCTAAACCCACAGTGGCAGAAAACACTACTCAGGGATTTCCCCACAGATTGTTCAAGAAAGAGAAGCTCTCACCTGAAGAGAATAGAGACCACAGCTGGAAGTGGTTTTCCACTTGCTAGCAACTTCCAGGATTAGGAGACTGGAGTCTTCCCTCCATCATCCCACAGGGAACTGTTCCATATGACTTTTGAAAGGGATTTATCCATGGAACTTTCTTAAGAATCGGTAGCAACTCCTGAAACCCCTTCTGTAACTACTTTACATTGTCTTGATAAAAGTAAGTTTTTAGAAATGGATTGTTTCTGCTAATAAAGTCTTCCTCTCATTTCTCTCTCCTTTCTTGCCTCTGGTAGATGAGGGACATGCTTAAAAAGGTACACCGAGTGTTTTGTTTTACATTTGTTGGCCAATAGTTAATTAGGCTTATAATTAGCTGCTTTTTGTCCACTGCCACTTTATGGAAGCTGCTGGATGCCAGTGTGTGTGTGGTCCCTTGGCAATGAACTACACATGTTCCGTGAAGTTCTGTGAAGTTCTGTGAAGAATGTCCAGCCTTGTCTTTTGGCTCATTTCATTTTGTCATTTTAAGACTTTTTTAATGTTTTATTTATTTTTGAGAGATAGAGAGAGACAGTGTGAGCAGGGGAGGGTCAGAGAGAGAGGGAGACCCAGAATCCGAAGCAGGCTCCGGCTCTGAGCTAGCTGTCAGCACAGAGCCTGACGTGGGGCTTGAACCCACGAACCATGAGATCATGACCTGAGCCGAAGCCAGACGCTTAACCGACTGAGCCACCCAGGCACCCCAGAAAGATTCTTATTTAGCTTGGAATGTAGGAAAAGTCATATGTGCAAATGTCACCTGCACGCTAGGCACTACCTCCAGTTTCCAAGCCTATGAAATCTCTTCTTGCCAAGACAGCTGCAGCTGTGACAGTGATATCTGATTGGTGGGACTGTCTCAGTGTAGCTGTTCAAAAGGATAAGCATATTCAGTTTTCAGTAAGTACGGACACTAACCTACAGGTCAAAAAATCAAGAATCTTCCCGATTCCATTTTGAATCAAATAGTGAATTTGTCAGTTAGCCCTTAATTTGTTGAATAATAACCCAAATTTAGGTACTTAGCTTTCCTTTGTCATGTCTTAGATTACTAATAAAATTGCTTACTCTTTAAATCATTTCACTCCATTAAATGGCATCCTGGTGGCCTAAGCAAGTATTAATGACCATTAATAGATACTTATTTAAATGCTTATCTTGTGTATGCTCTGTGCAGAGAGGAACACAAAATGATTCAAACATGGGCCCCGCTCTCACGAAAGCACTAGTTATGTGGTCAAAACACACAACAGCACATCCAGGTCCAAGTGGTAGAAAAAGGTTTTGGGGAGCCTGGTGTCTCAGTCAGTTAAGCGTCTGACTTTGGCTCAGGTCATGATCATGCAGTCCATGGGCTCGAGTCCTGTGTCTGACAGCTGTCCATGCTGACAGCTCAGAGCCTGGAGCCTCTTTCAGATTCTGTGTCTCCTTCTCTCCCTGCCCCTCCCCTGCTTGTGCTCTGTCTCTCTCTCTCTCTCAAAAATAAACAGTAAAAACAATTTTTTTTAAGGAAAGAAAAAGGTTTCAACACAGTTTTTTAAACTTGGAAGGCCAATAATCAGTACTGACGCCAGGCTTCTGTTGCGCTTTCTGGGCGATGCTCATTTGGCCTCTGAGGTGTTTCTCTAGCACTTGTGTGCTTAGAATCTCTGGTCAAGTACTTTAAGTACCAGACTGCTTATTAATTAATGCTTTCCTCTTGACTAGAAGTGTCTTGAAGGCACTGGTTCATATTCATTTATCCACAGTGCCTGGGAACTTTTAGGATCTCAGCAAATATCTTCCAAGTAATTGGATGAGTAAGTAAATGAATGGGTTAAAAGGAACAAGGATGAGTTCTACTGGGTGCTTTGTTTCATATCACTCTAGTTTCATAACTGTCCATCTTTATAAAACTACAATGATTTCTGGCATGCCAATCCTATCCTAGGAGTCTGTGACACACCCATACCAAAGTCGCAGAAGCTCACCTTTTCCATTTATTTATGTATCCATCATAACCATCTGTTGGGGAGCTCCCATGTGTGGACACTGCTGCGTGGTAGGTGGTTATGATGATGATGCTCGGATTCGGATGTCAGGGACATCCCGTGACAGCACAGAGGAGGCTTCTGGGAACGTCTCCATCCTACCTAATTCCCCACAACCACTACCCCAGTTTCTCAGGATACAGCAATCAAATTAGAAATTAAAGCCACAGGAGGCACCTGGGTGGCTCAGTTGGTTAAGCATCCGGCTTCAGCTCATGTCACGATCTCACGATTCGTGGGTTCGAGCCCTGCATCGGGCTCTGTGCTGACAGCTAGCTCAGATCCTGGAGCCTGGTTCAGATTCTGTATCTCTCTCTCTCTCTGACCCTCTCCTGCTTGCACTGTCTCTCTCTGTCTCTCAAAATAATAATAATAATAATAATAATAATAATAATAATAATAATAATAAAATTGGAGCCACAGTCCAGCTCCAGTGTAACAGAAGTCAAGAGCAGTTAGGATATCCTAGATTCTATCTAAAATCAGAAAAAAAAGTAATAGGATATCTTCCCATTCATTCACTCAACAGTATTAGTTAAACACCTCCTATATGCATTATGTGCCTAGGTAGTAGTCTTGGTACTGGAGATTTTAAATAAATAAATAAATAAGATCAAAACAAAATCCTTGACCTCAGGAATCCTACTCTGTGGGGGAGGCAGAGTAAACATATCAGGGGTTTTGAATGCTAAATAATAATAATGGTGATAAAGCAGAGTATGAGAAAGATAGCTGGGCGTATTTCCATTCTCAAAACAAATTTCCAAGCACTGCCTAGAATCTAAAGTCAATTAAAAATTAACTTTTCTAATAAAATTTTATTTGAGTTTGTCCTGAAACACTTCAAAATATAAGCAACCATGCATATGTTTTTATACTAAGTAATAGAAATCTTACAAAAACATTTATATATCTGCTTTTTTCAAGCTATGTTTTAGCAATTGCTTTAGGGGGAAAATGACAACATGTGTCTGAAGGCAACTAAAATTTGTTCTGTTTCATCTGCTTTGAGTTGCTAATAAAAGTCTGGGAATCGGGGCACCCGGCTGGCTCAGTCCAAGGAATGTGCAACTCCGGATCTCAGAGTTGTGAGTTTGAGCCCCACATTGGGTGCGGAGATTGTTTAAAAATAAAATCTTTAAAATCTGGGAATTGGTAGCTCATCTTGTATCAAAGAGCCACTTAAAATAAATATAATACACTATTTCTGTTTCTTTTTTTCCCTAAGACCCTTACTATTCTGTATTACATTCATTATGGATTTCATACTTTTTAACACATCAGTATATATCTGTCGATTTGTAGCACATTTAACATGAATTGCTCGAGTTTGCATTTGAGCTGTTAGAGTTCTGAGCCCCTCTCCCCTCTAAAACCAATGTCAAAACACATACAAAACTACTGCTTGTTCTCATCAATCAGAATTAGTACATCAGTTTACATTTTATAGGTGTTCTCGTTTTCAGAGGGCTGCTTGCCTGTTGACAACTTTCCTTCAATCCTGTTCAATATATTTTAAGTATTTAATGAACCCGTCTAATTTTTATATTATAAATATAATTAAATAAAGCCTTAGGGACACCAGGGCATGACAGTAGTGTAAGGGGCCACGTAATCATAGTTCCTGAAGCAGCCACCTTGTTCGTGTTGACTATATGATCTCATCACATTCTACTGTGTCTCCTGTAATCATACGTAAACTCCATGGAGTCTTTGTTTGTGAAGTTTGATTCTCAGGAAGATGAGAAATTGCTTCAAGCAACGGAGAAGTTTCAAGCTGAATGTGCCTTAAAGTTTCCACATCGTCAGTGCCTGACAACAGTGACGGACATTCATGGAAAAGCCGTCTTTATCACTCGTTACCTCAAGCCATTGAACCCTCCCCAGGAGCTCTTGGATGCCTGCCCCAACAACCCACAAGCAACGGCAGTGAGTGTTTCATAGCCAATTAGGGCTGCTGCTATAAATGTGTTAAAATTTCAATATATTTCCCTCTTCATTACCATATTTTATAGTACTTAAGTAGTCACTATATCGAGATCATTAGTGGTGAAAGAAATGATTAACACTTTTTTTATTACTATGAGGCTCCCTTTCTGTAGAAACTCTGAAGGTGGGGTGCCTGGGTGGCTCAGTCGGTTAAGCAGGTCATGATCTGCGATTCGTGAGTTCATGATCCTCAGGTCATGATCTTGCGGTTCATGAGTTCGAGCCCCGCATTCGGCTCTGTGCTGACAGCTCAGAGCCTGGAGCCTGCTTCAAATTCTGTGTCTCCCTCTCTCTCTGCCCTTCTCCTGCTCATGCTCTGTCTCTCAAAAACAAACAAACATTTAAAAAAAAGTCTGAAGGTACCAGAGAGGGTAATAATCCTTAGCTCATTCTTTCAGTGAACAATTGTGGGTGCTGACTGTGTCCCAGGCACTATACTGAGTGCTGCGAATGAACATTGGGAAGATGCTTTACACTTTCGCAATGTCTTCATTACGTGTCCTCCGTCACTTTGCTGGGATTCGAACCGAGGCCTCTGACTTCAGAACTCAGGCACTTTCTACTATAGCTATACTACTATACTATACTACAGATCAGTATTCAGTGTTATACTTAGTATTAGAGGCATCACTGAATTCAAGTTAAGCAAACATTATCTCCAAAATTTGAGGATGTACAGCACATAAGGCATCCTGACAGAGGCATGTCCATCCTGGGCCATTAAGTAGACACGCGCATTCTCTGGCTGCAAAGCACCATACCCATCACTACCTCGCATGCTCAGAAGCCATATGTTAAACAGGCTATTGCTTTGTTTCAAATTTTTATTTAAATTCTAGTAAATATAACATAGTTAACACATAGTGCAATAGTGGTTTCAGGAGTAAAATTTAGTGATCTATCTCTTCCATGCGACACCCAGTGCTCATCCCAACAAGTGCCCTCCTTAGTGCCCATCCCCCACCTAGACCTTCCCCCACCCACCTCCCCTCCTGCAACCCTCAGTTTGTTCCCTGTAGTTAAGAGTCTCTTATGGTTTGTTTCCCCCTCTGTTTTTTTCTTATTTTTGCTTCTCTTCCCCTATGTTTATCTGTTTTGTTTCTTAAATTCCACATATGAATGAAATCATATGGTATTTGTCTTTGACTGACTTGTTTCACTTAGCACAATACCCTCCAGCTCCATCCACATCATTGCAAATAGCAAGATTTCATTCTTTTGATGGCTGAGTAATATTCCATTATGTATATATGTTACATCTTCTTTATCCATTTATTGGTCAATAGACATTTGGGCTCTTCCCACAGTCTGGCTATTGTTGATAGTGTTGCTATAAACATCAGGGTGCATGTACCCCTTTGATTCTGTATTTTTGTATATCCTTTGGGTAAATACCCAATAGTGCAACTGCTAGGTTGTGGCATAGTTCTATTTTTAGCTTTTTAAGAAACTTCTATACTGTTTTCCAGAGGGGCTATACCAATTTGCATTCCCACCAACAGTGCTAGAAGGTTCCACTTTCTCCTCATCCTCACCAACATTTGTTGTTTCCTGAGTTGTTAATTTTAGTCATTCTGACAGGTGTGAGGTGGTATCTCCTCATGGTTTCGATTTGTATTTCCCTGATGATGAGTGAGGTTGAGTATCTTTTCATGTGCCTTTTAGCTCTCTGTATGTCTTCTTTGGAAAAATGTCTATTCATGTCTTTTGCCTATTTCTTAACTCAATTATTTTAAACAGGTCATGCTAAGTGAATATTGTAACTTATAACTATCTTTAGAGAGTGGATAGTAAGTATATGGAGTAGTTGCTGCTAAGAAGTCATTAACATAACAATTGAGGAACAGGGTGATGATGTATCTTTTTGAAGATACAGATATAGCAAAAAAAAAACACCTGTGTTCCACATTTCACTTACTTTTTTTTATTAATCAATTTGTACTAAAAACCATAATAGGGGCATCCTTCTAGACTTTCTAGCATAGTAAATATGCAAAAAAAAAAAACTTCTCCTAGAACACATAGTAGTGATGAATAAAATATTTAAACCATTTTTTTAAATGAACAAAGTTTGAGGACTGACACTTCCTTATTTTATTTTTATTTTCTTTTTTTTAATGTTTTTTATTTACTTTTAAGAGACAGAGGCAGCATGAGCAGAGGAGGGTCAGAAAGAGAGGGAGACACAGAATCTGAAACAAGCTTCAGGCTCTGAGCCTTTGGAATTTTTTCTTTATGGCTGAGTTTAAGGGCATTCTTCTAGAAATATTTGTGTTTCCTTCTGACAGGGATTTAGGAGCACTATCAACAGGGAAATACTTTCAATTATATTTTCAGCTGAAGTTTTATTTGGTCGTACAGGTAGTGTGAATCCCAGTTGCCAGTGTGAATAAATACAACTTAGTTATTAGGAATTCCCTGGGGAGACTTTTCTTGTTTCTCTTCCATTGAAAGTCAAGGCTGAAACAGGCAGGATTCCTTCGGCAAAGCAGGGTATTTCTTGGCTTACTTGTCATTGACATTACCTGTCAAGAGTCCCAACTCTGCCCCTGAGTCTCTAATTCGATCCTCCTCTCGGCCGGCCCTGGCACCGCACATTACCTCCTTCCCCAGTAGCCTTGTGGCTCGGTAAAGCCCAGGTCCAGGCATTCGGAATTATGCAACAACCTCGGAGCAAACACTATTCCAGGCTCTCACCCATGTGTTATCTGCTTTGTGGTTTCCTGTCTCTGAGTTTTCCCCTTCACCTTATTTCTATGTCAGCCATGATTTTATTTTTTTTTGTGTGTGGTAACTTTATTTATTTTTTAGAATATAACACTATTTTTTAACATATGCAATTATTTTCCATCATTTACAATACAGTAGTTAAAATGACACTCCAAATGGATAAGCAAAGTAAAAAATCAGAACCCCAACTTCTATTTCATGTAATTAGACTTATACAGAAATTAGAAGGTTAAGTAACAACTAGTTAATCACCTAATTTCACAGCTATCTGAAGTGGCAATCATTATATAGCAGCTTACCTATGATACATTCAAGATAAATGGTACAATTTATTACTTGCCCATAAGCTAAAACACAGCGTGCTTAATACCTTTCCTTAAATTCCACCTCTGTACTACAATATACTTGAGGTCCA
>NC_043700.1:183337000-183343523 GCF_006229205.1 Suricata suricatta | reverse complement strand
AATAAGCAAACACCACCAACAAGCAAAACAAGTACTACAATGTAAAAATATTAAAAAAAAAGAAAACCCTCTCACATGCATAAATGAAAGATTGCACACAAAGAACTCACATCTTTTCAAGCTTCAATAGTAAATATTCTGCTACTATGTATCAGAAAGAATGAAATCTGACCATTTGTAGGAAAGTGGATGGACCTCGAGGGTGTCATGCTAAGCAAAATAAGTCAGGCATAGAAGGACAGATACCATATGTTTGCACTCATAGGTCTGACAGGAAACTTTCAGAATGATCTAGCTTCAAGAAAAGCAAGCAGTTAGTACTGCTTAAGAAAAATTGATTCAGTATCTAATGGATAGTTGATACCTGTCACAACACAGCATTTTATATACTGTTAAGTGAAACTGCAATACAATCTAAGTTTATTTTGGGAGTGTTTGCTGTATAATTGGATTTAATGAAATCTTTAGAGGTGCAGTAGGCATGACTTTGAGTAGATAATGAAAGAAAATGCAAAATGCTTATTGATTTATGATGTGGTTTCATCTTAGCTTGGGCAAACCATGCAGTATTTAATACAGCCATGATTTTAAAAATGGTTTAAGGGATGCCTGGGTGGCTCAGTCGGTTAAGCATCCGGCTTCTGCTCAGGTCATGATCTCACGGTTCGTGGGTTCGAGCCCCGTGTCAGGCTCTGTGCTGACAGCTGGGAGCCAGGAGCCTGCTTCAGATTCTGTGTCTCCAACTCTCTCTCTTTTCCTCCCTCTCTCATGCTCTGTCTCTCTCTCAAACATAAATAATAAAAAACATTTAAAAATTAAAAAAAAGAAATCTAGGGAATTGAAAATAAAACAAAAGTAAGCAGATTGTTAAAAATACTGCATAGTACTTATAGAAATATAAAATAATTAAAAATAGAAAATGAACAAACAGCTTACGCAAACCATTACATTAAAAACAGAGTTCAGTTACATACAGGTAAGTACAGAGAGAATTAGCGAACTGGAATATACATGCAAAGAAATTACTTGGAATCTAGCACAGAGATAGCAAAAAAAAAAAAAATAGAAGATAAAAAGGAAAGGTTAAGAGACATGGAGGACAGAGGGAGGAAGACCACATGATGTATGAAAGGAGAAAAGCAATGTTAAAAGAGAGCTGAGAATGTGTTAAGATTTGACAGAAGATAGCAATCCTGAGACGCAGGGAGCCTGGTATCCCCTATACAAATAAATAAAAGGAAAGCAGCTGGAGAGAAAACAGACTTTCTACAAAAGAACAATGATTCGACCAATAAGCTTTTCAGCTGCACAAAGGAAAGGCAGAGAAGTAATAATGTCTTTGAAAGGCTGAAAGAAATAGCCATTGGACTAGTAATTTATATCTAGTGAAACTGTCTTTCACACAAACATTGGGAGAATTTATGACCAAAAGAGTCTCACTTAAGGAATTTCTTTAAAATATCCTTCAAAGGGAAGAAAAGCTCTCAGAAAATCCTAGCTGCAACACTGAACAGTAAATAAAGAAAATGGGAAACTTGTGAGTAAATGGAGATGGGTGTTGTCATAATATCAATAATAACAGCAGAGAGGGTGGAAAGTAGTGACAAAACCAATATCCTGGAAGAAATGGAACAGGATTGATGAGAATATTTTAATGCCCTTGTGTTTCCCAAGAGGAGAGTGAAGATATTTATTAACTTGTAGGTTAAATATTCACATTGAAATTCCTAGATGAATCACTTAAAAGAATAAAAGTGCATATAACTTCCAAATAACAGGAGATAAAATATGAAATGGGGGTGAAGAAAGTGGGGAGAGAGGAAAAAAGAAACATAGAAAAAAGTATGAGAAATAAAAAAGCACAGAATAAGGTAGTTAAAATAGTCTAAATGTTTACCAGTAATCATAATCAAAGCAAAGAGATTTAAATTTCTATTTAAAAGACAAAGACTGTCAGGGTGCATGGGTGGCTCAGTCAGCTGAGGTCTTTGGCTCAGGTCATGATCTCGTGGTTCGTGGGTTCGAGTTCCACATTGGGCTCACTGCTGTCCGCTCGGAGCCTAGAGCCTGCATTTGATTCTGTGTCTCCCTTTCTCTCTGCCCCTCTCCTACTTACAGTGTGTCTCTCAAAAAAATTAATAAAACCTTAAAAAATTAACCAAAAAAAAGACAAAGACTGTCAAACTAGATTTTTAAAACCATTTATAGTGGAACTTGACAAACTGATTCTAATATTTATATACCAGTGCAAACGGCCAAAATAGCCAAGCCATCTCGAGAAGTAAGATCTCAGTGGGAAGATTTGCCACACCATATACCCAGATGATTTATAAGACCATAGTAATTAAAGTAAAATGGCACTGACATACAGATAACAAAGAGAAAAATGGAAAAGCATAAAAAGTCCACTTAAATATGACCCACTCAAACCTGACTCAGGACAGAGCTGGCATTAGGAATTAGTAAGGAAAAGCCTATTACCTAAATTTCATTGGGATCATTGATTTTTACACACAGAAAAAATAAAAAGATTCCTACTTCACAGCTATTCAAGAGCAGATAGATCGAGGACTTAAATATGAAATCATTTTTTTAAGCTTATTTATCTTGAGAAAAGGCTGGGGAGGAGCAGAGAGAGAGGGAGAGAGACTCCTAAGTAGGCTCCCCACTGTGAGCCTAGAGCCCGATGTGGGGCTCTGTCCCACCAGCTGTGAGATCCTGACCTGAGCCTAGACCAAGACTTGAAGGCTTAACCGACTAAGCCACCCAGGTGCTCCTAAATATGAAGATATTTTTTATCTGTATGACTTAAGGTAGAACTTCTTAAGATAGAAAAAGGCACAAGCTATAAAGAAAAGAAAAGTACATTTGGCCATATTGAGAGTGAGAACGTAGGGGCACGTGGGTGGCTCAGTCGGTTGGGAGTCCTGACTCTCGGTTTTGGCTCAGGACATGATGTCACGGTTCTTAAAACTGAGCCCCGCATCAGGCTCTGGGCTGACGGCAAGGAGCCTGCTTGGGATTCTCTCTCTCCCTCTCTCTATGCCCCTCCCCTACTCACTAGTGTGCTCTCTGTCTCTCTCTCTCTCTCTCTCTCAAAAATAAGTAAAAAAAACTTATTAAAAAAAGGTGAGAACTTGGTTTTCTCAAAAGACGCTACAAAGGAAATGAAAAGCCACAAGTAATAAGGTGTTTACAACATATATAACAGACAAAAAGAATACCGACTAGAATATATTTTTAAAACACCTGCAAATCAACAACAAAATGTGCAACATACTGAAATAGAAATTCACTGTGGCACTTGTCCTGCCAGCCAGGGGCCGTTTCCCCCTAATTATAGCCAGTTGGGCTGGTGATGAGAGGGTAGGATGTCTTTTGTTCTTTGCGTTCAGATCAGATACAAGGCTTTAGACAGGGCCGGAAGGACTGGGCCAAGCCTGTGTCTACCATCAGAGCTCTCTTCCAAGCAGACACGTCCGAGGCCTGGCTGTCACCCGGCCCGTTCCCTGGGCTGAGGTCTCGGCGCACACGTAGGCCGTGCCCGCCACCATTGCAAACGGAGCGAGGCCTTCCCCCAGAGACCCGTGCAGCCTGCAGCGCCTGCTGCCCGCCTCCACCTGCAGCCGCCTCCGCACCCTCCCCATCGTGCGTGCGTGCCCGAGGGAGGACTGGGACCTGGAGGATGGTAGGTTTTCCAAAGGAAAAGAAGGTGGAGCTCCTAACAAGCAAATGCTCACCACTGGCAATACTTCCAAGCAAGTAGCTTGCTGGATCTGAAGTAGGTTGGGGAGAAAATAGTGGGGCAGCCGTTTGGAGAAAGCCATTGTCCCGGGGCCCCTGCATCTCTTGAGCTTTGCGGTGCTGCTCATCCTCTCTGATTTCGTTCTTGGCATGGTTCCTTGTTAGAAGTTTTATGTTTTATGCACCTCAGGTGATCAAGGGAATGAAAGAGCTGCACTTTCTTCACAGCCTGTGGGTCTCATACTGACACTCCGTGGTTGTGACCCCACTGGCCTACCAACCTACTACGGTGAAGTTCATTTGGGAGAAACCAGCTGTAATGGTTTAAAAATCACTGCTTCATTCTGTTAATTTAACAAGGAAAGGAATGTGTGCCAATACAAGTTTTCTCCCTTAGAACGAACAAAAAGGAAATTCAGGGAAGTGTAAACTTGAAATGCCAATTAAGCATATGAAGAGATGTCCAACCTCCTTAGAAACTGCAGAAATAGGAGTTATAACTACAATGATCCCCTGATCTTGGTTTCTAAATACGACTGATTACCTTCTAAAAAGCTCCCTGGAGAAGTGGCTGGGTTTTGGACTGGGCTAGAGAAAATGCACGATGATTGTTAGGACGTCTTCCTATACCAGAAAGTAAGGAAGTGCAGGAAGAAAAAAAGAGAGAACATTTCAAAGAGACCTAGGAGCCGGTGTCTTCACCTGTAAAAGAAGGACATTAACAGTGACTGCGTTCTTAGGACGTTTGGAGCGGGTGAAAGGAGAGGATAACACAACACCGAGCTTAGTAAGCACTCGGTGAGCCCGCACGTCATTCTGCACACACAAATGTTTGTGATACATGGAACTCTTGCAAGAAAATGAGGTAGAATATCTAGATTCCTATTTTATCAGAAATTAATTTTTCTAAACAGGAACTGTTTGATTATTGTTTAAACAGGAACTGGTGGCCCGGTATGTGTCATTGATTCCTTTCTTGCCCGACACTGTTTCATTCGCTGGCATCTGTGGCCTGTGGTGCACATCTGACGTAAGTAGCTCCTCCGCACGGATTTACTAGTCTGAGCTGACTTCACTGAATACTGGCCAAAGGCTCGTATGATTTTAAATTGCAACATTCGTTAGTCCTTATAAAAATCCATTTGGTCATCTGTTTGGCAGGATGAGCTAAATTCTGAAGTATTTTGTCTTTCTGGTTCAATTTGCCCAAGTTCAGAAATTTAAAAAAAACTAGTTATTTGTACAAATAATAAAAAACTACTTCAGATGTCTTAATACTGATTTATCCTCCATTACCTCAGCAATTTCCCAGCCTTATTCATTAAAAAAATAAAAATTACACGATTACATATTACACTTGGAAAGGACATATTCCACAATTGATGGGCTTTTTATGGCGTGTCGTGTCCTCATTGATCAGTAGGTATTTCCTGGGCACATACCACATCTCAGACTAAATTGTGGTTGTGAGTCAGACACTGCTATGAGCAAAATAAACGTGGCCCCTGCCCTCATGGAACTTGCAGTCCATGTATGTTACATAGCATCCAAATGGATCTTAGGTAGTATGACACAGACATGTATTATCACAGGTGTCTGCTTCTGCATCTCATGTGGTACTGCGTTTGCGAAAAATGTACTATATTATACAACTCCCGTTAAGGATAGCTCTAAACCAAAGAAATTTAAGTACACCTTTTTTTTTTTTAAGTACACTTTAAAATTTTTCCTCCCCAGTTTATTTTGGCAATGTAACGTTGACAATATTAGAGGTAACATGTGTAGGACCTCAAGACAGCTAAAGGAAATGCACAAAGAACACAACAGTTCATGCGCTGTAGGGCCAGACTGGCTCTACCACTTCCTAGGTGTTACCTCACCTGTGTTTCCATTTCCTCATCTATAAAACTGGAAGATGAGTACTTCCCTCAAAGGTTTATTCTAGGATTAAATGAGTTAATGCATGCAATATGCTTAAAATAATTCAGGGAGGGGCAAGGGGAGATATGACTAAGCAGAGTACAAATGAGTTTTAGGGCAGTGAAAATTCTGTGATGCCCTAGGGGTGCTTGGGTGGCTCGGTTAAGTGGACAGCTTCGGCTCAGGTCATGATCTCACAGTTTGTGGGTCCAAGCCCACATGGGATTCTGTGCTGTCAGCTCAGAGCCTGGAGCCTGCTTCCGATTCTGTGTCTCCCTCTCTCTCTTTGCCCCTCTCCCACTCCTGCTTTGTCTTTCTCTCAAGATTAAATAAATATATTTTTTTAATGTTTTAAAATTCCGTGCTACTCTAACGATGAGTACATGCCATTACACATTTGTCAAAACCCATAGGATGTACCACACCAAGAGCGGTGGACTTTGGGTAATTATGACCTGTCACTGTCGTTTTCTCAGTAGTTAACAATCAGACCACTCTGTAGGTAGATGATGGGGGAGGGGCAGAGGTAGATGGAAAATCTCTCTTCCCGACTTTGCAGTAAACCTAAAACTGCTCTAAAAAGTCTTTAAAAACATACTCAACCCACAAGGAGCTATCATCTATAAATTCAAAATGAAAAGTAAAACTTTGAAATTTGTCTCACCAACCCAGTGTTGATTCTAGAAATCCATGTAATCAATGTCAGAGAAAATACTATGTCTGCTCAAAGTGTTCTATATTTTTCATTTTTAATGAATTTAAAACATAGTATCAAAATATGGAAAAAGATTTTTTAGATAGTTCTATTTATACTTTAAGGCACTAATTTCAACAGTGACTTGAAAAATCCCGTATGTCC
>NC_043700.1:183281580-183336900 GCF_006229205.1 Suricata suricatta | reverse complement strand
TCACCAACCCAGTGTTGATTCTAGAAATCCATGTAATCAATGTCAGAGAAAATACTATGTCTGCTCAAAGTGTTCTATATTTTTCATTTTTAATGAATTTAAAACATAGTATCAAAATATGGAAAAAGATTTTTTAGATAGTTCTATTTATACTTTAAGGCACTAATTTCAACAGTGACTTGAAAAATCCCGTATGTCCAATCCAGAATGAAGCAGTCAGTCAACACGATGTAATTTTTCTCTTCTTCCTTCAGCAATTTCTTGATCTCCTGGCAGGAGACGAAGAAGAGCATGCCGTGTTACTATGTAATTACTTTCTCTTCCTGGGTAAAAAGGCCTGGCTGGTGGTGGGCAGCGCTATTCCTGAGGTAAGACCACACAGGCTGCTCCCACAGAGGCGTGGAGTTATCTAAGGCGGCTGTTAGGTTCCAGAGCATGAACAGTACTAACCTGCATAGCAATCTTTTGAGCTGCAAGGAAAGCGGCCCAGAGATTCCACGATGAGCAGAGAGAACCACTGATAAGACTATTGGATTCTGGATTCTGATCAATGCTTCAGATTAGGGGCCTTTTTTTAATTTTTTTATTTTTTTGGCAAATCTGAACCCTTTACCACTCAAAGGCCCCACCTGACTCTATCGTTTTAGCATGAGCCCCCACCTGCCCGTGTTACTGAGAATTCTCATTCCCTTAGTGATCTAGTGTGACTCGTGCGAAGGAGCAAAGCGATCTGAAGAAGTGTGGCAAGGTGACAGGTCTCTCTTTTCATGCCCGCTGCTTCCTCAGCATCTGCCTCTAACCAGCAGGCACAGCAGAACGGAGCAGATCACCACAGGAGCAAAGAAAAGAATGTCAGCAGCTATATTTTGATATTATTATTGTTAATTTTATTAGACTGGAGAGAGTAACGATTAGAATTTGTTTCCCCAAGCCACTCCAAATATCCCTCAGTTTGGGGCACGTGAGGAGAATGTGTTGTATGACTTTAGAAAATTCATGTGAATTGAAGCAGTTTATCCAAAGAGCGTATCAAAAAGAGGCTACAGTGTTCCAGGAATCCTCGGGGATTAAGTAGCAGGAGCTGCCACTAGGCAGGTAGTATCACACCCAAAACACTAATTCATTCTCCGCTGTCATCACCCAGGGAGCCTGGTAAAAGGAAAGGAACACTATGCTAGAAAGTCACAAGACCTGAGTTCAGGCCTCTGCCTATTCCGCATGAGCTGCGTGGCTCTAAGCAAGTCAATTCGCAACACTGTGCTTTTAAGGAAACTAGGATAATTTTTACCCTGCCTTCCCTAGAAGGCTATGGCGAAGATCAAAGGAAATCCATACAGCAGCAGGAAATGAATAAATGTTTGCCAAAAAAGCCCCCAAAAACCAAAAAAGGAAACCTAGTAATACTCAAGTATTCTGAGTAAAAAGTTAAAGTACTTCTTCAGGCTCCAACCCCCAAACTCACCCACCCCCTAGGCGTATTCACTCTTAACAGTTGGGTATGTTTTTTGAAACATCTACGCATTTACATAATTATAAAACTGTATCAAATACTAGTTTAATGTAGTACGCAGGCACAATAGTTAGCCTTCTAAATACTTAAATCTATTATCCCTATTTGGTCTACTACACTGCACTAGCAGATGCATGCATTTTGCAAAAAGGAACATTTGATATTATTTCTTAAATCCAGTGAAACCTAGAACTTCAAACAAATTTCCACCATTAGCCATGAATTTTCGAAATTAGGGGTCCAACTAAAATAATGAATTGTGTGTGCAAACTAATCTTGATTTCAATTGGATAATTAGTTGAAGGTTGTTTTAATGACTATTTTCCTTCAGGGACCAACTGCCTATGTCCTAACTCGGGAGCAAAGTCACTATTTAATATGGAATCCCTGCAGCGGACATTTTTACGGACAATTTGATACATTCTGTCCCTTAAAAAGTGTGGGCTGTTTAGTAGGTCCTGATAATGTAAGTATTACCATTGGATGGCTTTTTTTGATCATCCTGATTTAATATTTTATGTATCAAAAATCTTGTATATAATCATATACATATACCAGTTAAATGAGTATCAAAAACAGTGACAATAATAATAACTTTCAGTTGAATTAGTCGCTTGATCTGCTAAGACGCAGAATGAGGTTAAGGAAATAATACAGAACTTGTACGCAGAGGACCCGAGTATGTGTTCTTGGTCTGTCCTCAGTGTGTTTTGAGAGCTAAGTCAGACAAATTGATCACCTACGAAAACCGGGTCCCTCCCTTCCATCCTCCTTTCCTTCCTTCTTTCCCCTCATTCCCCTTTCCATTACCTTTTAAAAGACAGATTCCCAGTACCACCAGGTGATTCTGGTTACACCCAGTTTTGGAGGCAAACTTAATTATGAAGGGTACTGTATAAGATAGTGGTTAAAAACAGGAGTTATGAGGTCAGACTACCTGAGATTAAACTTCAATTTCATCACTTAATAGCTGTGTGAGCTTGGGAAACTTTCTTATGTCTTACAGCCTCAGCTTCTTTGTTGGTAAAATGGACGTAACAATGGTAGCAATTATGTTGTAGAGTGTTGTAAGCTGTGAAAGAGATGACCAATGTAAAGCAGCTAACAAACAGGGACAACTCTTTACTAGCTGCTGTCATTGTTTTCATCATCATCCTCTCTACTTAGTGGTCTCTGAACTTTAGGCATCTGTCAGAAAAATAATTTGAGCATGCATCCCCAATGTGCATTTTTTACTGAAGTACAATAAACATAGTGTTATACTAGTTTCAGGTGTACAATATGATGATTCAATAATTCTATAGATTACGTAGTACTCATCTTAAGAAATGTGCTCTTGATCCCCTTTTATCTATTTCACCCATCCCCCAACCCACCTCCCCTCCAGCGGCCACCAGTTAGTTCTCTGTATTTAAGAGTCTGGGGATTTTTTTGGTCTCTGTCGTATTTCTTAAATTCCACATATGCTTAAAGTCATATGGTATTGGTTTTTCTCTGTTTGACTTATCTCACCTAGCATTATACCCTCTAGGTCCATCCAAGTTATCACAAATGACAAGATCGCATTCATTTCTATGCCTCAGTAATATTCCATTGTATATATATGGACCACATCTTCTTTATCCATTTATCAGTGGACGCTTGAGTTCTTTCCATATCTTGGCTATTGTAGGTAGTGTAGCACTAGCTAGTGTGTTGTAGCTAGTGCTAAAATAAGTAAAAGAGGTGAATATATCTTTTCAATTTGTTTTCATTTTCTTTGTGTAAATTCCCAGTAGTGGAATTACTAGATCACATGATAATTCCTTTTCCTCTACATCCTTGTCAATACTTATTATTTCTTGTCTTTTTGATTTAGTCATTCTGACAGGGGTAAGGGATATCTGTGTGTGTTTTTATAATGTTCAAATAGCATTTCATGAACCACAAATGTACTATATTTATAGAATATATTTTTTTAAGTTAGACGCATTTTTATTATTTCAAGTATTTAATTCCACTTAGTTAACATAGTGTTATATTAGTTTCCAGTGTACAATATAGTAATTCAGTACTTCCATACCTCACCCTGTATTCATCAGAAATGCACTTCTTAATGCCCATCGCCTGTTTAACCCATCCCCGACCTGCCTACCCTCTGGTCATCATCGGTTTGTTCTCTATAATTAAGAATTTGTCTCTTGGTTTGTCTCTCTCTTATTTATTTCCATATGCTTGTTTGTTCTGTTTCCTAAATTCCACATGAGTGAAGTCATGCGGTATTTGTCTTTCTCTGACCAATAATACTCTCTAGCTCCATACATGTCATAGCAAATGGCAAGATTTATGGCTACATAGTATTACATTATACATATATACTTCTTCATCCATTCATCTATTGATGGACACTTAGGATGCTTCCATAATTTGACTATTGTAAATAATACTGTAATAAACACAGGGATACATATATCTTTTTGAACTAAAGTTTTATAATCTTTGGGTAAGTACCCCATAGTGGAATTACTGGATGATATGGCAATTCTATTTTTAGTCTTTGGAGAAGTCTCCATACTGTCATACAGTGGTTGCACCACTTCGCATTCCTACCAAGAGTGCACAGGGTTCCTTTTTCTCCACATCTTTGCCAACACTTCTTATATTTTTTATTTTAGTCATTCTGATAGGTGTGAGGTAATATATCATTGAAGTCTTGATTTGCATTTTCCTGATGACTAGTGATATTGAAAATCTTTCCAATATCTGTTGGCCATCTGTATGTCTTCTTTGGAATATTCATGTCTTCTGTCCATTTACTAATTGGGTTACTTGGGGGGTTTGTTTTGTTCTCTAGCGTTATCTAAGTTCTTTATATATCTTAGATACTTACCCTTTATCGGATCTGTCATTTGCAAATTTCTCCCATTCCATAGGTTTTCCTTTAGTTTTGTTGTTTCCTATGCTGCACAGCTTTTTTTTTTTTAATGTAGTCTCAGTATTTTATTTTTGCCTTTGTTTCCCTTCTCTAAGGAGATGTATCTAGAAAAATGTGGCTATAGCCAGTATCGGAGAAATTACTGCTGGTGTTCTCTTCTAGGACTCTTATGGTTTCAGGTCTCATATTTAGGCCTTTAACATATTTTGAGCTTACTTCTGTGTATAGTGTAAGAAAGCGGGCCAGTTCATTCTTTTGCATGTCTTCCCAACACCATTTGTTTTTCCCATTGCATATTCTTGCCTCCTTTTTGAAGATTAATGGACTATATGAGCATGAGTTTATTTCTGGGTTCTCAATTCTGTTCTATTGATCTATGTATCCAATTTTGTGCCAATACCATACTGTTTTACTACAACTTTGTAGTACTTCTTGATATCTGGGATTGTGATACCTCCAGTTTGCTTTGTCTACTTGGGGTCTTTTGTGGTTCCACACAAATTCTGGATTATTTGTCCTCGTTCTATGAAAAATGCTTTAGTATTTTGATAGGGATTGCATTAAATCTGTAGACTGCTTTGGGTAATATGAACATTTTAACAATATTTGTTCTTCCCTCCATGAGCATGGAATATTTTTCCATTTGTTTGTGTCATCTTCAATTTCTTTTGTCAATATTTAATAGTTTTCAGAGTACAGGTCTTTCACCTCCTTAGTGAAGCTTATTCCTACATGCTTTATTATTTTTAGCACAATTGTAAATAGTATTGTTTTCTTATTTACTTTCTGGTATTTCATTATTAGCATATAGAATTGTAAGATTTATTTACATTAATTTTCTACCCTGAAACTTTTACTGAATTCATTTATCAGTTCTAGTTTTTTGGTAGACTCTTTAGGGTTTTCTTTATATAGTATCATGTTATTTGCAAATAATGTAAGTTTTATTTCTTCCTTACCAACTTGGATGCCTTTTCTTTGTCTTCTCTGATTACTACGGCTAGTAATTCCAGTACTATGTTAAATAAAAGTAATGAGAGTGAACATCTTTGTCTTGTTCCTGATGTTAGAGGGAAAGTTCTGTTTTTTCACCACTGAGTGTCATGTGAGTTGTGGGTTTTTCATATATGGCCTTTATTATATTGAGGTATGTTGAGAGTTTTTATCATGAATGAATGTTGTACTTTGCCAAATGCTTTTTTTTCATCTGTGGAGATGATTGTGTGGTTTTTGTCCTTTCTCTTGTTAATGTGATGTATTATGTTGATTAATTTGTGAATACTGAGCCACCCTTACATCCTTGGAAGAAATCCCACCTGATGGTGGTGAATGCTTTTTTTTAATATACTGTTGATTTGGTTTGAGGATATTTTCTTCAGTATTTGTTGCATCTATGTTCATCAGAGATATTGACCTGTAGTTTTTTTTGTTCCTTTGTTTGTTTGTTTGTTTTGTAGTATCTTTGTCTGATTTGGGTATCAGGGTAATGCTGGCCTTGTAGAATGAATTTGGAAGCTGTCTTTCCTCTTCTATTTTTTTGAATAGTTTGAAAAGAATAGGTATTAACTCTTCTTTAAATGTTTGGTAGAATTCACCTGTGAAGCCATCTGGTCCTAAACTTTTGTTAGTTTTTTGATTACTAATTAAATTTCATTGCTAGTAATTGGTATGTTCAAATTTTATATTTCTTCCTGATTTAGTCTGAAGTTACATATTTCTAGGAATGTATCCATTTATTCTAAGTTGTCCAGTTTGTTGGTATATAATTTTTCATAATATTCTCTTAAAAATCATTTCTGTGGTCAGTTCTTTCTGCTCCTTCATTTCTCATTTTGAGTCCTTTTTTTTTTCTTGATGGATCTAGCTAAAGGTTTATCAATTTTTTGTTTATCTTTTCAAAAGACCAGCTCCTAGTTTACTTTTTCTTTTCTTTCTTCCTTTCTTTCTTTCACTTTGTCCTTTTCATTGATTTCTTCTCCGATCTTTATTATTTCCTTCCTTCTAACTGTCTTTGGACTTTTTTGTTCTTCTCTTTCTTGCTTCTTTAGAAGCTAATATAAAAATAATATAATGGGGAAGCATGCTCAAATGATTTTTTTCTGACAGATGCATGAAGACTGAAAGGAAGAGATGGAAAAACATTCACCATACAAATAGAAATGAAAAGATAGGTAGGATAGTGATATTTATACTGGACAAAATAGACTTTAAAACAGCTGTAATAAGAGACAAAGAACACTACATAATGATAAAGTGAACAGTCTAAGAAGAGGATATAACAGTGGTAAATATCTATGCAACCAAGACAGAAGCACCTTAACACATAAATCAACTATCAACAGACACAAAGTTAAAGAAATTGACAGTAATACAGTAATAATAGGGGACTTCAACTTCCTATTTATACCAATGGGTAGATTATCCAAACAGAAAATCAGCAAGGAAACAGTGGCTTTGAATGACACGTTAAACCAGATGGACCTAACATATATACAGAGCATTCCATCCAAAAACAACAGATTATACATTCTTTTTAGGTGCACATGGAACTTTCTCCAGGATAGATCATGTGAGGCCACAAAACAAGTCTTAAAGAATTCAAAAAGACTGAGATCATATGATATATCTTTTCTGACCACAATGGTTATGCAACTAGAAATCAATCACAAGGAAAAAAAATCTGGAAAAAACACAAAACAATAAGGCTAAATAAATGTTATTAAACAATGAATGGTGAACCACAACATCAAAGAGGAAATTAAAGGGGTGTCTGGGTGGCTCAGTCAGTCAAGTGTCTGACTCCAGGCTCAGGTCATGATCTTGCAGTTAGTGAGTTCAAGCCCCAGGTCAGGCTCTGTGCTGACAATTCAGAGCCTGAAACCTGCTTTGGAATCTGACTCCCTCTCTCTCTATCCCTCACCCACCCATGTTCTGTCTCTGTCTCTCAAAAAAAAAATGTTTTTTTAATATTTTTCAAAGAAAATAAAAAATACATGGAGACATATGAAAATGAAAAACAAAATGTTTGGGATGCGTTAAGAGCTATTCTAAGAGGGAAGTTTAGAGCAGTACAGGCCTGCATCAAGAAACAAGAAGCTCCATTACATTCACAGATACAAATTGAGGGTTTGTAGCAACTCTGTGCCAGGCAAGTCAGTCAGTGCCATTTCCAACAGTATTTCCTAGCTTTGTGTCTCTGTGTCATGTTTTGGTAATTCTTGCAATATTTCAAACTTTTTCATTATAATTACATCTGTTATGATGATCTGTGATCAATGATTATAACTTGCTGAAAGCCCAGATGATGGTTAGCATTTTTATAGCAATACTTTTAATTAAGGTATATACATTGTTTCTTTAGGCATATTGCTATGGGACACTTAAGAGACCATAGTATCACATAAACATAACTGTAATATGCACTGGGAAACCAAAATATTCATGTGACTTGCGTTATTGTGATATTCACTTTATCGCAGTGGTCAGGAACCAAACCCACAAAATCTGAGGTGAGCTTATACACTTACACAGCCGAAAGTACCATTGCCCTCTTCCCTTTGCTTCCAAAATTCCTCAGTTACTAATTATATCCCCTGCTTCTATATTCTCAGTACATGCAGACATTAACCCTTTTAATAATCTAGTTCCTCTTCCCCTGACTCTGAGAAGTACCATTGTCCTAATGGATAAATAAATCCAGTGGTTTATTCTCATTCCTCGTTCTCCTCTCCTTCTCTATGTCACACGTTCTTTTCATGAAAAGAACACTTTCCCCTCCTTGGTGTACAGATAAAGGACTGTTTGGTTTTCATTTTCTCTGCAAGTTTCTTAGTTTTCTTTCACTGGCTCTTCTTCCTGCTCCTTAAAAAGTAGATGTTCCTGAAGATTCTATATTTAGATTTCTTGCAGTACCACACCTATCATTAATTGTACTTCTATCTAGGTTACCCTGGCAGAGAAATTATAATCCTGGAACTAGCCCAAAAATCTTTGGATACTGATTTTTCAACTGTCTTCCAGACACCCTAGTGCTTTATCAAAATCTCAAACTTGGCAGATCCAAAACTCAAATCATTTCCCCCTTGTCTCCAAAACCAGCTCCTCCTCCTGGCTTCCCATTTCTGTGGATGTCAGTTACCCAGATTCACATCTCAGAATGGTCCTTGATTTTCTCTCTCCCTTACTCCACCTATTTCAAGCCTATTAATAGATACCAAATCATATAGGTTCTACCTGTCCTGTTTCCCAGACCATGCCATTATTGTTTCACCCTGCATTACTATAAATAATCTCTCCAATTCAATCTATTATTTGGTACACTAATGCCTGGTTAAGTTTCTGAACATTCAGCTTTATCATTCTATGGCTTTATTGGAAGTACCTCACTACATACAGAATTAAGAATAAACTTCTCACCTTAGAGTTCAAAGTCCTATATAATGTTACTTCAACTTTTTCCAACCCTATTTCCCACTACTTTTCTACACATTCCCTACCCAACAGCCAAACTGTAATTCTTAAATACCCTGCCTTCTTACAATAATTTCTTGATTTGAATTCCAAGCATCAAAGCCTCCTACATCACTGACTGCCACTTCTATCCTTTCCTGTTTTTTTTATTTCTCCAAATTTGAAAAATCAGATCCTCAAAGCTCAAGTTCATCAACCATCTTTTCTATCTATACTTTCTCCCTAGAAACATATATATACCAATGGTCTCCAAATGTATATCTAGTTCACTTAGCTCCCAGAACTTCAGACTGAAATACCCAGCTATGTCTTCAACATCTTCATATAGATGTCAGACACCTCAAACTTAATGTGCCCAAACTTGAACTCCAATTCCCTTCTGCAGTCTGATTTCAATAAATAACAATTCCTTTAGTGCAGTTACTTGGGCCAAAATCCCTGAAGTCACCTTCGATTCCTCTTTTTCCCACCTCCAATTCATTAGCAAATCCTATTGGCTTCATAGTATATCCAGAGAAGAGACTGACCACAGCTCAACAATTTCACTGTTTCTATTTCAGTCCACACTACCGTAGCAATTACGTGGATTATTCAAAATACCTCCCTAATGGGAAACTTCACTACTTGCCCTTTGCCCCTTCAGTTTAGTCTCAAAACAGCAGTTAAAATGGAAGGCAGACTGTGTCACCCCCTCTGCTTAAAATACTCTATTGGCTTCCTAGCTCACTCTAAAATCAAATACCGGGGTGCCTGGGTGGCTCAGTCAGTTAAGTCTCCGACTTCGGCTCAGGTGAGATCTCACGTTCATTGGTTCGAGCCCCGCGTTAGGCTCTGTGCTGACAGCTGGCTCAGAGCCTGGAACCTGCTTCCGGTTCTGTGTCTCCTCCTTTCTCTGCCCCTCCCCCTCTCATGCTCTGTCTCTCTCTGTATCAAAAATAAATAAAACATTAAAAAAAAGTTTAAAAAAATAAAATAAAATAAAATACCTAAATCTTTAAAATAATCCACAAGGCTTCCTATGACTTGGCTGGCATCACATCCCACCACCTTCCATCCTCGACAGAGCTTGGCCCTTTCTTGCTCTAACTTGCTCACCATCTTCCTTGCTGTTCCTCAACACATCAAGCAGGTTTTGCATCTGCTATTTCCTCTGCATAGATGACCTTCCCCTTTACTGGATATCATCACAATATTGTCTCTCAGCTCTTGCATTTCTGATCACACGTCATCCTCCCAGTGAGAGTGTCTCTGCCCGCCCTGAAATTTCATCTCTTCCCATGTAGTTTTCTCCTCAGCCCTTGTACAGCTAACTGTTGCCACAGCAAAGATAGTCAAAACCCGCCCCCAAACTAAATGGCCTGAGAGAGCGACTCTCATGAATCTGTGGGTCAGCTGGCACAGCTCTGCCTCATGTGTGTTTATTCTTGGACTCAGCAGTGACAATGGCAGAAGCACAAGAAGGCAAGCAGGAACACACAAAGCCTCTTAAACTTAGACTCACAAGTTACACGAGGTTATTTCTGTCCCATTCATTCTACTGGCCTAAAGTCAAGGAACAGGAAAAAGTAGACAAAGTAAGATGGCAAGGAGTGTGAGCAGAGGATGGGGTGAAGAACTGAAGACAATGATACAATCTGCTACATCACGTTACATTATCGGATAATCCCATATATTTACTTATTTGTTCACACTGTCTTCTCACTAGCTACTGCGAAAGGGTAGAACTCCGTTTCATTCACTGCTTTATTCCTAGGGACTGAAATTGGGCCTACACATATAAGATACTTGATAAATATGTTGAATGGACCAATTTACCACTCATGCACAGTCATTCAATATGCCTACTATATGCGAGAAGCTATGCTATATGCTAAAGATAGTGAACAAAGCACATGGCAAATGTACTTAAGACAACAATGTAATATCTAGTGAGGAGGCAGATGTAGGCAATTATTAACAATGATACACACTAATAATAAAAAATAAGCAAATAATTATTGAGCACCTACTATGTAACGGGCATTGTTCTAAGAGGTATAGATAAATAACTAATTTCATCTCCTCAACAATCTTATGAGGTGTGTACTACTGCCCAGTTTTATAAAGGAGGAAACAGAGGAACAAAGAAGTTAAATAAATCACCCAAGGTCACACAGTTAGTAAATGTCAGGGCCAGAATTCAAGTACAAATGGACTGGTTCCAGAACCAATATGCTGCATGCCTCAACAAGGCAGGTGCTATTCAGAGATTACTGAGTGCTGTGGAAGCAGAGAGGTATACACCTGATCAATGAGCAGGCTAGGAGGTGCAGAGCTAGGGAAAGCCAGCCTGAGAAGAGCAGCCTCGCCTGTCTTCTCCTAAAAAGTTTTAATTTTATCAGGAACTATCTTACTTCACCAACCTACAACGAACAGTAAGGCACAACGCAACTTCAGATATAAAAATGTGAAAAATGGCCAATGACAATTGTATGATGTCTGATTATAAGATGCATGCTGGTTTTACAAATCAAAATACGTCAAAAATGTGCATGTTCTCTTGCTGTCTCTCTGCTTCCTCCATACATACATGCACACACACGTGTATACATTTATGCTGCCATATGTGCTAAGTTAGTCTTGTCTTTTTTAGATTTGGTTTAATATTCAACGACATGACTCTCCACTACGGATAAATTTTGATGTCACCAAGCCCAAGCTATGGAAATCTTTCTTTTCAAGAAGTCTTCCATATCCTGGCCTTTCCAGTGTCCAGGTATAATTCTCCTATTAACAATGTAGACAAACAAAAGTGAGGAATTTGCAATCATTTTGCTGGGTAGCCAGATATTTTTGACCCTTAATTCTATTTCTAGATATTCAGTTAAAAATAATGTTTTTCAAACTTAGTTGAGCCCAACTCACAATAAGAAATTACGTCCGTATCATGAACCAGTATATACACATGTGAAAGAAAGTTTTGATGTAATGAGCCTCAGGACATAAAAGTACCACAAAATATATTCCACTTCGTTTTTTAAATGCTGGACTCAATTCACTAAATTAATGATCAGATTTCATGGCTGTTACTAAAACATGACATCAAAGTTCAGGGCAGGAGCCACTAGGGGCTCGTAAAATCAATCTAGAGGGTCCTGGCCAGTAATAAGATTGTTAAGTAGTAACATGAAAATTGTTTACTGATACCTTTAATTTGTTAGCTATATATTTATATGTGTATTATGAGTGTACAGTGTAAAGTATATTTTTTACTGTGATCCAGACCTTTCTGAAAAAAGTTGTCCCAAAGAAATTCTTCCATGTGTATGAAGGCTGTTTTTCATAGAAAGACTCTAATAGCCTAAACTAACTGGAATTACAGAAGGGATAATATATGTAGGGTACATGATGGAATATTTTATGGTAGTTACATGAATGAATCAGCATTAATAAATCTTACTAGCACTCTAAAAATATGCATGGTATTCTCTCTAAATGTAATGTTAAGGGAGGAAAGGCAAGCTGCATATTCACAGTATAAAACTATTGCATGAATAGACTTGTCCAATCACTCTGTACACCTAAAACTCACGTAACATTGCAATGTCAACTATACCTAAAAAACAAACAAAAACTATTACAGAAAGTTTAGAAAATACCCAAACCAAAACAACACATTGTTCGGGGATACATAGATCTGTGACAAAATCCTAAATACATTTGCCTAACTTGCCTGTCTCCACCAGGTGTGATGTAAACAGCAGGAAGGCAGGGATTTTTACTCATGGCTGGACCCCCTTCACCTGTAAAAACGCCTGGCACTCAGTAGTTGTATGTTGAATCAAAGTACTAAAAACAAATTCAGGTCATAGTTATTTCTGTGATGTGAGAGAACAGAGATGAAATTGAGAGAGAACCAAACGGCGCTGTAATTTATTTGTGATACTGTATTTAGGTAGGTCATGGGCACGCTGGCATCCATTATACTATCCTCTGCATCTAAAAGTCTGAGATTTCATAACTTTTTAAAAATACTTAGAAAAGGATGTATAGCTATTCAAATTAAGTGTTTTTCTAGAATTTCTGAACTATTTCCTCTTTTATAGCCAGAAGAACTAATTTACCAGCACACAGACAAAGCGGCCGCAGCTGAGCTACAAGACAGGTCATGTAATGCCCATAAATCCACACGCAATGTCACAAGGAGTGTAATACCAAACTGAACAACTCTCAGCCTGGATCAATAACAGGAGCAGCTAAACTTTAATTAGTGTTTATAGAAAGATACCAAATACAGATGTGATCACAAAAGCCCACAGCATAAAGGGAGGTCACATCAGCATGGTGTGGAACAAACAGAAGTGAGCTCCAGCGGTGACAGGTGGCTTTCCAAAACTTCACCTCAGATTAGAGCTCAGCATCATGTTACTATGGTTCTTGTTCAGACATGTCATAATTCAGCTTAAGACAGGCTTCTTTAGTTAGTAGCTTACTGAACTTCAGTTAGTTTATAAACATCACACACACATGGAGAAAGGCTGGTCCCTATTATATTATTTAATTATATTAAGTCCCAATAATCCCCATAACCCTGTAAAACAAAATTTATTCTTCCAGTTTTGCAAATGTGGAAACCGAGGTTCAGAGAGGTCAACATATGTAAGTGTCAGAGGGGGCTTCTGAGCACAGCCAGATCTTTCTGCCTTCAAAGCCTGTGTGCCCTTTCTACTGTATCAAACCGTGTGAAGAGCAGCATCAAACACAAGAAAATAACTGCGACTCCTTTTAAGTTATTATTACTAGAAGACACCAATTTATTCTCAATTTCAAATTTTAAATAAAGCCTTACTGGAGATCCTCTCCTAGAACAACTCATTCCCCCAAAAGTCTTTGTTGTTTCTCCCAATAGTTTCGGGGTACTGTATTAATTGGAACCACATCGCTTCTCAGCCTTTTGGCTAAGATCAAGTGTAGTATCTGTTCACGTCAGCTTAATTGGAACCACATCATTTATTTCTCCAATATTGGTGAAGTGCATAGCAATTCACCCGTACTCTCTTGCTCAGATCATCTTGAAACCCAGGACAAAAATATGTATAATGTGCCAAATGAGAAGTGGGTCCTTGAGCCACTGAGCAGTGGGAAGCTGGCAGGATTGGTGAGGGAGGCACAGGACACTTTAGAATTCACAGGGTTTTGACTCAAACCCCAGCTTCCTTGCCACTGTCGAGTCCCTCATCCTACTTCTAACTGTCCTGAGGTGAGTAAAATCAGGACAATATCTGTTCATAGTCACTGTTACGATTAATGTTTATTAATTTTTGAGAGAGACAGAGCACGAGTGGGGCAGGGGCACACAGAGAGGGAGACAGAATCCAAAGCAGGATCCAGGCTCCCAGCATCAGCACAGAGCCCAACATGGGGCTCTAACTGATGGACCGCAAAATCATAACCTGAGCCAAAGTCGGAGGCTTAACCAACTGAGCCACCCAGGCGCCCAAGTCACTGTTAGAATTAAATAAAAATGTAAAGAAAGCATTTTGCACAGTACCTGGTAAATAAAAGCTCAGTAAATGGTAGCTATTTTCCTTTATTCTGTGTTTGAAGTTTAATTTTTGATATCCTGCTTTTAGCTGATATGAAAGGTACTGGACCTATAGGATGTAAAGCTTAGTGATGCTGGATATTCTGAAAACAGTTTCAAGGCAATTTAGAAAAACAATCCTCATAAACAGAAATCACAGCACAGGGTAAAGAATCAATATGCAGCATTAATAAGTCCTACAGATATCGAAGGCTTTCAATATAAACCTGCCTAGTGAATGACCATTTCACCTGAGTCCCCACCGCATACAAACTGTATCTTTGTTGGCAAAAGTCAAATCAGCAGAAGATGAAGCTTCTTTTTTATAAACAGGATTGAGAAAATACTCAAAGAGAAAATCATGGACTGGCGGCCACGCCACCTGACCAGGTGGAACCGGTACTGCACCTCGGCACTCCGCCACCTCCTGCCGCTCCTAGAGAGAAGCCTGGGAGAAGACGTGGAGGACGACCACAGCGGAGAGCTGCTCAGGCAGCTGGGAGACTACCGGGTAAGTGCGGCGGCCCCAAACTGAGCCTGCGGACTGCATTTCAAATTGGAAATTGCTTGGGAATGGGTTTTTGGAATCAAAAAACTGACTCTGCTCTCCGAAGTACATAGATGAAACCGCATAGCCTAAAGGTGTAATGAAAAGTTCACATCTCAGTAATAAAGCTATTACTAAACAGCAAAATACCTCTAGAAACTGAAAATGCTAAGAAAGTATGCAATAAAAAATATCTTAAATAAAATGCATTGCCAAAGTATTAGATACAATTAAAATATCTGGCTAAATCCTATTGGGCTTAACTGTGCATAAAGGTGAAACCAACCACTCTTGATCTCCTTTAAAATGATACGATTTTATACTAACTGCTTTTCAATACTAAGAAAAATTCTCAGTAATAAATACGTGTGCCCTCCTGCCTCTCAGGAGTGCTGTGTTCACATCCTACAGCTGGACAGTAAGGCCCAGAGAGCAGTCTCAAACTAAAACAGTAAGCCCTGCTGGCTAAACAGCATGAAGTCAAGGTGGACATTTAATTCTATTCACTAAAACTAGGTTTTCAGTGAGGATGTCTTTAAGGAACAAAAAACTTAATTCAAACAGTCTTGAGCAGTGAAAAGAACTTACTGGCTTACTGAAGTCACAGACCAGAGCGTACCACTCTTCTCTAAGTCTTCCCACCCCGCCCTCCACCGTGAGATGGCACCGTCCTTGGGCTCACTTTGTTCATGGTATCAAATAGCGGACCAGCTCCAGGCCAGTACTCACATCTGCACACATACTGTCCAGAGCAGGAGGGAGCATCTGTGTGCCATTATTCCTACCCAGTTTCCTGAGATTCACTTTGACAGATCAATGTGGCCATGGGGACAGTGTGCTGATTAGCTTAGTCCCGGTCCCTGGAATTACAAACTCTAAGCTATCAGACAGAGGGAAAAAAAGTGGAGGGTGGCTGGGTGCTAACAGCTGTCTTACACACCAATAGACTAGCAGCTAAACAAAAAAGCCATCGGGCTCCTCTCCATTTTCTGTATTGCTAATGTATAGTTGACTAGAAAAGCATAACTAAATAAATGACTTGGAGATGCAGAAGACAAGAAAACTAAGAATCGCCTATGTTTACATGGAGAAAAAAATACAATGAAATCTTCAAGCTTCACTATTGACTATAAATCTTGGTTGTTTTTTTCCTTTAGTTCTCTGGATTTCCCCTTCACATGCCTTATTCTGAACTGAAGCCTTTAATTGAAGCCGTGTACAGCACTGGAGTACATAATATTGACGTTCCTAATGTCGAGTTTGCGTTAGCTGTATATATCCACCCGTACCCCAAAAATGTTTTGTCTGTCTGGATCTACGTTGCCTCTCTTATACGAAACAGGTAATTTTTTCATTGTATATACTTTTTATATCATGGAAGAACTATTGGATATGAGAATAATTGTAAGTGATACTGATCACATCAGAAGGAAGTTATTTGTAAATAAGAAAATAAAATGATCATTTTCAAAATAAGTGTTTTTATTTAGTAGTCTGCCTTGCCTCCTGCCTCCCTGACCCTGAATTCAGTTAAGAGTACCCACAGTTCCCCTCACTAATAGTTTCCTACCTCTATGCCGCTGGACTTACCTTCCACTTGGAAAGCCCTTCCTCTTTGTCTGTCCAGGAATACCATCACACTTTTAAGATCCAGCAAAAGAACACAACTTTTCTGGGGGAAAGAGGAACAACTTTGCAATATAGAGGTTTTATGTTTAATGCTGAATACCTCATGAAGACCTTATCCAATAGAAATATTGAGCAAACATGCACATGTACACAAATGTGCACATATATATATATATATATACACACATACATACTATTGAAGCAATATAGTTTCTTAGGGGGGAAAAATAAACATTCACCAAAAGAGAAATTATTTAAAAATTAAGACAGTGCTATGGATTGAATGTATGTGTCCCCCACAAAATTCCTGTCTTGAAACGCAAATCCCCTATATAACAGTATTTGGAGATAGAGCCTCTGGGAGGCAATTAGGTTGAGTGGAGGCCCTGTGTTGGGATGAACACCATCATGAGAGAGGAGAGAGCTCACTTCCTTTCTTTTGGCCATGCAGACCTAAAAGAGAGCCCTCACCAGAAACCAGATCTGCCAGCACCTTAACCCTTGACTTCTCAGCCTCCAGATACATGAGAAATATATGTTGTTTAAACGACTCAGCGCATGGTATTCTGTTATAACAACCCAAACAGACTTAAGACAGACACAGACACTGCCATACCAAATCATTAAAAAGATTAAATGTAGGGGCGCCTGGGTGGCTCAGTCTGTGAAGCATCTGACTTCGGTTCAGGTCATGATCTCACAGTTCGTCAGTTTGAGCCCCGCGTCAGGATCCATGCTGACAGCTCAGAGACTGGAGCCTGCTTCGGATTCTGTCTCCCTCTCTATCCACCCCTCCCCCCGCTTGCATGTGCACTTGCTCTCTCTCTCCCTCTCCAAATAAATAAATTTAATAAAAAAATTTAATAAAAAATAAAATTTTTTTTTTTAATGTTAAAGGTATTAAATGTGTGTGCTAACACGGAAAGATACACACAAAAGACAAATGCATAAAGCAGGATTTCTCAGCAGAAGCACTACTGACATTTTGGGCCAAGTAATATGCGGATGTGGAGGGCTGACCTGTTCATCAGAGGGTGTGGAGCAGCATCCCTCACCCCTGCCCACTGGATTCCAGCTGCATCCCTTCTTGCCAACTCTGCCAAGATGTGGTGACCAAAAATGTGTCCAGATGTTGTCTCATGTCCTCTGTGGGATAAACTGCCTCCATGTGAGAACCAGTGAGTAGCGGGATTAACTGGATTGGCTAGATTAACATCACTTGCTTTGTCGCACTGTTTAAACAAGTCAGGATATGTAAGTGTAGGTACTTAGAACACCGCTCAGCACTGAGCGCCTGATGTCAGGTACCCCAAGGCATTTTACATTAACTTGTATTTTATTCTAAGAATGAACAGTTCCAATAATTCATGAAATCAATCACAAAACCCAAGGTGAATGTGAAACAAGTATATACCATGTTTCATCAAATACTAAGTATCCCCTGAAGTTAATGTATAAAAATCAGATGTGAATTATGTTGTCTATCTCCCTACACAACTAAGGGAGAGATAGAGTAGAAAACCAGTAAGGCTCCACAGGACAATGCGCTGACACCGAAGTCCAGTTAGCCCGAGACTGCCAAGGCCTATTTAATGGTTTGCTAATACCAAGAAGCTTAGGACAAACCAAAAGAAAAACACCTCAATTACCCGGCACCTCTAAGGAAATTAGCTGCTCAAATTAATTAAATGAAAAGGATAACATTTAAGTCAAGTCCTGAAACACTGAATCATTATTTTTTTCCCGTATTATGAAAGCTTCTCCTCCCTAAATATTATACTGTTCTGTGATTACATGGAGGATAAACTTTACTCATCACTTGATGACGCAGGGCCAGGACTACAGATGAGTAATTTTACCGATTCATGTAAATACAGACTAAGATGAAGTTTGGGTTGGATGGACTCACTCCAGGAGATTTCTTGTAGTTTGTTTTACTGAAAAAGTCCCTAATGGGAACTTTTCAAATCAGCTGTATAACAAACACTTACGGAAATAAAAATACGGCAACTACAAGAGAATCAACCTTACAAAGTAATACTTCAGATGCTGTAAGTGCTCTCTCAGCTCAGATTTCCTCTCAAGCTAAGGGAATCAAGAAATCATTTCTTTGTGCTTATGCCAGACTTTTAAAGACAGCGACGAGGTGCCGTGGAGCCACCTAGGACGTACAAGCTCCAACAAGAAAGACGGTCTGCCTACACAGCTGCCTTGTCCTGCATGCAAGAACCAGTTTGCAAGTGTCAACTGTGACACAATGGGAACCATGGCAAGAGGTGACACTTCAGGTCATTACATAGCCACCCACCAAGAGCGGGGCCTCCACTGCCATGTTTAATTCAAATGATAGAGAGACTTAAAACATGGGTGGATTCGTGGGTGGATTCTCCCTGTTCATATTCTCATCAAATGATTCTTCTTCTTTAGACAGCTGCCTACAATAGTCTTCTCTTTGTCTGAACTGAAATCTGTCTGCTTGTAGTTTGTATCTTTCCTACTCCTCCCACCTCAATAAAACAAAAGAATGAATGCCTGGGACAAGCAACAAGACTTCAACATTGGTTCCTCTTCCACAGACTTGCATGTGTTTCCAACAACAGATGCTGGCAAGCTGCCGACTATTCTTTTCCGGACAGAACACTACACAGAACATAACAGAAAACTGATTCAGGGGCGCCTGGGGAACTCAGTCGGTTAAGCGTCCGACCTCGGCTCACGTCATGATCTCACAGCTCATTAGTTCGAGCCCTGCATCGGGCTCTCTGCTGTCAGCACAGAGTTTGCTTGGGATCCTCTGTCCACCCACCCCCCTCCCCGCCCCTCCCTCATGTTTGCTTGCACACACTCTCAAAAATAAAAATTTTTTAAAAACCAATATGTGTTTTCCTGATGATAGATCTCCACTCCACTGTCTTTTTCATACAGCAATGGAGACAGGCACACATTCAAATTCTAGTTACTGCAGAATTTCAAATTAGTCTTTCAAAAAAGACCACTCAGCTCAACAAAATTAGGTCTCTGTCTAAAACTGCCAGAATCATGTCTTCATGGGAACTCAAAAGTTAATCTTCTTTTATACTAATGTAAATGTGAATTGAGATTTCTAATAAAATCAAAACACCAAAAAATTATTTGATAAAGTCCTCAAAGTAGATTTTATTGATACATTTCTTCAAATGATTGTGGAATTTTTAAAAATCCCTCCCAAATTTGACAATTTAGGGACAGTGGTAGGAACCAGAAGTATCTGAAGAAAGCAAATACAAATACACTGGTGCTCCGCTAGCTCACTGAGCTAACACCAAGAAGCCGATTTATTCTATTATCATAAGGAATCTTGTATACGGGTATGTTTGAATTGGCCCTCTGAGAATTGTTCAAATAAAGGAAACGTTATGGAAAAAAAAAGACTGGTTTTTAAAATGTGCAATCTTTGAAAATAAAACCAGAAATGTACGAAAAGATCTGCAAAGCTTGGTACAGTGTTTATATATAAAGAGAACCAATAACCCCCATTGACTTTAAAACTCAAATTAATCTAAAAAATGTTTCAAATGGCATGGCATTAGTGACATTCTTTTCAAAGCATTCCATTTAAAAGAAAACCGATAAAACTGTTCTCACCCTTATGAAAAGATCTAATCCCTTTCTAAAACAAAAATATGATTGCAAGAGAAACAACACTGTACAATTCACTGGTAAGGTAAGATTTCTGAGGCTGTAAGACATGGGGCCAAACAAGTCACACTCAGAAAGGGATGGTTCACACACAAAATGTGCTCTAAGTAAAGTGCATGAAAGGAAGCCTGCTCAGCTAAGTGAAGTAGACAAAGGTCAGGAGTCAAGGGTCACTCGCCAGAGCGGCAGCAGGCTCGAAAACCACACTGCAGATTCTGGCATCCGCTGGCGGTATCAGCATGTGGACCTGTGTGAAAACAAACATGTGTGAAAGGAGGAATTTCTCAGAAATCACATGAAAGAGCTAAGACATTTGACTGTTGCACTAGCAATCCACGTATAACAGAAATAAAATGTCCCCATGAGCGTATAAAAAGTTAGACACAAAAATAGCCAACAGCAGTTCTGCTTTAACTGGTCCAAAATCTATAGGAAAGAAGGGAAAGAAATAATTTTTGGGGCGACAATCTTACAAAATAGAAATCTAAGACAAAAAGATAACCCACAGAAGCAATACTGCAGGGTAATTTAACAACAGATTTCTTAATCTCTAAACATCCTTCCTAGAAATATAATTAAGAGAAAAACAGCCCCATCCATCACACATTAGCTAAAGAATTCACTATTCAGCAATTACAATAAACATTATATATGAATCTTAAATAAACTATATAGACCTAGACTGAACACATTTTCCTTATTTTTATTTAACATATGTAGCCAAAACACATGGCCAGAGTTAAGTGGAATTATCTTCCAGGATTAAGTCGATAATCACTGATTAGCTAAACAAACATATCTAAGACATAATAAAAACTGTGACTCAATTACGAAGAAAAACAAAGCACTGTGGAATAACTGACACTGTACCCCAGTCACATCCCGGTGCCCAGACACTAGATCACAGATCCAGCAGGGAACGCAGCTGGGAAAGAGAAAATCTCACAGGAGAGGTACCATGGCACTCGTGCCAAAGTTAAGTTCTTTGAATGAATCACCGTTTTCATAAAGGCAAGCAAATGTGCAAAAGGGTGTCTGAACTATACGGAAGCCTTTTAGTACGTCTGCACCAAGAACAAAACCAAAATACCTGCATCTGTCATACAGAAAGTACATGAAATATAACTTTATACACGATGTCAAATGGATAATTGAAAAATCAGAGTACTCTGGATTGATATCTAGTTTAACTCAGAACCATGTTTTAAAATAAGCTTTGTTTTGTTTTTTAAAACAGCAATTTGTTTTTTAAAGTAGCAATGCAGGGCACCTGGGTGGCTCAGTTGGTTAAGTTTCCAACTGTTGGTTTCAGCTCAGGTTCTTGAGTTCATATCACAGTTCGAGAATTCAAGCCCCATGTCCAGCTCTACACTAACAGTGCAGAGCCTGCTTGGGATTTTCTCTTTCTTCGTTCTCTCTCTCTCCAACCCTGCCCCTGCTCACGAATGTGCACACGCTCTCTTGCTCACTCTCTCAAAAATAAATGGTGGTGCCTGGGTGGCTTAGTTGGGTTAAGCATCCAACTTTGGCACAGGGGATGATTTCATGGCTCCTGGGTTCGAGTCCTGCACTGGGCTCTGCAGTGACAGTGTGGTGCCTGCTTGGGATTCTCTTTCTCCCTGCCCCTCCCCCACTTGCACAGGCATTTGCATACTCTCTCTCTCAAAATAAATAAACTTTAGTGCTCGCTTCGGCAGCACATATACTAAAATAAATACACTTTAAATAAACATTAAAAAATAAATGAAATAATAAAGTCGTAATCCACTGCAAAAGAAAGCATTTATATTAATACCAACATAAGAAAAAGACTACTTGCAACTAAGACACAAAACACTTATTTCCTAGAATTTAACTTTTCCTTGTATTCCCAAAATGGCATACACAAAATATCAAGGGCAAACTTCTTTGGATATACAATCAATGACATATGATGTTCATGGATTTCAATATGGAAATAATAATAGATCTTTAAGAAAAAAAACACACGAACTTTACAAGCATATGTGGGACTGCAGTGGGTTAGGACTTCATTTATTTTCAAATATTTTCAAATGTTTAATTGTAAAATAGAGGTGATGCCTGCAATATGGGGAACAGGTACGGGACTGGGCAATGGTAATATGGAAGAAGATCGGCCACACGTCTGTAACTGCTAAAGTCCGTAACACATGAGGCTTCATTATAGTATTCCATGTATATATGTTTACAATTTTCCATAACAAAAAATTTAAAATTATGTCAAATATAACTGAATTATAAGTCCATTTTTAAATTTAATCAAAATTAAAATCTGTTCTATTTTAAAAATGTAAAGTACAATATGTCAAATATGTAAAATTCACAAAGTAGCATTTTGTTATTATTTTCCCTGAAAATAAGACTCAAGGTTAGTCATCTTAACCAAAATCACAATGTCTTAGTACATATTATCAGATATTTATTAGAAACTCCTTGGGGCACCTGGGTGGCTCAGTTGGCTAGGCCTCCGACTTCGGCTAAGCTCATGATCTCACGTTCGTGGGTTCGAGCCTCGCATTGGGCTCTGTGCTGACAGCTCGGAGCCTGGAGCCAGCTTCCAATTCTGTCTCCCTCTCTCTCTCTGCCCCTCCCCCGCTCATGCTCTATACTCTCTCTGTCTCAAAAATAAATAAAAACATTTAGAAACTCCTCTGGTTTGAAACTCTTCTCCCACCAAGTTTTCCTTCTAAGCAGATCTGCATTTTCCTGTGCCACCTCTTTGTAGGTCTTTCCTTGCCCCCTAAACACAGGTTTCTGCTCTGCCTGCCAATCACCTACTGCCTTTCGTGGAGAGCCAGTCTCCTACCTCACTACCACGGCCCTGCCTGACACACAGCCCCTTGGATAAAATGCTTGAACTGGTACATTTTTCAGTATGTAATTCTACTCCACAATTTTAAAGAGGGAGAAATAAGAGGAAAGAGACTTGGAGACTTTTAGACAATTTTCCTACTACAACTCCCTAAAATACTTTAAAACTTCCATATTCCTATTTTTTAAAAGGACAGAAAGGTAAGGAAGAAACGTTACACTGAATTCAATAATGACCTGGGGAAAATCGGAAGTGATGGCTGAAAGCAATGAAAGTGAAGTACGCTACTAGTTCTAAGGCAGAGAACAAAAGGGAGCCTTACAGGGGCCAACAGGATCAAGGAAGCTATTCTAGAGATTCATATCTTCCCAAATATTAAACAGCAGGTCACCATCCTCTCCAAAACACAGGCTCAGCAGCTTCGGGTCCACCCTGGCCACCTGGGTCACTCTGTTCTCCAAGTCTGAAGGATTGTAATACAGATAATAGGGGAAGAAAAATGTAGGAACAAAAATGTGTGTCCTATATTAGACTGAAAGAAACCCAACCCTGCTTATCTGTCAGCATTTCTGTATTAACATCACAAAACAAATTCCCCACTCAAATTGATATAAAATGTGCCCCCTCTCTCAAATATGCGCTAGAATACCTGAGTTTCAATGGGATTCTAAGTATACAGAGTAAGAGAGAGAATTAATAGACAAGTGTTTTCAAATCAGAAAGGGTCTGCAGTGTCTGGATGGCTCAATCAGTGGGTCATCGGATCATGGGTATCAGCTCAGGTCACAATCCCATGGTTTGTGACATCAAACCCGGAGTCAGGCTCTGTGCCAACAGGCTCAGAGCCTGCTTGGGATTCTCCCTCTCCCTCTCGCTCTGTCCCTCCCCCACTCATGCCTGCTTGCACTCTTTCTCAAAATAAACAAACATAAAAAAAAAAAAGAATGAAAGAAAGGAGGATCTATCTAGTGAAGCCAATGGGTACTTAAACAATAACTACAATACTATCTCAAAACTATAATCCCATCTTAAGGACAATTACAGACCGGGTCTGTACTGTCTGATCCTAATAATCATGAAAGTGATGTCAACCCTAAGGAGATTCTATTCTATTTAAAGGTCTGGGACAAAGCAAAAGTGAAGACAACCACTGTTTTTAACTTAGGTTAGTCTCTTACTGTAGAAAACAGAAGAGAAGAACAGCTTCCAAAGCATGAGAATCGTAAGCAAAGTTAACAGTGAGACTGAAACATCGCAGAAGGACAGTTCAGAAAACGGAATCAATGGACAACAGACACAGTGAGGCAGCATTAGAAAGAAATACGACTAAGGTATCTCCCACATTATTTTGCCAAGTACCTCAAGCAGCCAGCTGCACTTCCATAAACACTGACAACTCAAAAGGCAGTTTCCTTTTAAATATCTGATTCATCACCAGCAAATGTCTATGTCAATATAGAACAGAAAACTCAAATGCTTGTAATATAGGAAGGCTAAATTACGTTAAAGAATAATAAAGAAAAGAGGAAAATAAAATTGGCATTATTATTAAATAAAAATTTTAAGTGCATAGTAAAAAATAAATTTTCTAAGAAATCATTTTTACAATATTAGATAAAAAGAGCTATAATATTAACTATAGTTATTTTCCTATATTTTTATTACTGAATTGATTTGTTTTTTCAGGATTTTGAGAATACCATTTATGCTGTATATCTGCACTTACCTTCACTTACCTTTACTTCCTCTTTAACTTAAATTAGAAACATAAGAGAGCAAATCATCTGAGACTGTGTCACCTCCAGAACTATGAGCTAATCTATCTTAATTCATAAATTTTACAGACATGGAAATGCAAATAAGTACAAAAAGTTTATTTGCTATCATTGTTCAAGTGTTCTTCAGAGTTCCAAAACAGTGCAATTCCATTTAATAACTTGTTAAATGATAGAGAATTCTTTAAATGCTATGGTGAAGAAGCCTTTTCTTATATTTAAATCTTACTGTTATCAATCAAATAACAAATTTAAATGTCATGAGGAATCATTCAGAAGAATAAAAATGGTATTTTTTTAATCAGTGCTTAGTACAGTGTCTTGCTCACAGTAGATATTATTTGGGTATCTGATCCTAACATCTTCTCCAAAATCTCTGCTAGTGCTTCGGATATAGGACATTCTGCTTTACTTACCATTTATTACTAGGTTAATGAATATTGTTTATCAGTATTTACTTCTTTTAGTTAGTAATCCGATAGCTAACTATGTAAGCTTTCTTTTGACAAATACATTTTTAAATGTTACTCAAATACTTAAAATAGTTTATTACCTAAATATGCTCCTTATTATTCTAAGACCATGTATAAAACATATTAACTACTTCCAGAAAAAAATAATAATAAAAAGGGGGCCCCATAAGTGGTCTCTAAATATTTACTGTACAAATTGAGTTGTAGTAAAAGATACTGGATCAAATGTGTCATCTTGCAAAACTGGATACAATGCAACTTTTATTCTAACACTTTCGGGGTTGTTCATGTGTCCTTTTAAGGAAAAAATTCTATCAGAAGACTGCTTTAAGAGCAATTGGCTGGAATTCTGTAACACAAGTTAATATGACAAGTCACCCTATAAACTTTAAAGAATTTCCATTTCCCCCAAATCATGTTCTAAGAGGCTGGAAAGGGAGACTTAATATTGGATTATACAAGCACTATCAATTTCCTTTCAAATCTTTCAGTCAGATCTCTTCATTAAATTTCACTTACTGAAAATTACTACTCATTATAAAAAAAGAAATCATTCAACAGGAGAACGTAGCAGCTCTTTTAATATTTATATATTCAAAACCAGTTAAGATGAAACTAATTCTAACATCCTAACAAAATGCAAAAGATTTAAAGTATTTAACTTTATTCCATCATCTAAATTATGCCAAGTTTTAAAAACTATACATGCAAAACAAGTAGGCAGATCATAAAAATGAACTGAAATGCAGTCTCCCTGACCCTGTAACATCTATATACCCCAAAACAAATCTAACAAATTCAACTGTGGTATTCCTTCCCACAAACATAACCTGTGCTGAAATCGATGTGGACAATTCAAGTACAACATACAGATAACACGTTTTCTTATAAAAATAACTGCTTACTGGTTTTCATAGTATATCCTACAAGCCTTAGGAAGTACAACACTGCATGTACAATGACATAACTGTGCATTAAAAAAAATCTCCCATCTCAGATTCACTGCCAACTACAAAAGCAGCAAGTGGTTCATGGAAGCAATCAAACTTTGTTTTTGTACACTTAGCAGGCTGCAACTAAAATGACATTCATTTTCACCATTCCTGGATTATATGCTAAAGGCAAAGAAATGCTCCTACTTAGTGTTGCTACTTCGAGAACAAGGAAGGTCATCTCCTGCATCACCAGTGTGATAACCTCCTGTCTCTTTATATGTATTTAAGGAAAATCTAATCTCCCAGAAATAGCAATCTGCTAACTTCTCTGCCTACAAGTATGTCCTTATAGAGACCATTCCTCCAAGTCTTCCTGGCTCCTGTCAATTGTTCTCCCTAAGAGAAACTCAGGTGATAGTCTTGTCATCTTACGATGACATAGGCTTTCAAAGGAAACAGTTCATGGTGTAAAAAGACACATGCACAGCAGAATCTGAACTATGCAAATATTTTTCCAGTTATAAATACAGGGGGTGATCTGCTTACTAATAATTAAGTAGGAGCTCTTTACATGCTTCTAGAGACACCAGTCTCTATCAAAAGCTCAAAAGGCCACTGAATACCTTGGAAAAAAACACTGAACAAGCTCAGTGCAGCGTAGGGCTAGGTTTAAGAAACAAAACAAAATAAAACAAAACAAAACAATCAATAGGTTATTTATCCAATGACTTAAAAGTAGGTTTGGGAAGCAATCTCCATAATACTACAGGAATTTTCGTCCTGTCTAAAGCAACTCAGCCTCTTTGATATCATATGGCAGTCCCACCTCAAACCTCTATGAGATTTATTTGGAATGAGAGCCAGGATCCCCAAGAGGTTCCCATTATCAAAGTCCTTCTTTTCCGACTGCATTTTTTTAAAGCTGTCCTACCAGGTTAACTGAGTGACCATCCCTAAGAAAATGGTGTATCTAGGGGCGCCTGGGTGGCTCAGTCAATTAGGCATCTCACTTTGGTTCAGGTCATAATCTCACAGTATGTGAGTTTGAGCCCCACATGAGGCTCTGTGCTGACAGCTCAGAAGCTTATGGCCTGCTTCGGATTCTGTGTCTTCCTCTCTCTCTGCCCTCCCCCACTCGAGCTCTGTCTCTCTCTCTCTCTCTCTCTCTCTCTCTCTCTCTCTCTCAAAAAGAAATAAACATTAAAAATTTTTTTAAAAAGAAAATGGTACATCTAGAACATCAATACTCTAAATTGTTAATGAGTCCTACATAACTAGAAGAATTTCCCAAAACTCTGTAAGAATTTTATTATTTCTACAACTTGCAATTAAGAATTTATTAAACTGTTAGATATCCCAAAAACCTGGCATGATGGATATTCGAAATACCCACCTGCAAGAAAAACTTACCTTTATAGGAACTAATTAATGAAAATGTGATTTTTTAATTTTATCAAATGTAAAGGACTACCTCTGAAGTAAAACAGTTTGGTAAAAAAAAATTAAAAAGAAACCCTAAGAATTATCAGACCTGCTACAAATTTTTAAGTCTCTTCCTTCAAAATTATCTTGTTATTAAAAGGCATTACCGTTAATGTTGTCACAGTAGTAAAAGTATTCATCGTTTAGAGAAGGACACACTGAGACCAAATCGTGCAAGCCTGCACCGGTTACAGTAAGACAGCCGGAGAGGTTAAGGTGCTCCAGGTAAGGCAGCCCTCCTCCCAGAGTCAAGACCCTGTAAGAGAAACAATGCAACATTAGAATACATTCATCTATGAAGATTATGTACTCCTATGGCTGACTGGACCACTATTAACAGATCTTTCAATTTAGTAATGACAAATTTCAAGAATTTCTATAAAACACAATAAACAACCTCCTACTTAGGCGGCAGTAATTCACCTGAGAAAAACTTCCTACATTTTTCCTCAAGACATTCGATTAGACAAGTCTATGAAATTTTTCTTTAGAAGAACTTAACAGTAACTCAATTCTTAGATAGAAGTACTAAATCTTGCAACTGTAATCCTCATTCTCCTACAGATTGTCGAAGTGAAAATTATCAAGAAAATTACAGACCAGTTTTGGCTGTTCCTCAGTTATAGAGTTAGCATATGACCCAACACCACTTCTCCTAGGCATATACCCAAGACAACTGAAAACATATGTTCACATAACTTGCAAACAAATGTTCACAGCAGCATCATTCATAATAGCCAATACGTGGAAACAACCCAAATTCCCATTAATTAAAATGAATGGATAAACAAACATTATATAGCCATGAGGTACTGTCACAAGCTTCCAAACGGATGAACCCTGGAAACATTACGCTAAGTGAAAAAGGCCAGACACAAAAGGTCACATAGTATATGAATCTATACTTTTTATTATTAAAAAAAATTTTTTTAACGTTTATTTAGTTTTTACAAAGCATGAGCAGGGAAGGAGCAGAGTGAAAGGGAAACAGGCTCTAGGCTCTGAGCTGTCAGCACAGAGCCCGATGCGGGGCTTGAACCATGAAACATGAGATCATAACCTGAGCCAAAGTCAGACGCCCAACCAACTGAACCACTCAGGGGCCCCTAAATTCCAATTTTGAACTCACATTTGAGAGTGTGAACCTGTCTATTTCCTAATATTCTGCAACAGATCACTTACCTGAGACCATGATCTGTGATCTGGTAACATCCAGACAGACTGAGAAAGAGAAGTACACGTCCAGTCTCTTGATCAGAGTTTTCACTCCCAGAGTAAATTAAGTCTTTTCCTCTAAGCAGTCTAGTCCTTGATGCTTTTTTACACAATGCAGAAGACTCTGGGAGTGCTGACATAGTTCTTAAAGCGGTCCCTGTACAACAGTATGAATGACCACAATATGCAAAGGCCGGGGAAGCACAATGCTGCTGCCAACAGACACTAGTCCTTAGTCCAACAATATCCTTACTGTAACAACCAGAGGAGGAGCAACTAAAGTTGGATGCTGTTTCCATGACACAAAGACTTTCAACATTTCGATGTCTCCATTCTACAGCATCTTCAATATCAGCCAAATCTTCAGCATCTAACATCCACACATATGGAGAAGTGAAATTTTCTGAAAAAGGCTTAGTCCAGGGGTGTTCATTATCCACTTCTTCTCCAATGCCTTTGTTAGTTAAATTGTGCAAACAAGCATACTGCTTGGTGGACTGCATGGTAATGTCTTTATTCTTCCATGTAGTCGGAGTAATTTTGCTCGTAGAAGTTTTCAAAAGGCCACTCTGATGAGATGTCAGAATTCCAAGGGCTCTAGAAATCTTCTCTAGAGCCACATCTGTGATTTTTTCACATCCAGACAGATCAAGATGCCGAAGACTCTGGCAGCAACCAAGCCAAGACCAACTATAATTAAGAAGTAGCAAGACTATTAGTGGATATTGTTAAAATCTTCAAAAGCATTTGACACATGCAAGTAGATGAAAACTAGAAGATTTCAAATCTAACACAATCAAATATTTACTGAATATCTACTGTCAGGCACCATTTTAGATGGTAGGATAGGAAAAGACAGTAAGAGTAATGAGGGGCTAAGAGTACTGCTGACCTAATAGAAGGGGAGGAGAGGAGAAAGGTATGGAAGGAAGAGACTTCACTGATATTTCTGAAAAGTAACTAGTGGAAGCAAGGAGGTACATACATCAAAGAAAGAGAATAACCAGTAATTAGAGGAGGAAGCCTCGGAAGAAACAAGTCCTGGGATCTGGGAAGGAATTAGCCACAGCCAGAGAAGGGTACACCTCTCCCTCTGAAACAGGCGGAGAGGCGCTGATACAAATGTTCAGGTGAGAAAGACAAGGGGGAGGCAGAGTAAGAAGGCAAGCGGTGGCACCTAAGGAAATAAAGCCTGTGAACACTATGGCCTGACGACAGTGTTAGAACTTTAGAATGTAAGAGGGAGCTTGGCCAAATGGCACTTGGAGCACAAATGAAACTGGAAACTTCTTAAAAACATATAGTCTCAATCTACATGACTGCACAGCAAGGCTCAAAGGTCTAGACACAGGACAGGATTAAAAAGATGACAGGATGATGCAGACTCAAGTTTTGGATCAGCTGGAACCTATGGACAAAAGCAAAGAACTGGAGGGTGCTATTAAGTTATAACCATTCCTGACTGAGATCTATCTGAATAGTAACAAATAATAGCACAATTAAGCTGCAAATATGGAAATAAAGTACAGAACAATTCTACTAATCATAGGTAGAAATCTTTATACTGAAATATTTAAAAATAACTAACCTGTCAAATGCAGAATCCGAAATGTCAGTCTGGGTAAGATCCAGATGCTCCAAGTTAGGACAAAGTTCTAAAATTTGCCTAACCTAAGGGGGAGAAAAAAATCACTGTGAAGATCTGCAGACTTTTAGTTAGATTAAGAAAGACGTAACATTTAATAATAATATAAAGCTAGTAGTTCTCAAGCTTTTGTGCATGTAAAAACTACTTCCATACTGCATTACAAATATATATTCTGGGCTCCAGCTCTCAAAAATCTGTTTTAGTAACCATGAGACTAGACCCAGGAAATTTATATTTTTAAGAAATACCCAAGGATATTCTGATGCAGGACATTACAAAACAGACTTCTAAAACGGTGATTTAATCTCACACACTCGTTGTACCATGCCTTACATATAAAGAATCATATAAAACTGGGCTTCATCACTTAGTATCTGTGAAACCGAATAAATTATTTAACCTCTCCTAGTCTGTTTCCTGTCCTATAATGTGCAAATACTATCTATATACAAAGATTACTATGAAAACTGAAATGAAATAACATGAAAGTCAGCAGTGTATGCCTACCCAGGGGAGGGCACTCTCCTGTGTAAATAGCTAGGTTGGCTTTTTTTCCCCCTTAATTAAATTCAGAAATAAGTAAATCAATGTAGGTCACTGCTACTTTTTCTTAATACCCAAACTAGTGCCAATTTATACATACCATTTTGCTGGAAACTGCAGAGCTGTAGGCTAATACTATAGTTTTTACTGAAGTTCCAACATATGGTAGAATATTGTGAATTAAGCCATGAAGTAAACGTTTTTCCATTTGTGCAATGCTGATAGCAATCGATTCTTCTCCAGACTCTTCTGTAAAATGAATTCAAAAATCTAAGAATTTGATACACTAATTATAATTAGGCTGCTCAAGGAATTACCGACTTATTAAACATGAAATTTTTTTTGCTATTCTTAAACTCCCTTATGTATGAAAGCAAATTAAATGGACAAGGTCTCACTCACCAAAACTTAATATTTAACAGGTCTGACATTAACTAAAAAGAGACAAATGGCGAAAAAAAAAAGGTTTACAATGAGAATGAAAGAAAGACTTTTTCTCATTTGCTTCAAAGTTGAAGACAATTTCCATATCAGAGCTGGTACAGCAGAGAGAAAGAAAAAAATAACTCCAGTTTCAGGCCCTTTAAATATCTAAAAGAATAATAGAAGCTCTTTAAGAAAATATAGGATATCAAAAGAAAAATGACCCATAATAAAAAGTATCATTTGTTACTTTAGTAAAATAAAAGGTACAAAGAGCTAGAAAAGACTTAAGATAATGAAATGAGCATAGGATGCCTGGTGGGGCTCGGTTGGTAAAATGTCTGACTCTTAATTTTGGCTCAGGTCATGATCTCATCGTTGTGAGACCCAGCCTTACTTCTGGCTCCCACACCAGGCATGGAGCCTCCTTGGGATTCTCTCTCCCTCTCCTCCCACCTCGCTCCACCTCTCAAAAACTAATTCAAAAAACAAACAAACAAGTGAGCCTGGTCATAACAAATCAAGCAAAAGTAAAGTACCTTAGAATTTGTAAGAAGTTAAAATTAAGCACGGCATTTGGTTTTTGCTTAATAACTTTTTTTAAGTTTGTTTGTTTATTTATTTTGAGTGAAAGAAGGAGCGGGAATGAGACAAGACACTGACAGCCTGGAGCACGACGCAGGGCTCAATCCCACAACCGTGGGATCATGACCTGAACCAAAATCAAGAGTTGGGTGCTCAAGAGACGAAGCCGCCCAGGCGCCCCAGTGTTTGCTTAGTAAGTTCTGTAGAGCCTGGATGCTTACAATGGACTGCAGGTCTTCAACAACCAGCACAACAAAAACGCTACAAAATCTGATTTGATGTAAGGGGGAAAACACACACTAAACTACACTGAAAATAATAAATAATTGTATCACCCTCCTCGGGATCCTATTATAATTATGCTTACCTAAAGACCTCACCTGAATGTCTCTAAACATAAAACAGTTTAACAGAATAACTTAAGAAAGTCTCGTTTCTTTCTGAGAAAGAGAAAAAGTGCACAAGCAGGGGAGAGGCAGAGGGAGAGGGAGAGAGAGAATCTTAAGCAGGCTTCTTGCCCAGAGAGTAAGAGTCCAACATGAGGCTCAATCCCATGACCCTGGGATCATGACCTGAGCCAAAATTAAGAGTCAGACACTCAACCAATTGAGCCCCCCAGGTGCCCCAAAAATCTCATATTTAAAAAAATTTTTTAATCTTTATTTTGGGGAGAGACAGAGCACAAACAGGGGAGGGGCAGAGAGAAAAAGAGACACAGAATCCAAAGCAGGCTCCAGGTTCTGAGCTGTCAGCACAAAGCCCAACACAGGGTTCAAAGTCACAAACCGGGAGGTCATGATCTGAGCCAAAGTCAGACACCCAACCAACTGAGCAACCCACGTGCCCCAAAATCTCCTATTTTTAAAGAAAGTCTCATTTAAAACAAAACTGAATGTAGCTAGTAAAAGAAATGTATGTAAAAAGAATTAATTCTGAATTTGTGACTACTGGTTCCAAGTTTATAAATGTACCCTGAATTCCTTGTTTAGCCAGACATATATGTAAAGTACAGAGATAAAAATGACTTTTAGTGGGGTGTCTGGGTGGCTTAGTCAGTTAAGCGTCCAACTCTAATATTTCAGGTTGGGTCATGATCTCAACATTCGTGAGTTCAAGCCCGCATCTGGCTCCACACTCTTCTCCTCTCTTTGCCCCTCCCCAGCTCTTTCTCAAAGTAAATAAATGAAAACTTTAAAAAAAATAATTTTTAGCAAACTCTATTTGCTCTAGTATGATTTTATTCCCAAGTGAGTCTTTTTTTTCCTGTAGTCCTATCTAAATCTATATTGTTTACTGTGAAATCCATAAAAAACTAAACATCCTATGAAGAATAGTATCTTTCTTCAAGACTAGTAAAGACAACTAAACCTAAAAAGCACTAACATAAAACACAGTTGGTAGATCCACTGTTAAATCTTAGATACACCAAACAGCTGGACAAATATATTAATTCCCTTAAGGTTCAATCATTACGGCCTTAACCTTTCCCTGGCAACATGAAGGCTTATTGATAAGCATGGTCTTTGGCTCTCCTCAAGTGTTGACACAAATATGCTAAATTTGATAAAGACTTTGTAACTCATGAGTTTTCAAGTTTCTCAGACAGAGGACCTTAACAAATCACCCTATTTAAAACTGTAACTTCTTTCCTCTCTTCCTGGCACCCTCTCCTTTCTTTTTCTCCACAGCATTGGACACTACCCAATATAACATATGTATTTTGCCTGTATTTATTGTTTATCTACCCTCTTCAAATTTTAAGCCCAAGGATTTTTTCCCCCTATTTTGTTCACTATTAACCTCACACTCAAGAGAGTTCTTGTCACAACGTAAGCACATCATCAACTCTTAACCGGCAAAGACCTCTTCCTTATGTAGCACCCTCTAAATGTCCAAAACTGTAATACATAAACATTCAAAACTATATAAAGCGTGGCAACTTCATTGCAGAGAGGTAAACTTGCTACTGAAATAATAATCTTTCTATGTTTACAGTCCTCACTTCCCACATGTTTAGTTCTTTTGCCAGACAAGCTTAATACTTTTTAAATGAGCAACTTAGAATACAAATTCCCTAAAGTTTCAGTTTTACCAAGCATTTGAGTGTCTTATCCTTTTTTTTTTTTTAACTATTTCATCTTTTAGGGATTATTTCCTAGAACAGTATCTAAAACAGAATTAAGTTCCTCCCCCACACTACCAAATAGCATCTTTCCGCACCACTATTACAGCACTTTTATTAAGTACCCTAAGTTAAGGATTATGTATTCCAAATTCTCTCCCATATGGGTCCTTTGAGGGTAGGGATAAAGTCTGAGTCACACGTGAGTTCTCCCATAGTGCTGAAAGAATGGCTACACTAGTTTTTACAACCCTTTGTCATTTACAAACAATTTTCATATATATAAAATACTTCCTAATTCCACAACAACCTTGTGAGGCAAGTCAAGTGGTAGGGCTATTTACAAATGAAGAAACAGATTCAACAGCTTCATGCTCTTTCCTCCAGGCCCCAGAGGACTAGATAAATACTGCTGATCAAATGAAATGGCCCTAAAAATCACACTGTAAGCTGCAAAGTGAGAAAATGTATATTGCTTCAATAATGAGAATAGTATTTTAATTTTCTTAAGTATTTAAATATAAAAATAACTCTATACACACTTAAAAATTGCTTCAAACAAAATAAATTTTAAATTTGCTTGTTATCTTTCAAATTTTAGAAAGTAGTAGGCTTAAAAACACACACTTCTTTAGAAAACACAAAATATGTAAATCTTAACACCTAGTGATTTTTAAGTGCATAACTGTTAAATATTAATTACCAGAGCAGCACGTACTAACTGTAACTCCAAACGTGGCTTACCGGACTCATCTACATCAGCGTCTTCATCCCACTCCTGAAAAGCACGACTTTCATCTTTTCTGTTTTTCACCCATTCCTCATCAGGTTCAGTATCAAGTTCAGCTGCTGGACCACTATACCAGTCACCTACTCCACAAATAAATAAGAAAAAATAAGATCAGACTGGTTACCATTACCAAAAACAATAATCTATTCACAATAAAAATCTCTGCACACAGAAAACACCTGAACTCTAGGCAACGGGCCAGCTATTGTTAGAAATATTCAATTATGGTTAAAAGATTACACTTCAAAAGTACATAGAAAATTCAATTTCAGACACACTAAAAAGAATTATGAAAAATCATTATTAAAAAGGTATCGGCCGGCCTCTCCCGATTGGGCGCCACAGGAGTTGTCCCTCCTTAAGGTGCGCCCTTTCAGGAGAAGCTGGCGCCTTCCCCTTTAAGTACAGGGGAAGGCTGGATCGGACCTGGGTCCTTACAGCAGGAACATAAAGTTTAAGGGGAAAGACTAAGGTAAAGCTAAACCATAAATTTAAAGATCCTGGAGAATATACTGCAATTAATTATATGATTGTGAAGTGAGAGACGGTGCAGAATTAACTTATTGAACTTCTAACGTGACATCTACATCAGTTTCTCCATCTCAACACTACGGACACTCTGCGCTCGGCCGCCTCTACTGTGAGCTGGAGGGCGTTTAGCAGCAACCCTGCCTCCGCTCACTGGAAGCCACTATCATCTCCCAAAACGGCACCAAAATGATTCCACAGACATTTCAAGATGTCCCCTGGAAGGTGGTAAAATAAATTCTGATTGAGAACCATTGGAAACAAACACCATAAAAAATTTTTAAAAAGGAAGAACAAAAATAAAAAGTCTTTTTATTGAACCTTTTTGTTTAAACATATAATAAACAAAACAAAACAAAAGAATCATTATTCAAGATCTGGTTAACTCCACAGAAGTCTCACACAGCATTTTCACAGTTCATCTTTATATCAAGTAGCACCTAATTATGTTGTAATTCCAACTAATTAGTTCTTAACAGTTAAAAATATAGCTTAACAAAAAGGTATTAAATATAACCATATTTCCCTTGACTTTTCACTTAATAAAAATTACTCTACATCAAAATATTAATTCTAAGCATCTGAATATATCTACACAATACTTCAAATAGCTTCACTCAAAAACTAAGTATCTAATAACTATTTTAAAGATGCTATATATTAACATAAAAAACTTTTTATTTTTTTTCTGATTTTTATTTACTTTTGAGAGACGGAGAGAGACACCATGAGCAGGGGAGGGTCAGAGAGAGAGAGAGAGAGAGAGAGAGAGAGAGAGAGAGAGAGAGAGAGAGAGAGAGAGAATCCAAAGCAGGCTTCAGACTCTGAGCTAGCTGTCAGCACAGAGCCTGATGCGGGGCTCGAACCCACAAACTGCACGCCAAAGCCAGACGCTTAACCGACTGAGCCACCCAGGCGTCACTATAAACCTTTTTAAATTCAATTTATAACTTAATTAGAAGAGAAACACATATTGCCATGTCTAAGTGGTAAATTACAGAATAAAGTTTTACATGAATTTAAGTTAAAAGAGGCACTTAGATAAAACTGTTCTAATTCAATGACAGAAAAATGTAAGCCATATTATTGCATTTACTCCACGACTGCATTATATGCTCATGAAAAGGAAATTTTCTTTAATTGTTCACATGTCAAAGTAACTTCCCACAGTGAATTAAATATGAAATTGTGATTTGTAGAATGAGGCATTACCAATCACAAAAAAACATGCTAAAGACAAAAACAGATTCAGCTACAATGTTGCCTCATCTTTAAATTTTATAGAATTTATTCTATATTTTTAAAATACTGAATCTATTTAAAGCTGTTCTGACAACCTATTAATTTCATTTTTAACTTCAAACACAGTCAAAAGTAGGAAGCAACATTTAAAAAGTAGCATAATGAATACTCATGAACTCATCAGCTATCTCCAAAAATTATCAACATTTTACCAATTATTTAGCATCTTCTCCCCTATTTTTTCCTATTTTAAAAGAAACTGCACACATCACATAAATCACTCATAGATACTTCAGCACTGCTAGTTTTTCAAAAGTGTATACACAGAAGACACTGTCTAACTATGAAATCTACTTTTTGGTCAACCTCTCAGAATTCCCCTCCCTGACCCTGCTTATGAACATCTATGAATACTCATTTGAAAAATGGATTGAAATATTTTTTAAACAAGCTAATAGTCACATTTACCTACCTCTAGCCCAATGAACAGGGTAGAGATGTTTCCAAAGAGATCCAGTTTTTGCGAGCTGAGACCATTTAGTGCTTACTTGACTGCATCGACATAATTCTTGAGGATTAAGATAACTGAAAATTGACAGCATTACCTCAGGAGGAAGATGCGTTATACCTGTGGATTGCTCTGACACTTCTGCTTCTGAAATAAAAAAGAGAAACTTTAACATTAAAGGCTGTAAGAGCAAATGCAGTAAGAAATTGCAATCACATTTCTAGAAATAAAGTCCAGTGCCTAAAGTCCACTCCTTCCTTCTTGCAAGATGTGAAAAGGAAATAACATGGATTAGTGGTAACATGGGGATGTTCAACTTGTGAAGAACCCGTAGGGTTAACCTATCATGCCCAAATCATACTTCATCAGTGGGAGCTACAATCATGAACACAGAATTGACTTCCTCTTACAAATGCGTCACAGAAAAAACAATACTTACTTTGTAGCATAAGAAGCATCATTTGAAGAAGGAACCCAGCCGGTTTTACAGCTTCCGGTGTAGAGTCAGCCAGATTACGAGATCTCCAAGGCATTTTTAATGACACACACACATCTCACAACACATTCCATTCACGTATTAGGACTATGTCCGTATTTTCCTTGTGTTCCTTCTCTGATTTTCACTTTTGGTATCAGACGTGTGTGAAATCTAACTTCTATAACCCATGGCTAACCTACTATTTATGAGCCAGTTGAGACAACGTAAACATTTCTAATGCTGGTATACATTTATCAGGAATCTTTTGTCAGAACTATCATAAGCAACAGTCACTCAGTTTCCAATTTCCTATAACGAATCACTTCAGTAATTTTTTAAAAAATGCAAATGAGGCACTACAATAAAAAATACAAAATATAAAAGATTCATCATTAAAGGGTTAGAAAGAATTTGAAGTACTTTGTACATCTGATTTGCCATCAAAAAGCAACTTAAATACAGAAATGCTATGATCAAATAATTTTAACCTAAGCCTTTTCAAATGGCAAATATTTAATCATAATACAATTATAATTTGCTTTGAAGGAGTGGGAAACTTAAACATAATAAGTGTGATGCTTTTAAATCTCATGTTATAATTACAATTAAACTAGACACAACAGGTCTTGACTTGGTGTCTAAGGCAAAAGCTGCATTTCAAAGTGAAGCCCACGAGTTTTATGGGTTTAATTATAGGTTCGCCTATAAAAACATTTTTGTTTCAACATGCATCTCACCTACTTTGTTAAATAAAGAGAAAAGGACTAATTTCAAAGAATTTTAAGCAATTTTAACAGGAATATCATTGCTATTGCCCATCTAGAAACAAAAAAGAAATTTTTACTAGCCTCAGGATGCCAACTGTCTTTAAGGAGATTTTAAAAGGCAAAGCTATCAAAGATCAATAAGAAAAATGAGAAAATCATCTATGAATAAAAAAAAAGCAAGGATTTTTTTTTTGCATTTGTCATTTGTTTTCTCTAAGTAACTGTACACAGACAAACTGTGCCTCTCCTTCTCACTTCTGCATGTATTAACCGGATATAAGACAGTGACATGGGAAAGGATGGAAATACAACTAGAAGCACAACTGATCTGAAGACTGATGAGGGGCGCCTGAGTGGTTCAGTCAGTTAAGTGTCCAACACTTGATGCTGGCTCAGGTCATGATCTCACTCATGAGACTGAGCCCTGCATCTGGCCCTGCGGTGTCGGCCTGGGATTCTCTCTCCCTCCATCCCTCCCACATGCACACACTCTCTCTCAAAAATAAACCTAAAAAAAATTTTTTTTAAACTGATGAAAAAAACAAGGAAGGACAAAATCAGCCACTGTGGTCAACGGAGCTCAGAAAGCTGGATGATACTGCAAAAGGGCTCTGTATACGGTAGCTTTCAATAATTTTAATTGGCCAAAATAATTATTATTATTCCTACATAAGTTCCTTTAAGAAACATTACATTGCTTGTGGCCCAAGAATACGGGATTTTTAAAAATTTTTATTGATTTTTTTTTTAATGTTTTATTTATTTTTGATACAGAGAGAGACAGAGCATGAGGAGGGGAGGGGCAGAGAGAGAGGGAGACACAGAACCGGAAGCAGGTTCCAGGCTCTGGGCTAGCTGTCAGCACAGAGCCTGACGCAGGGCTCGAACTCACGAACGTGAGATCTGACCTGAGCCGAAGCCGGAGGCTTAACTGACTGAGCCACCCAGGCGCCCCTATTGATTTTTGAGAGGTGGGGCCAGAGCACAAGCAGGGGAGGGGCAGAGAGAGAAACACACACATACACACACACACAGAATCCGAAGGAGGCTCCAGGCTCTGAGCTGTCAGCACAGAGCCCAACGCGGGGCTCAAACGCACAAACTGTGAGAGCATGACCTGAGCTGAAGTCAGACACTTAACCAACTAAACCACCCAGGGCCCCCCAGGATGTTAAATTATCATGAACAACACCAAATTCTTAGAAACTACTGTCTTCAATTAAATGTACATTTGTAAATACATGGTTTAAATTTATGCCTCAAAGAAAATCTAAAGTTCATCATCAACAAGACACAAATGGCGTCAGAACGAAATCATTCACCACCTAAACACAGGAATGTCAGGGGCACCTGGCTGGCTCAGTCGGTAGTGCACGCTACTCTTAACCTCAGAGTCGTTGAGTTCAAGTCCCACATTAGGTGTGGAGCCTACCTAAAATAAAATAAAGAAATAAACATGTGAATATCACCTTTATCTGACTTTTCATCCACAGAATATTTAAAAAACTTCTGTCGCTCCTCTGCTTGATTCCATAGGCTAAGACCCTTAAGGAGTTCCGCAGTGTCCTTCTGAGAGCAGTGCTGCGCAATCACTTTCTTCTTAATATCCTTAAGCTCTTCATAGGTAAAATATTCCATTAACATTGGCTGAAAAACCTAAACGGAACAAAATATTCATATGGAAAGATGCTTAACTAGTTTTGTTTACTCTGTACATTTTTTTTAATGTTTATTTAGTTTTGAGAGAAAGACCCAGTGCAAGTAGGGGAGGGGCAGAGAAACAGGGAGACACAAAATCGGAAGCAGGCTCCAGGCTCTGAGTTGCCGGCACACAGCCGGACCCAGGGCTCGAACTCACAGGCCATGAGATCATGACCTGAGCCAAAGTCAAGACACTTAGCCAACAGTCACCCAAGCACCCCTACACCTTTTAAATTATTAATGGCTTAAGGGTAGTATTATATCCCCATATTTCCAAGAAATAAAAATTTTAGTCGTTGCAACAAAGTTAGTTTATCCAAAAAAAGTGTAAAGAATATCACCAAAAGACCCTTCTTCCTATGGTTTCTCTGGCTAATAGATCCCATGGATTTTAAAAGCATCAGAAGCAGGTTTTCTGGACAGAGAACCAGTCTTATCAGTCTCGTATGGTTAGACTTTTACATCAGTTAACTGCCTTCTGCTACTTCAGCAGGGCCTCTAAATCATGAGAAAGGTACCCAGTGTACTAGAACCATAAAACTCAGAGGTCTACTGAGACCTTGAACTATCTATAGTTCTTCTTCAAAACAGATGCTTAGTCCCAACCTCCAATTTACAGAATCAGAATCTTGAAGAAGTGAAGCCAAGGCTTTTGTTTTTTGGGGCAGGAAGGGGGCAGGGGGTACAAAGATAATTTTGATGCACATCACAGGTTAAGAAACACTATTCTAGTTAGAAAAAAAAAGAAACACTATTCTAGTAACTCAGCAGCTTCAGTGGTGGTTTCATATCACGATGACATGGGGGCCTTTAAAATATATCCAGGCCAGTATCTCTCATCTGATTTAATTAGTTTGGAAAGGGCTGAAAAGTAGTATGTTTTTTTTTTAAATACAGATCTGATTATAAGGTGAAGCCATAGATGAGAATCACCACAGTAACTAATTTACAGCTAAACAAGAATCTGGTTCCTCATAAAGTTATTTTTCTATTCCTTACAACCTAATCCGGATATTTGCCCCACTTTAGAGAAAGAAGAGAATGGGACAATGCTTTGCTCGTCCGCTCAGTGATAACCCAATACGTGTGTAGCAGGAATAAAACTGGTTAAGTGTAACACTAGCATTTAATTACCAAAATCCACTACAAAAAAAGATCACTAAAAATTCTTTAAACTTGGCATGAAAATACACAAAATATTAAAAAGCTTAAAGAATCCCCTAAAGGTTCTATGAAGACATTAAGGTAACACAAAAAACTATTAACTTCCAATACAATGCCATCTACATAGTAAGAAATTAAATATTAGTTGGGTATTGAAGTAAATAAGAGGGGCGCCTGGGTGGCTCAGTTCACTAGTTCCAGCTCCAAGTCGGGCTCTGTGCTGACAGCTCAGAGCCTGGAGCCTGCTTCCAATTCTGCATCTACCTCTGTCTCTGCTCCTCTCCCACTCGCACTCTGACTCTCTCTCTCTTTCTCTTTCTCTCTCTCAAAAATAAACAAACATTAAATAAATAAATAAATAAATAAATAAATAAACGATTCAATGACAAGCAACAACCTCTCTGAGGGAACAAAAATTAATGTTTTCCTTGGGGATTTACTTCCTTTCCTAAAACAAAGCGGAGGCTTATCTTCCTGTGCATTATTTTGAAGAATGAAAGACAAAATAACATCTTAAAAATTTTATAAATCAAATTCACAAGGGAGAAAAAATTTTGCTTACCTCCTCTTCCTCTTTCATGTGAGGAAGAAAATCTCTTGTAAAAGCCTCCAATCTCTCTTTCAGCTGTTTTGCATAATTTAACTGCTCGTATTCATTCTAGAAACGTGAAAAAATTACATTCTATGAAATTTTTTGCTTCATTATTTACATTGTACTGATACTAGGAAATCCGCTTTTTTTTTTTTTTGCTTAAAAAAAACTTGTTTAACATTTATTCATTTTTGAGAGACAGAAAGAGCATGAGCGGGTGAGGGGCAGAGAGAGAGGGAGACATAGAATCCGAAACAGGCTCCAGGCTCCGAGCTGTCACTACAGAGCTCAATGCAGGGCTTGAACTCACGGACCACGAGACCTGAACTGAAGTCGGATGCTCAAACGACTGAGCCACCTAGGCACCCCAGGACATCGGTTTAAAATACAACATAAAACCTCAGGGAAAAAAAAAAAAAAAACAGACTGGCGAAGAGCAAAGTGATCTCTGTACTTTTCAAAGCATAAAATATGTCCTTAAAAGGGGACTTGGGTGGCTTAGTCAGTTAAGCATCCAACTACAGCTCATGATCTCGTGGTCTGTGAGTTTGAGTCCCCGCATCAGGCTCTGGGCTGATAGCTCAAAACCTGGAGCCTACTTCAGATTCTGTGTCTCCCTCTCTCTCTGCCCCCCACCCCCCACTCATGCTCTGTCTTTCTCAAAAGAAAATAAACAAACATAAAAAAAAATGATGTCCTTAAAATACCTTGCAAAGGAACCTAGGAGTTTTAGTAATGTGATCTTATACTTCTTTAAAATGTCACAAAAAGTCTAAAAATAGCAAGTATTTCCTCAAAACTTCTACTGATTTCTAATGTATACATTATATACTTCCATGTCTCAGTTTTCTTAATCTGTGTCTGAGCAGCCCATAAGAGCCTACTTGCCACATCACCAGAGCCCCTGCACGCTCCCCTGGGGCGCCCTCCCCTGCACGAGCCACAACACTTACGCTACGCTGACAGAAGACCCCATCGACTTCAAAAAGTCAGGCTGGAATCAACATACTTCTAAGGGTTAAGGAGCCCCCGACATTGTTTAGTAAATCATTCTAATTCTGGACAATAGATAAAAGTTCTTTCTCACATGAACAAAGACCTCATCTCCCTGTCACATCAAATACTTCTCTTAACTTACAACATGCACAATTTTACAAAATAATGAAACTTTTTAAATGTGGAAATGGAGCTCCCCAGTGTCTCAGGCTGAGTGGCCAACTCCTGATTTCAGCTCAGGTCATGATCCCAGGGTTATGGGTTTCAGTCCTGTGTCGGGGGCTCCACACTGAGCTTGGAGCCTGCTTAAAAGTCTCTGTTTCTGTCTCTCTCTCTCTCTCCCTGCACCCCCCCCAACATGCACGCACACTTCTCTAAAATTAAAAAAAATTAAAATTTTAAATCTAAATAAATAAATAAATAAATAAATAAGATGTGGGAGTATTTTGTCCTGATGAGTCTTCTGTAGTCTCCTCCTTTTTGTACTACTTTATTCAAATGCTTCCCAATATTCCATCCAATGTCCTAATCTCTAAGGATTGTACATTTTCCCGCAGTATGCCCACGTACGTGGCTTCCATTTCCACTTCCCATGCTAGTAATGATCAAAATTACTTATCTCAATCAAATTATTCTTCTGACCCTGAAGCCCATCTATACCTCCTCCTATTAATAAGTGCCCACCTGGATTACACAAGCAGATCAGACCCAATGTGCCCAAATGGATCTTTTTATTCCCCAAGCCTCTTATATCCCCCATAAAGCCAGACTCAGTTTTCATTCTTGTTTCTTTCTCTTTCTCCTTTCCCTTTCCATGCAAGCACTACATTCTATCAATATTATGTCCTACATAATTCTTGGGTCTGTCTCCTTCCCTCTACTCCTCCAGCCACTACTTTAGTTCAGATCTTAATCATTCTATTGAAAAAGTAATACATGAACATGACATAAAATTGAAAGAGTACAAAAGAGTATTCAATAAAAAGGAAACCACCCTTCCATCGTTACCCAGTGCCCTACCTCACCCCTTCACCCACCTCCCCTCCAAGGAGTGACTGTGGCTTCTCCTAGACACTACTACAATATTTTTTAGAAAGATCTTGGCCATATACCTAAATGTCCATCAACTGATGAATGGATCAAGAAGATGTGGTATATATACACAATGGAGTACTATATGGCAATGAGAAAGAATGATATATGGCCATTTGTAGGAAAGTGGATGGACCTTGAGGGTGTCATGCTAAGCGAAATAAGTCAGGCAGAGAAGGACAGATACCATATGTTTGCATTCATAGGTCTAACAGGAGAGACCTGGCAGGGGACCATGGGGAGAGGAAGGGGGAAAGAGAGCAGGGAAGAGTGAGGGACACAGATCAAGGGAGACGACTGAATACTGGAGACGAACCATGGACTGAAGGGGGGGGATGGTCATGGAGGGGGGGCACTTGTGGGGAGAAGCACTGGGTGTTATATGGAAACTAATTTGACAATAAACTATTATTAAAAAAAAAAGAAAAGAAAGATCTTGGGTCTTCCTACTTCAGTCTTTTCTTTCCCTTCAACCCATCTTCCTCCCTGCTGCACAACAGTCTTTCCAGAACACAAGTCTATAAGTGAAAGACACGTGGTTGCTTGACAGAGTTGCAACTTAAGTCTATGCTTCACCAAGCCAGAAGGGAGATAAAAGAAGATAAAACCTCAAATTTCCAGAGTATGCAAAGATAAGTAAAAGGAAAATCTTTCTATATCGTTATCCTAAACTACAAAGAGGTCTAATTTTAGGTTATACAATTGAAAACTGTCCCGTTTATCCCTGCACCCTAAAATATGGAAAAAAGAAATATAGTAAATGTTATAGCTAACATTCAATTTTGAAGTAAAATTTTTTTTAAAGTATTCATTCATTCTAGTCACAATCTCACCTTCAGTCACTAGTAACTGCCTTTATTATATAGCTTTCTCTAAGAGTTGAGCAAATGTTACCAGAAAGTAAAAATTATATGGTAATTAAAATTTCAAGGAGTAGCATTCACTATAAATTTTATATACAGTAATAAAGAGGTAGTTAACAAAGATTCTCGCCCACCTGACAGGCTCAGGCTCCTCTGCGCCTCTTCTCAAGTAGGTCTCAACCTTGAGGTCCGTCCTTGGCCCACTTAGTCTAGTTTTAGCAAAAGTCACTGAGTCCCTTTAGCAGAAATCCCTCTACCCTTGACATCTGATCGTACTCAGCATCTATCCAAGCTCAGTATCTCACCACTCTGATCTGCTTTCAGCAAAATTCCCCTTGAGTCAGTCTAGTAAGATTCTCCTTAGCCCTGATGTTTCTTCTTAGTAAGTTTCCTGATCCCCACTCTGTTCCTTGGCTATAAATCCTTAGATATCCTATTCCAAGTTGAGCCTCGTCTCTCTCCCCTACTACAAAACTCCAAGGAAGTAATCCGTTGAATAAAGTCTTCTTTACCGTCTCTAACAAGTGTGAGAATATTTTTTTCTATAATATAACATTTACTAAAAAATGCTAATAGGTTTTGCTAATGACATACTAGTAAGGACACAAGTTGTGACAGTTAAATACCCATTTTTGCAACTCACCTTAACATTCTTCAGTCCCTTTTCAAAGAGGCTAAGCATCTCAGAGAGTTTATTGTCAGAATGTACATTATAAATGGTCTGGCTGCGTTGCTGAAGCAAACCGATAATGTATTCATTTTCGATCTGCTCATGCATTTTGAACTCCTTAAAAGTAGCATACAAAGACTGCAGAAGAGCACGGAAATCATTGTTGTTGGAAAAGTTCGTTTTGGAAAGCTGAATAAAAATTTAAAAAAGAAAAGCATAATAAATATATGTAAGTATACACCAATAAAAAATATTCAAATGCATTCCTATTTAGTTTTGTACATAGCAAAATACCTCCCTTACACTTTTTTGTTCAAGTACACATAAAGGAAATTCATAAATTAACAATTATAATGGTATAATTAAAAAATACACTAGGGTCAGAAAGATAATGGTTATAATGGTTTGTATTCTGAAGAGCGTGATGATACAGGAAACTGATGCATGCACCAAAAAATCATAGTTTCTTTAAATAAAAGGGATTAGACCAGACTCCCTCCAAACCTCAAATTCCGTTATTCTATACATTACTAAATACAGATACTCCATAAAGTTATATGAAATTTTAAAATAGTTGTGTTAGGATAATGTGATTAAGTGCTTTTTTCTTTCTCAAAATGTTCTTTATGCTATTATACTACTTTTACAATGTTAAAATTAAAAATACTCTATTATAGTTTGTTCGAACTTTAATATCAAGATGAGTCTCATCTGTTCCAGAAATAATTATAAAACATTGAGCTATTAAAATATTACTAGGGACACCTGGGTGGCACAGTCAGCTAAGCGTACAACTCTTGATCTCCGCTCATGATCTCATGGCTTTGGTTCATGGGATCAAGCCCTGCATCTGGCTCTGTGCTGACAGTGTAGAACCTGCTTGGGATTCTCTCTCTCTCTCTCTCTCTCTCTCTCTCTCTCTCTCCGCCCCTCCCCTGCTCATGCTTGTTCTCTCTCCCTCAAAATAAGTAAATTAGATGATTTCATGGGAACCAGTTTTGGTTTTTAAGAAAAACAGAATAAACACTTAGCAGCTCAGATAAGAAATCATGTACTTTTCTGAGTCAGAGGCACTGCAACGGTACAACACGAAAACCTAGTACATCATGGCGTGAGAAAGTAAATGCACTTTAAGGAAAGCTGCAATCAATGACAAAACAAAGAAATATATGCACTATCATTTTCTTTAATTCTATTATTCAACCAAAGAAAATGACTGTTCAGGTGTAATTTTAATTTTCATGTTGAATGGCAAATTAAATTCTCATGTTTAAATACATAATCTTATGAAGAAACCTGATTCAAATTAAAGTTCAAAATAATATACAAACCCTCCATTGCCATATTAAACCTACTTTCTATTATATCAACTCCAGTTTCAAAGTTCATTTTAATAGGGAAAACCTGATTAGGTTAAAAACACAGACAGTAAATGGTGGGGAAGAAGTTACTAACACCACACTTCCTAGACTTAGTTTGTCAAGTGTGATCCAGTATTCCTAAAATGGAGTAGACCCTAAGCTGTCTCAATTGCCTGTTCTCAACAGGAGTAGGCTTATGATAAAGCATCAGAAAAGATGGTACACACCTAAAGCAAAACTATTCCACTACACACAGCAGAATTAACTAAGTATCTTATGTAAAACTTATGTGTATTAGGTATTAAGTCATTTACAGGGATGACACCAGAGTCTCTAGAGATCAGATCTCAGTTCTACCATTTATTCAGCGGTGTAACCCTGGGGAAGGTCCGTTACTCCTTCGATGTCTTAGTTTCTTCTTGGTGTTAAATGAGAACAGCAGCATCTGTAGTTCACATGGTTGCTATGAAATTAAAATGAACTGGTCCTTAATGTTAGCTCTAGCCATTTTGAAAATTAATCATTCATTTTTACAAATTCATGCATTTTTTTTTTTACTCAATTCAAATAGTTAATGGGCAGCTATTAAGAGCTGGGCATTGTTCCTGTACTTGGGACAGATCATCATGAACAAAACAGACACCTCTGCCTTTATGGAGCTTATAGTCTAGTGAAGAGAAGCAACACAAGGAATAGGAGCCACAATAAGTAAATTATCCAGAACAGGGGTTGGAAACTTTTTCTGTTAAGGGCCAGAGAGTAAATATTTTAAGTTCTTCAGGGCATACTCTATAGCAACTATTTAATGTTGCTGCTGCAACATAAAAGCAGTCATACAAATGAATGTGGCTATGTTCCAATAAAATAAATAAAATAAATCTTAATTTCATATCATTTTCACATGTCAAAATATTACTCTTTTGATTTTCTCCAACTGCTTAAAAATGTAAAAACCATTCTTAGCTCCTGAGTCATACAAAAAACAAGAGGCAGAACAGATCTGGTTACAGCAATATAGATTTTATCCTAAGAAATGCTACACAAGATCACAAGAAAATTCACTAGTGTCTAATCTTAGCATATACGATCATGGGTCATTTTATTTTAAAAAATTAAAAATAAGTCTTAGAAATAACAAATAAATCTTACACTATTAGCTCTACAATTTTTAGAAAACAAATACCAAAGCATGGCAAAATAAATAAATAACGCTCTCACATGACTTACATGGAAAGGAACATCTTAAAAGACACTCAGGAAATTCTGCATTCGTTCTCACTGGACTATTAGAAAATCTTTCAGATTTAATAACAAGCTAAGATGAAAACCAGGTTCACACTACAGACTGCGAGCCCAGTGAGATATATGGAAGGACTCCACACTATTCACGGAGTCAATCCAGCTTAGGCTGAAAGGCGCAGCCCTGACTCGGGAGCCAGACTGCTTAGAAATGAATCCGGCTCTGCCAGCACGTCACTAAACGGCTCTCTAGCTCAGTTTCTTCATCTGTAAAATAAGGCTAATAATATTAACTACCTCACAGTGTTCTTGTAATAATTTAATAATATATCTAAAGAACACAAAATATAATAGATAGAAGCCCTACTTGGGTTTTTCTGTTATTTTTATAGTTAGCCCAAATAAAATTACTTTGTTTCCACTTCAAGTGAGCAACTGTTTCAGGCTGGTACCTAAAGTCAAATTTAGCAGCCAAAAACATAACCAGAACGCATACAATTTAACTTTTAAAAAATCGGTTTATATGAATTTTTAAAATTTAGCTTGCCTCTGCAAAGTTATTCAAAAATGCAAACCTGACTAAGACAAAAATCCTAGACACTAACACTATCTGGGACATATTGAGGCCTATTGATGCACTAGTATCGATACTAAGTGTTGCTTTTCCTTTTTTTAATGTTTATTTGAAGAGAGCTGCCAGCACAGAGTCTGATGCAGGGCTCGAACCCACAAACCATGAGATCATGACCTGAGCCAAAACCAAGAGTTGGACACTTAACTGACTGAGCCACCCAGGTGACCCTAAAGTAAGTATTTTTAGGTAAAGTATTATAATTCTCATTTTATAGGTGAAAAACCTGAGGCTCAGAAAAAATAACTTGCTCAAAACCACACAACTAGCAGACAACAAAACAGAGATCAAACCTCTAGGACTCTAAAACTTTCTTTCTGCAAGATACAATGTTGATTCCAATCATAAAGCTATCTTTCCACATCCAACAGTGAACTGTCAGAAAGAATGCTTGCAATAAAGCAATAGTTCTCACCAAAGGTCAATTCTGCCCCCCAGGAACTAATGCGCAAGGACATTTTTCGTTGTTAATCACTACAGACGTGCTACTGACACCTAGTGGGTAAAAAGCCAGGGATCCAGCTGAACATCCTAGGAACACAGAACAGCAGTCACAAGAAAGAATCATCTAACCCAAAATGTCAACGGTGCTGTGGCTGAGAAATGCTACTCTAAAGAAGTGTTTTTCAAACAAATTTAACCATGACCTATAATCTGAAATATGGTGCAACCTAGACACACACACATCACAAACACTTCAAACAAATTTCAGAAAATAATTATTTCCCTCTCTACTCTGTGATGTACCGTAATATGTACTTTTCCATTTCATTTTTTAAAGGCTGTTTCTGTCCCATGAAACTTATTTCATGACCCACTAATGGACCATAGGACACACTACGAAAAACACTGCTACAATAGGATATAAAATTTCCTAAGTGACCTATAAACTTGTATACCCTGATGCCTGGCAAACTCGACAATAAACCTATGTAGAACAGGATACACTTAATCAACAAATAGTAACAACCTAGTAACATGGTATCTCTCATATTTAAAAGGATTTATGTTCTTTAAAAGGCTTTCTGTCTCACTCTACAACCTAAAATCTTAAAACCTGGCTTCAAACTGACTCAAAAAGTTGTGTCACTTAAAGACTATATTAAGTTCAAATATATGTATGAAAAATTATACAATAAAAACCCAAACACTATTACCTCAAATAAGGTTTTACTTTTATCAAAGCCAATGCTTTGATTCAATCAATGGAGATTTATACTCAATTAAAAAAAAACCTTAATAACTATCTGATCAAACTAACTGGACAGAAAAAAACTATGGCCCACAGGTGAAATGTTTGTATAAAATTATGTAACAAGCAGTAAGTAGCAAAATCAATAAGGTAATACAAAAAGCACAGGCTTCAGAAGGGAGGGGAAATCCTATGATTAAAATTCTGGCTCTCCTAATTACTAGTTGAGTGGGTTGACTAAATTACTTAACTAAGTCTGTTTCCTCATCTTTAAATGACAGTTAATACCTGTATCACAAGGTTCTTGTAAGGATTAAAAGAAATAGGGGCGCCTGGGTGGCTCAGTCAGTTAAGCATCCGACTTCGGCTCAGGTCATGATCTCACGATCCATGGGTTCAAGTCCCGCATTGGGCTCTGGGCTGACAGCTCAGAGCCTGGAACCTGCCTCAGATTCTGTGTCTCCCTCCCTCCCTCTCTCTCTCTCTCTCTCTCTCTCTCTCTCTCTCTCTGCCCCTCCCCCGCTCAGTCTCTGTCTCTGTCTCAAAATAAAGACATAAAAAAAAATTTTTTTTTTTTAAAGAAAGATGGGATGCCTGGGTGGCTCAGTCAGTTAAGCATCCGGCTTCGGCTCAGGTCATGATCTCACGGTTCGTGCGTTTGAGCCCCATGTCAGACTCTGTGCTCACAGTTAGATCAGAGCCTGGACCCTGCTTCAGATTCTGTATCTCTCTCTCTCTCTGACACTCCCCTGCTCACACTGTCTCTCTCTGTCTCTCCAAAATAAATAAAAAACATTTAAAAAATGTTTTTAAATATAAAAAATTAAAAAATAAAAACATAAGCATGTAGTAAGAACTCATTAAATTCCCCTTTCCTTCGTCTTCTAGTTCTCAATTCAATATTCCCTCTAATAAGCCAATCTCCCTGATACCAGTCAATAACAGCTTTTATACATATGCAGAGAAAAACAAGGAAACTAAGTCCTTCATAAAGCTACATTCATTCAATTTTTTTCTTAAATAATCTATTCACGATATTATTAGCTTATTTACCTTCTATAGGGCTAAGGTTATAAAATATCCTTTGTTTATAAATTGATAAAGTAAATAGCACTTTTTATATCCTTACCTGAAAAACCTGAGCACTCCATAAAGCCTCCACCACTTGACTCTTTTATAACTGGCTTATGTGGGAGTCTGGGAATCTCTGTATTATGCACATCCTTAGAACCATCACCTACTTTGTCCTCAGCACTCCGTTCAAAGAGACTTAGACCAGTCCTGACACTTTAATGCACGGCTGACCACATACTTCCCTTGCCTCCCACATTTGGATTTCCACCTTAGCACAAACGTTAGACTGTAACCTCCTTAAGAACAGGGATCACATCTCATATCAACAATACAAGCTACTGACACAACACTGGGCCAACAAACAGTAGAGACTCTACACTTACTGGCAAAATTAATGTTGTTAAAATCTGAAGACTAGAGGAAAGATGAGACATTGGAGTAAACTGGAAAAAGGATGTCATCCAATGAAATGTTCACTAAAATCCTCCTGATTTAGAAGGTGAGTGAATTAGCAAAAAGATTTCACAACAGACTGTTAAAAAAAAAAAATTCAGGAACTACTATGGTTTCATACAAATTAAGTTAAACCAGAAATCATGATCCTGGGGCACCTTGGTGGCTCAGCTATTAAGCATCGCCTCTGATCTCAGCTCAGATCATGATCTCATTGTTTATAGGTTCGAGCCCCCACCCTCACATGCTGTTAGCAGGAAGCCTGCTTGGAATGCTCTCTCCCTCTCTCTGGCCCCTCCTCAACTCATGTTCACTGGCTCACTTGCTCTCTCTCAAAATAAAATAAACTTTAAGATGTTTAAATAAGAAAAGAGGGGCGCCTGGGTGGCTCAGTCAGTTGAGCTCACGGTTCATGGGTTTGAGCCCCATGTCAGGCTGTGCTGACAGTTCAGAGCCTGGATCCTGTATTCAGATTCTGTGTCTCGCTCTCTCTGTGACCCTCCCTTGCTCACGCTGTCTCTCCCGCTCTCTCTCTCTCAAAAATAAATAAAACATTAAAAAATTTCAAAGAAAAGAAACAAAATCATGACCCTGACTTGGGTTTCCATCTAGATCTATAACTAACTGCTTATATGAACTGGGTCTAGCTAATCCAGGCCTCAAGTCCCCCAGCTACAAAACAGGAATACCCCTTCCTTTACCTACTTCAAAGGACTGTTGTCCAGATAATGGTGAAAAAAACTTTCCATAAAACCTTATATAAATTCAAGAGGAAATCCAAAAGCAAAGAACTAAATTAGGTATTACACAGCAATATTTAAAATGGCCTACAACTTCAAAATAAGTTATTCTAAGTAAACTATAGTCTAAGTATATAAACAACTGAGTTGATGCTAGTAAATACATAGATGCTTCTAAAGTATATCATACTTGTAAAGTTTGATGCTGGAAGCAAAACTGACTTCTTTTATAGTGACTGTGCATTCAAGAGTCAACATTTAGAATACAGTGAAATAATATACCTTGTAGGTTTTTAGTTAAGAGTACACAAATTACTTCTCATTTTGTAAAGTTTTACTGCTGGCTATTTGGGTTGGATATCCCTGGTCTTTACCACCAAATGCTGCTGAAGGCAAAGCATGAGATGATAACTAAATAATAAAAAAAAATAGTCCTTTGAGATTATTTAGCCATCATAAACACTTATTTCTCCACCTTACCTCCCAAAGGACACCCTAGGAGATTTCTACTAGCAATGAGTATCAAGAAGAAATCGGGATATAGAATTCCTACAGCTTTTTTTTCCCTCTAAATTACCTTGATCTCTGATCCACAGTTTGGAAAATTGGACTTTTAATCTCCTTGATGAATGTCTACAACAATCTCATTAACTACATCTAATTAAGAATTAGTGATAATTTTGACTTATGCTATGTCAAACTGAAAATGCTTTCTTAATTACTGCAAGAGGATACATTTAAGTACTGAAAAGAATCTCATTTGACTCAGGTTTTTTTTATAAGTTTTTATTTATTTTGAGAAAGAGAGACAGAAAGAGATTGAGCAGGGGAGGGGCAGAGAGACGAGAGAGGGGGGGGGAGAGAGAGAGAGGGAGAGGGGGGAGAGAGAGGGAGAGGGGGGAGAGAGAGAGAGAGGGGGAGAGGGGGGAGAAAGGGGGGGGGAGAAAGAGAGAGAGAGAGACTCCCAAGCAGGCTCCACATGATCAGCCCCAAGCCTGACTTCCGTGGAATTGACGCACTGTAAGATCATGACCTGAGCTAAGAGTCAGGTGCTCAACCAACTGGGCCAGCCAGGCTCCCCATATTCAAGTACTGCCTTTTAAAATGCCGCGGGATATACGGGACACCTAGGTGGCTCAGTCGGTTAAGCGTCAGACTTCAGCTCAGGTCATGACCTTGCAGTTTGTACTGACAGCTCAGAGCCTGGAGCCTGCTTCAGATTCTGTGGCTCCCGCTCTCTCTGTGCCCCTCCCTTGCTCACGCTCTGTCTCTCTCAAAATAATAAATAAACATTAAAGGAAAATCCGTAATGGCACTGTGTAATACAGGGTTGGTTAGTGTATCAAGTAACTAAATAAAACTGTGACTCTTCACTGCTATGGGAAAGTCACAATCACTTCACGAAAACCACAAACTGCCTAGAAAGTGGACACCCACACAAAAAATTTCTGTGACAATTTCAAGCGACCCCCTGGCAAACCTGCAGAGAAGACCTCTACTCCTTAAGTCCTCGCTAACTTTCCCTCTTCAATTTTCAGAAAGTAAAAAACCTCTCAATTTTTAAGTCCCTGCCATTAGTGAACACTGTGGGAATAACTAAGCTCCAAGCCCAGAGGAGGTGAAAACACTACAGCAATCTAACTGAAAAAATTGGGTCACACAGCTTAACCTAACTCACCCATGCCTCCGCTCCTCCTGGATAAATGGCTCTCACCCTTGGCTGCTCGCTGGACTCACTGGGGGAGCTTCAAACTGTTCATACTTGATGGCCGGGTCGCACTCTGAGAGCGCCTACTTTTCAGCGGTTTGGGGGCTGAATTTGGATTTTTCACAGCCTTTGGGATGATTCTAATCAGCTACCGAGGTTGAGAAACACTGTCCTGTTTAAACCTCTATTTGTATCAAGTATTTTTCAATTTCCAAAATGGGAGGAGGAAAAGAGGGTTGTGAGTGCATTTAGAATCGTTGGTTTTGAACGTGGCTTCGCCCTGAACCCTCTGGGCAGCCTCCAACCACCTCCCGGGGCTCGAAGAACCCCTCTTCTCTCTCAACAGTGGTTTTGCTTACAGCTATGGAAGTTCTGAAAATTCACAAAAGTTGACTTCTGAGATTAAACAATAGTTGTTTAAATGCTTTTTATTTTGGTTCATCTGCACGATACAGGACGGCCCCAGGTTTTCAGGACCTATGTGGATATAGGTGGATTTTCTTTCTCCAACGTAATATTGACACAAATGTGGACGCTTCATACTGTTTTAAAATCCTTAGCAAGAGGCCCTGAACCAGCTCCCTAAAAGTGCTTTTTCAGCTAATGCTGCACCAATTAAGAGTCCAAAAGGGTTCTCACAGTTAAACCAACTTTTTTCCGAGGCCCCTTTCATTCGAGCCCACGTAAAGAATTCCAACAGAGACTAGCGGTCGTGTAACAAAATCTACACCGAGTAAATGCTCCAGGACAATAAAAGTTGCACAGAGGAAGAGAACTATAAATGAGGAGCGAAGCGTCTCTAGATCCTAGACCCAGAAACCCGGCTTTTCTCCCAAACCAAGCCACTGAAAAGCTGGGGCGTAAAATGAGCAGGGGGTAGCTGGGAGAAGCTGCCCCCGGAGCCTGGAAGCAAGCGAGGGGTTCGGAAGGATGGATGGGTGGTGTTTGCAGACACACTCGGGAGCCCCCCAAACCGGACGGGAGCAGGATGAAGGGCGGCGGTGATGGGGGAGGCGGGGGGCGGCTGCAGAAACGGCCGGCCCCCCAGGCGGACAGGAAGCCCCGCGCAGGTGGCCGGCCCGGGGTCCCCGAAGGTCGGTGGGGCGCGAAGGGGCCCCTCTCCCCCGGGGGGCGGGGGCCGGAGGCTCAGCACAGCCGCAGCGAGCCGGGCCCCCCGGCCGGGGGC
>NC_043700.1:183245877-183281480 GCF_006229205.1 Suricata suricatta | reverse complement strand
CATGCGGTCCCGGAGGCCCACGTGACCGGGCGTGCGGGGCGGCTCGCGCTCTCCCTTACCTCCTCGGCTCTTGTCGTTCCTTGTCTCCCTCGGTTGCTGAGAAGAGAAAGCAAGCCTTCACCCTATTTGTTTCGCAACATAAAACACATTATCCGAAGGCAGGGAGTGTGGTTTTGGAAGCGCTCTCAACGCTGCCGCTACGCCCACCAGGCCTTGAGGCCGAGGCCGCCGAGCACAATGGCCGCGCTCGGGCCCAGGGCTCCTCCTGGGCGCCGCAGGCCGTGACGCCCGTTCGCCAGGGTGGCTGCTCTGGGTGCCACTGGGCCCTCCTAGGGCGCCCTTTGCCTCCCTGCCATTCCCAGGTGACAGGCACGACCTCCCTGCCCCCTGGTCAAAGGCCCCAGCGAATGGGTGGACCAGGAAGGGGGTTCCAAGACCTCAGGACCCACAGGGAAACAGTGCTGCGTGAGCGGATAGACGCTGGGCGCCCCTGTGCCCGGGGCGGGCACCCAGCCTGGGTCTGGGGGCAGGGCGGCATCTCCTCCCGGGCAGGCCGGAGGGGAGGGCAGCGTGGAATTATGGAGCCTCCAACGAAGGAAAAATGTCCCTTGGGGATCTGGGAGGAAGGAACGTACCTCAAGTACAGGGACGCCAGGTCAGGGATGTCAGAAAGGCCTCGGTGATGGGGGGAAGGGCGAATAATTACTGAAGGTTAGTGCGGGTGAAGAACCTTGGTAAACTTCCTTCCAAGTCCAGATAAGCAAGGTCACCACCAAGAAAAAGGTCAGTCTCTTCCCCACAGGTCACCTGCCCCCGCCCCCTCCAGACCTCGAGGAGACCTAGCAAAATCCGGAGATCCCGTTATGGGCTCTGCTAATCACGATCAAACCTCGACTGCGTGGCTGGAGGACTAATGGACACACAGAAATGCGAGAAAACAGGGAAGGCCGAGAACCTGCAAGTGTTTTGTTATTTGCTTAATGACTCTAAACTGCTGAAGGGCAAGAAACACCTATGTTCTTTTCACCCATTATCTATCACGGTTCCCTGACAACACCGGGGTTTGCTGAATATTCAATAAATGAGGGGTAGAAGGTGAGAAAGAACCTTGCAACAGGGCGCATCTGCTTATTTCTAATCTTACTATGTGCCCTTTATGGACAGAAAGTATGAGCAGTGGTTAAAAGCACAGACTGGAGATAAAGTAAAAGATTCCTGGTTTGGTCAGATGCTGCTTGTATTAAGTAAGCTACATGAGCTCTTCGTGCCTCAGCTTCCTCTTCTAGAAAATAGGGACAAAACTGTGGACTAAATGCTTGTGTCCTCAAGGTCATATGTTGAACCCCTTGCCTCACCCTGTGATCGCATTAGGAGGTGGGCCTTTGGAAGGCAATTAGAATTAGAGGAAGTCATGAAGATCAAGCCCTCAGGACGGCTTGTCGCCCTCCTAAGAGTGGCTAGAGAGCTTGCTTCCCTGTGCCATGGAATATGTGGCAGTCCACAACCCGGAAAAGGCTTCTGACGTGCTGGCATCCTGATCTTGGATTTCCAACCTCCAGAACCATGAGAAATAAATTGCAGTTGTGTACAAACCATGCAGTCTGTGGTATCTTCGTTAGAGCAGTGTGAGCTAAGACCTCCTCCTGGCGCGGTTAGGAGAATTAGGAGAGTCCGTATATTTGAATTGCTTATACTAGCACCTGGCACGCAGTAAATACTGCCTGTAAGCTATTATTATTAAAACAACTTTGTGAGGTAGTCCTGTAGGAAACTAAGTCCTGAAGACATCCTGGTAATTGTCTAACGTCCCACAAATTAGCGACCAAATAATCTGGCCATATGAGTGAAGGCACCGTAGGGCCTAGTCACCCTCCCAGGCCCTGTGTTACTTGTGTGGGATACAAAGATGTGGTATGCCAGTCTGCCCAAGAAACGGGAGTGACGCTTAAGTAATAGAATATAGATATGGTCCGTAAGTTTTCTATCACTCTTTCTCTTCCCCTTCTTTCTTTTAAACTCTGCTCTTTCACAAAGGCTTTGCTCCTATGTCTTTTTAATATCCCCCAGAAGACATTGTCTTATTTTCCCTCTATTTCTTTAGTTCGTCTTGATCTCCCCCTGCCAGCTGTCTTGAAATGTAGAATCAGGTGAACCAGTTATACGGAGAAATGAGTTCTAAGAGAACAATCCACTTTGTTTTCTGCTCAGCACTTAGAATGTTTTAAAAAAATCTTTAAAAAAGAAAAGAAAGGGAGCACCTGGGTGGCTCAGTCGGTTAGGCGTCCTCCTTCCGGCTCAGGCCATGATCTCATAGTCCGTGGTTTGGGCCCTACATCGGGCTCTGTGCTGACAGCTCAGAGCCTGGAGCCTGCTTCAGATTCCATGTCTCCCTCTCTCTCTGACCCTCCCCTGCTCACTCTCTGTCTCTGTCTCTCAAAATAGAAATAGACATAAAAAAATTTGTTTTAAAAGAAAGAAGGAATGAGGGAAGTTCTGTAATTTCCTCATTTAACTGACTTTTAATATACCATGTTCTATTTCCCAATACTTGTTTGTGCGTGTGTTGCTCACCTGTGTATCCCCAGAAGCAAGCACATTAAATAAGCGTTGAACAACAACAACAAATCCATCCACACGCAGTTTTGCTGTAACTTAGAATTTGAAGCTCTGCAGTCAGCTCAACAATAATAACAGCCACTTTGGACTCTGGCCATTTCAGGGAATTTGTTCAAGAGGAAAAAAAGAAAGAAAGAAAGTGATAAAAAAAAAAAAAATAAGTCCTGTGGATCAGTCTTCCCTTTGAAAGAAGCTGTTAACAGCTCTGTATGCTGAGTAATGTGGCAATTAATCACCTGCTATATCCAGAATAAATGATTGATTTACATTAAACTTTAGACCCAGAAAGAAGACATTGATCAACGTAGTCTCATTATGGGTCACTGCAGCTACAGCCGATCAGGAACTGTTATTGAGGCCAAGCTTGTCAGTTTAACCGCCTCTCTCTCATTTCTTCTTGTGCATAACAGAGAAGGAATTCTAACAGACCAGCTAGCTAGCAGCGACCTGAAGGAGACTGGATAGGCATGTGAACAGAGCACTAAAAGTCCACATCGTATAGTGCCTGGTGTATAGAGGGTTCCTTCTTTCCTGCTTTCGTTGTCTCTGAAAAACTCCATGCCATGGGAGGGAGGGGGAAGATGCCAAATCTATGGTGACCTAAAGATATGATGCTAGGCCTCTTCGCTAGTATTTTCCAACTGTAGTTTTAAGGGCCCTGGAAAGGCTCAGTGGTCAAGGAAAGTCAATTCTAGGGCATTTAACTCTGTTTATCTGAGTGACACAGCACTTTCCCCAACAGGGGGTGAGTTGTGAAAACAAGCAATGGAAGAATGCTGCTGTTGCAAAAACAGTTGGAATCCCAGTCCTAACTCATACCAGAATTGATCCTCACTGTCAGTCAAAATAGCCAATCAACAATTTGCTGCAAAATAGCCAATCAACAATTTGCTGCAACAGGCTAGGTTGATTCAGGAGTACAGATTTTAGTAGGGGTGATGGCATTATTAAAAGAAAACATAGCCAGATTTGAAATGCAATGCCATTTTCTTTTCTTCATTTTCCTTTAGGATAGTTTATATGGAAATGTCCCTCAGAAAATTAAATATATATAGGTCTGGAGTTTGCCCCAAACCCTTACTTTCTTTTTTAATTTAAATAGTGAATGCTATTTCCCAGTTGGTGTTCACTGTATAATAATCAATGAGTCACTGTGTGTGTTAGTTTGTAGGGCCCTCATAACAAACTACCATGGACTGGACAGTTTCTACAACAGAAACTTATTTTCTCACTGTTCTGAAAGTCCAACATCAAGGTGTCAGTATGTCTGATTTCCTCTGAGGCCTCCCCCACTGGCTTCCGAAGGCCACCTTCTCACATCGTCCTCAAGGGGCCTTTCCTCTGTTCTACATGTGTCTGATGTCTGTGTCCTAATCTTCTTTTCATATAAGGATACCAGAGGATTTGATTAGGGCCCACCCTAGCCACCTCATTTTAACTTACTGCCCCCTCTAAAGGCCTGATCTCCAAATATTGTCACATTCTGAGAGACTGAGGGTTAGGGCCTCAACAAATGAATTTGAGGGGAACACATTTCAGCCTGGAAAGAAAAGTTTGTCATAAAGATATAATAACATTTTTTATATAATGACCAAAAATACTGGAAACAACTAGATGTCTCTCAGTAGGATTACTGGATATCAGATAAATTATAGCACACTTATTCAATGGACAAATAGGCATCTGTCAAAAAAAAAAAAAAAAAAAGCATGAGATATGGGGCGCCTGGCTAACTCATTTGGTAAAGCATGTGACTCTTGATATCAGGGATGTGAATTCAGTCCCCATGTTGGGCATGTAGCCTACTTTAAAAGAAAATTTTTTTTTTTAAAGCATAAGATAAATCAGTTGTTGCTGGATGGAATGAAATCAAGATTTTCTAAGTTAAAAAAATATAAAGAATACTTTGTTAAATATAATATCCTTTGTGTTTAAAAATAAAAAAGTATGGGGACACCTAGATGGCTTAGTTGGTTAAGTGTCTGATTCTTGATTTCAGCCAGGTCATTATCTCAGGTTTGTGAGATCAAGTCCCACATCAGTTTATGCAGTGACAGTGCAGAGCCTGCTTGGGATTCTCTGTCTCCCTTTCTCTACCCTTCCCGCTCTTCCTCTCTCTCAAAAACAAATAAACATTTTTTAAAAGTATGTTTCTAGAATAAAAACAGAAATTTGTAAGCAGGAGTTCTGAGATGGGAAGCAGTTAAATACCTTTAGTATATGTACCCTTTGGTACATTTGGTTTTAACATTTTATTACATTCACCCGTTGCTCTTCAGTTATAAAAATTGGTTAAAAAGAATGCATTTTAACAGAATTTAGGCAATAACTTTTAACTCTTTAATACTACAAAAGGAAAAATGTTTCATTATATGTAATCAGTAGCAACAGTGCTAATTGCACATAGAGCCATTTTATGCTCATCCCAAATTTTTATTCTAACCTGTGTCATACACCTGCTTTACCTCTGGCTTCCCTGTGTACATTGCCCTTCAGTCCACACTCATCTTTCCCAGAGGACTGGAAGCATCTTTGAGGATAGGGACAATGTTTTAATGACACTGGTGAAGTGGGTCAGGTAGAATGTTAATTAAAAAAGAGCAGAAATAAAATTGTACTTGTGGTATAATCCACACCATGTTTACAAAATGTTCATGAAGCATTTGAAAGAAATGAGGCAAAATCAAAAGTCTCCTCTGAGTAATAATAATTACAAGCAATCCTGTCCCTCTTTTACATTTTTTCTATTCTTTCCAATGTTTTAAATGAACATTTTACTTTTAATGTCAAAAATACAGAAATGAGCATATTACAATCTGATGACAATTACATTTTATGAATACATTTGAAAGGGGCTAAAAGGAAATATATCAAAATGTTGAACCTGGCTCTGTCATAGCAGAAGAACTATAGTTGATTTGGGGGAGAAGGGTGCTAATTTTTTCTTGAAATTTGAACAAAAAATATCCCCTAAAAATTAGGATTTTGGTTTAAAGATTTCAGTTTAATTAACATTAATCAGCATTAGATCCATATTGCCAGACCCTCAGAGGCCCAACCCACCTCACAGAGAGAGTCTGAAGATGCTTCCTATAATGTGCCTGGAGACCTTTGCTACATCTCGTGCCTAGTGGTCCTGACATGGGGCTTCCCAGCTTGTCAGTAGGAAGCCATGACAGTGAGTTCTGGCTGGATTCTATTCTTTAGACCACTAAGCCCCCCTAGCACTTCCTGCATGAACACACATAGGACCGTCTTCACCTTGGCAAGGGCTCCCTAGCCACCCAAGGTTACTGCTAGCTCTTTTAAAACCTTAGAAATACAAAGGGGCAGGGCGGGGAGGGTTATCTACCACCTTGGGCATTTTCCTGTTCGGTGGCCCTTTGTGTCCACAATGAGTCTCAGTATCCTTTTCCAGAACTTCAATTTTGCATTTTGGGAGCACATGCTTCCCATTCTCAACTAAGCGGATAGGGCATCGGATTGGAATACAGGTGCTTCTTCCGGTGCCCTTTTTACAGGTGTGGCCCTTCTCCCCTAGAGGTGGCTTGCTGGTGCCTCACATATGAGAAATAGGATTGCTTGGACATATACCAAGGCATAGGATAGCAGAAGAGCTGAGAAGAGGAAGAGGCATAAAAGAAAAAGGGATAGGTAAGACAGAAATAAAAAGATGAGGAACAACAGAGTGAGGGGGGAAGAACAGGAAAGAAAAATATACAGGTGGAAATAGGTGACTGCAATAATTAAAATGCACTAGGTCATAGTATGTACCAGGCACTATAAATTCTTTACATGAAGTATCCTATGTAGTCCTTACAACTACTATATGTGCAAGGTTCTATTTTTTCTCATGTGACAGAAAAGGGAAATGTTTAGACCGAAGTCTTGATTTGTCCAAGGTCATAGAGCCAGCTAATGGAAAATCAGGGCTATAAATCTACGTCTTATTCATCCTAGGACATGCACTTAACCTTACCCTGAAAAGACAATTTTGTCATTAGTTTATGTAAACAAACTAAATGATTAATACGTACTCTTAATCTCTGAAATGGAGCCAAAGGTTACTGCAAAGAACGTGGGCTACACCATCAACTACATGTGTCCAAATACAGAATAGTCTCAGTCCCTAAGTTACTTTTTGAAGATTAGTAGTTCAGATAATGCTAAGAACGCAGTTTGCTTCATTACAAATGAGGACCTATAATGTGTATAATGGCTCATAATGTTTCTTTGCAAAAATCCAACCATGTAAGAGCCTTCCATTTCCTAAACATACCTGTGTGTCACTTATCTTATTCTTAATAAATGTTGCCAAGTGAACTCCAACTTCTTGACTTCCAATCAAAGGGCCTATTATGGGCTAACAGGATGTTGCCCTGTATGTGGCCTGAGGGAAAGGTGGCAACTCTCAAAGGAGACAACTTGACTCAGCTCTTTGCATCATGTAGCTAGGAAAAGCATCACAAGTTTTGGAACGGAAAGGACCGATAAGCTTCCTGTAAATTGTTGGGCTTACATTTATGGTAAAGATGAAATCTGGCAGGCAATTGCTTAATCCTGGACTACAGAAGGGGTGGGGAGAAGAATTATTTAGGGAAGTACTGGTTTTGTTTCCTTCCTCCTTACCAGTGACATTTAAATTTGAGAAACAAAACAGGTAAACATAAGGGAAGGGAAGGAAAAATAAGATAAAAACGGAGAGAGAGGCAAACATTAAGAGAGTTTTAAATACAGAGAACAAACTGAGGGTTGCTGGAGGGATGTGGGGTGGGAGAATGGACTAAATGGGTGATGGGCATTAAGGAGGGCGCTTGTTGGAATGAGCACTGGGTGCTATATGGAAGTGATGAATCATTAAATTCTACTCCTGATACCATTATTACACTATATGTTAACTAACCTGAATTTAAATGAAATTTAAAAAATAATAAAATGAATGCAAAGAGAGAAAGATGCAAACCAAGAAAGAGACTTTTTTTTTAAATGTTTATTTATTCTTTTGAGAGTGAAGCCGAGACATAGTGTGAATGGGGGAGGGGCAGAAAGGGATAGACACACAGAATCCAAAACAGGCTCCAGGCTCTGAGCTGTCAGCACAGAACCCAACATGGGGCTCAACCTCACAAGCTTCGAGATCATGAGCTGAGTAGAAGTCGGATGCTTAACTAACTGAGCTACCCAGATGCCCCCCAAGAAACAGACCCTTAACTGTAGAGAACTGATCCTTACCAGAAGGGAGGTGTATGGAGGGACGGGCGAAATAACTGATGGGAATTAAGGAGTGCACTTGTTGTGCTGAGCACTGGGTGTTGTATAGAATTGCTGAATCGTTATATTGTACACCTGAAACTAATAAAACACTATATGTTAACAATAACAACAAACCCAAAACACAGTACAAAAAATTTCTGCGATTACATAAGGCAACTCCCAGAAAAACTGTAAATGCTGACAGCTATATAGGCAGAAACAAGAATGGCATATATACCTCTGATTCCCATGAACTGACTGACACCTTTTTTTTTTTTTAAATACCCTCTGCCACTACCTCCCTACCCATTAGATCTTGGGCAAATCACTTGCCCTTTCTGGAAAGCTTTTGAGAGTGATAAGGAGTGACAAGTAATTAATACATATAATCTACAACACATGTAAAAAGACAACTGTGTACCTGTTCTGGGAAATCAATCACCAACCACCCAGATAAGTGTATCAAGAGTTAGTTGACCTTTACCCAATCATCATTTTCTTTGTGTAACTAGTTTCACTGTAATTAGATTAGTTGTGTTTCATTTTACTGTGATTAGTTCCATTCACTTTTCCTAAAATGATTTTAGACTGCTACAGTCCCTGAAGTGCGAGATTATATTCTCATATTTACACATGCTTGTAATTGAACCACTTGAAAAGTATTCTTTAACAGTAGAGAGATAGTACAGCAGACTGGGTAGGAATGTGACCCAGCTTCCTCACCTGTAAAATGGAATAGTGAGTTCTTCCTCATCGTGTCCTGAGAATTACATGTCATAATGGAAGTAACTTAGTAGAGTCTAGCATAGGAAGCACTAAATGTTAAGTATTGCTTTTGCCTGTAAAAAGAGGAAATTAGACAAGATATTTGCTTTGGTCTTCTCCAGTTCTGAATCTGGGACTCAGGGAACAGCACCATGAAAGCTGGGTCTTTGGGCAAATCCTATAAATTAATTTAACTGGAGAAGAGAGGGATTCAGTTTGATTTTGCTCTAAGTGTCTGAAGACACAAAATGACAGTGGCTGAAACAAGATAGAGGTTTTCGTCTCTTTCTCAGGGGATTAGTTATCTATTGCTGTGTAACAAATTGTTCTAAACCTTAGTGGTTTAAAACAGCATTTATGATTTCACCGTTTCTGAGGACCAAGAATTTTTATGTGGCTTAGCTGGGTGATGCTGATTCACTGGGACTAATGTTCAAAGTCTGAGCTCAGGATCAAACAGATTTAGGTTCCCATCCTTCCATGTCTATGCGACCCAGAGCAAATTACCCAACACTTGAATTTCTGGGTCCTCACTCATCAACTAGGAGAAACCTTGAGTAGTGTGTGGCAAACATCTGAGTTAATAAGTGTAACAGGGTTTGCACAATAAGAATTCAGGGACACCTTTTAACATTATTACATATATACATTAAAATAATAATATTCCAGGGGCACCTAGGTGGCTCAGTCAGTCAAGTGTCCAGTTCTTGATTTCAGCTCGGGTCACGATGTCAAGATTCGTGAAATCGAGCTCCTCCTCAGGCTCTGTGCTGACAGTGTGGAGCCTGCTTGGGATTCTCTCCCTCTCTCTCTCTTTGCCCCTCCCCTATTCATGCATGCACATGCTCTCTCTCAAAGTAAATAAACTTTAAGAGATAGTTGTGAAATATTTACCAAATGTAAATGTCCAACTTGGGTCAGCTTTAGGATAGATCAAAATAAGAGGAATGCTATTATTCATGCAAAATTACAGATTTACACACATTTAATCTTGCCGGCCTCTAAGTGAACCGATTCATGAGAAATGATATCCCTCCCTTTGCATACAACATAGGACCTCTGTGATCTTCCTCCCTAAACACCATGATATATTTCGCATTGATGAAAGCCAGCAATTACTGAAAGACTAGCACTAGACCAGGAACCACGTCATCTCACAACACTGTGAAGTGGGTTAGGCCAACCCAATTTTACTGAAACTAAAGTTTGGCGAGGCAGAAGTAGGCTTTGCAGCCAGGTCTGATGCCTCTACCACACCACAATGCTCTTCCTCTTGTACAGCTATCAGACTTTTTTTCCCGTGAAATACAAGTCAGTTTTGCTGGGAGTTTCAACAGAGAAAAGGGGTACAGAGAGAGGGAACTATATGGCAAAACAGGAGGCAGAGTGCATACTGCTTCAACGTTCTTAGCGAAGTGCTTGCTCTCAGCTAAATTAACAATAGAATATCTGAAATCATAACTAGGAGGTAATACTCTGTATGGTACTGGCAATATAAGTGCCATAACACTTCACCTGGAGAGCTCAGATCCCACGAGCACCTGAACCGGCCCCATCCTTACAGTATTCCTCAAAATATGGTCCTTGGAGAAGCTACATTAGAATCACATCAGGTTCTTTTAAAAACCTGATTTCTAGGGGTGCCTGGGTGGCTCAGTTGGTTGAGTGTCAGACTTCGGCTTAGGTCATGATCTCACAGTTTGTGGGTTCGAGTCCTGTGTTGAGCTCTGTGCTGACAGCTCAGAATCTGGAACCTGCTTTGGATGCTGAGTCTGTGTCTCTCTCTGCCTCTTCCCCACTTGTGTTCTGCCTCTCTCTCTCTCACAAAAATAAACAAACATTAAAAATTTTTTTTTAAATTAAAGAGACCTGACTTCTATAACTCACCCTTGGACATTTGATCCAGTACATCTGGGGCAAGGTCTCAGGCTCTGTATATGATTCTTATCTAACTAAAGTTTGAGAAATACTAGACCAGTTATTATGCTTCCATAACTAAAACTGGTTTTCAAACCTGATAAGGTGGTTACAGAATTCATGGAACTCATGGTATCATTTGCAAAATATGACATGATACATTAAATGTAATAGAGCTAAATTTGGAAGATAGATTACTATAGAAATCGTACAGAGTTGGGAATAAACAGAACTGAGCTCAAATCTTTCCTCTGCTGTGTAGCAGTTATGCAACTATAGGCAAGTTTCTGAACATCTCTGAGCCTTAGTTTCCACTGCTTTAAAATGTTGATTATGACACCTTGATTGGACATTGTGAAGACTGAAGACAATATATATGTAATGCCTGACATATAAGTTATCCAATAAATGATAAGTATTCTTATTCTTATTTTAATTTTTATTTGAGAGAGAGAGAAGAGTGCAAGCTGGGTAGAGGAGCACATATAAATATATAGAGAGAGAGCTCACAGGGAGGGGCAAAGAGAGACAGAACATATGGAGAGAGAGACAGAGAGAGAGAGACAGAGAGAGAGAGTGCAAGAGCAAGCTCTTAAGCAAGCTCCATGCTCAGCATGGAGCCCAATTAGGGCTCAAGCCCAAAACCCTGGGATTGTGACCTGAGCCCAAATCGAGTCAGATGCTCAACTGACTGAGCCATCTAGGCACCCTGATAGGTATTCTTATTATTAAACATCAACCAGTGTATAAAATAGGATGCCATACCTTAATACACTCTAGTGTTAAGAGATGTTAGAGACCAGAGGTTTCAAAATGGCTCAAGCCATTGTAGTGGTTCAGCACACCAGCTTTGGTTCAAATCCCAGCTTTCTCACCACCAGCACAGTAAATCAGCCCTACAGGAAAAACCTGCTCCTTTCCAACACTATGTGACTATCTGGGTCAGGAACTACAGATTCAGTATGTCCAAGAGTGAACTCACCATTTTCTCTATCCTCTGAGTTTGCCCGTCCTCTGTATTTTCATTCCAGTGACTTTTATTGCTGTTTACCTAGTTATCCTAACCTAGAATAATGATAGCAAACAAACGACTACAAGGCACTCTTCTAAGGACATTTTTGGTGTTAAATTAGATCTATTCACACAGAATGGCTCTATGAAGTGTAGGTACTATTCCCCCATTTCACAGATGAAAGCACTGAGATGGACGGGACACAGGATTTGCCCAAGCAATCCCATCAGTAGAGTCAAGATTCAGATCCAGCTGGCCTCGTCCCAGGACCCCTGTCTTTAATGTGCATAATACTGCCTCTAGGGCACCTGGCTGGCTCAGTCTGTGGGGCCTGTGACTCCTCATCTTGGGGTCATGAGTTTGAGCCCCACATTGGATGCATGAAGTTTTTTTTTTTTTTTAAGTTTATTTTGAAAGAGGGAGAGCACTCAGGCATGAGCTTGTGAGCAGGGGAGGGTCAGAGAGAGAGGGAGAGAGAGAATCCCAAGCAGGCTCTGCACTGATATGGGGGTTCCATCCCACAAACCATGAGATCATAACTTGAGCCAAAATCAAGAGTTGGATGCTGGGGGCACCTCGGTGGCTCAGTCAGTTAAGCAGCTGACTTTGGCTCAAGTCACCATCTTGCGGTTCATGAGTTCGAGCCCCATGTTGGACTCTGTGCTGACAGTTCAGAGCTTAGAGCCTGCTTTGGATTCTGTGTCTCCCTCTCTGTCTGCTCCTAGTCTGTGTCTCCCTCTCTCTCTGCTCTTCCTCTGCTTTTTCTCTGTCTCTCTCTCTCTCTCTCAAAAATAAATAAACATTAAAAAAAAGTTGGACATTTAATCAACTGAGCCACCCAGGCATCCCAGAGGTTATTTTTTATTTGTTTTATTTATTTTTGAGAGAGAGTATGAGCATGGGAGGGGCAGAGAGAGGGGGACAGAGGATCTGAAGTGACAGCAGTGAGCCAATGAAGGGCTTGAACTCACCAATGATGAGATAATGACCTGAGATGAAGTTGGATGCTCAACCTACTTACCCACCCAGGTGCCTCCTCCAGAGATTACTTTTAAAAAATATCTTTAAAAGAAATACTGCCTCTAAAGATATTTGGGTTATTTTAAAAGCTTACACTCTCAGGGTACCTGGTTGGCTCAGCTGGTAGAGCATGCAACTCTGTATCTTAGGGTCATGAGTTTGAACCCCACATTGGGTATAGAGATTGCTTTAAAAAATAAAATAAAAAATAGCTCTCACTCTCTTCATTTCAATATTTGTTTTTAAGGAGAGCTAGTTTTTTTTTAAATATCTTTTGAGAGAGAGAGAGAGAGCACAGGACGGCAGAGAAAGAGGGAGAGAGAGAGAACCAAGCAAGCTCCACACTGTCAGCGCTGAGCCTGATGCAGGGCTTGAACTCATGAACCATAAGATCATGACCTGAGCCAAAACCAAGAGTCATTTTCTTCACTGACAGACACTCAGCCGCCCCCATTATTTCAATATTTAATAAGATATACAGTCCTCTTAATTTTATTTTATCTTTTAAGTGTTTATTTATTTTTAAGAGAGACAAAGCTTGAGCAGGGGAGGGGCAGAGAGAGATGGAGACACAGAATCTGAAGCAGGCTCCAGGCTCTGAGATGTCAGCACAGAGCTGGAGGTGAGGCTTGAACTCATAAGCCATGAGATCATGACCTGAGCCAAAAGTCAGTAGCTTAATCAAATGAGTCACCCAGACACCCTTTAATTTTATTTTTTAAAGAAATATCTATGCCCAACCTGGAGCCTGAACCATAACCCCAAGACTGAGAATCACCTGCTCCACCTACTGGGTTAGCCAGGTGCCTCTACATAGTCCTCGTAAATGTCTCTAATCCATACCCTCTGCGCCAGTCATACTAATGCACACTAGTTTCAGCCCTATTGGCCTTTTGATTAAACTACCAGTGGGGCGCCTGGGTGGCTCAGTTGGTTGAGCATCCGACTTCGGCTCAGGTCATGATCTCATGGTTCATGGGTTTGAGCACTGCGTCAGGCTCTGTGCTGACCTCTAGCTCAGAGCCTGGAGCCTGCTTCAGATTCTGTGACTCTTTCTCTCTCTGCCCCTCCCCTGTTCATGCTCTGTCTCTCTCTGTCTCTCAAAAATAAATTAAGAAAAAAAAAACCCTACTGGTTTCCTTGATTTTAGTTTCTTCTAATTCAATCATTCCTCCAAACCAACTAGTCAGAAATATTTCTAAAACAGAGATCTGATAAATGACTATTAGTTCAAAACATTTAACAGCACCCCAATTCCTACAGAATAGGACCCAAATACGCCAATGTGTTGTTCAATGAGGAACTCACTTACAATGATGAGTAGACTGCATTTTATTTTCATTGATATAAATATCTCTTGTTTCCCCACTACAGTGAGCCCTCTTTGAAAGTAGGGATATTTGGGGTGCCTAGGTGGTTCAGGCAGTTCAGTGTCTAACTTCAGCTCAGGTCATGATCTCCTGGTTCGTGAGTTCCAGCCCTGCATCAGGCTCTCCACTGACAGTGAGAAGCCTGTTTGGTCTCTCTCTCTCCCTCTCTCTTTCTCTCTCTCTCTCCATCTTTCTCTGCTCCTCCCTTGCGCTCACTCTATCTCAAAATAAATTTTAAAAAATTAATTTTAATTTAAAAAGATAGAAAGTAGGGACACTTGTTCATATTTATACAACCATATTTCCCCAGGCGCCAGGAGCCCACAGGTGCAAAGGAAGTCACAGTATCATTAATATGTGAACCTTAATGATTCATTGCTCCTCCAGCAGGTGCAGGAACTGTAGCTTCAGCAAAATCCACCATTACTACAGAGAACTTTGGACTCCCCAGGGATGTTTCTGACATGCTCAGTAGCAGATTCTCTCTCACTGTAGCCATACCATGGCCCTGTGTCACAAGCGAGCCACTGTGGATCTCCTGTTCATCCTCAGAGCCCTGTGTGCTGGTCACAAGCTTAGGGGCCACAGTAGTAAAGAATGGCTTTCTTCCCTGTGAAATAATGATAAAGGAGGGTTGGCTTCAGCCTCCTGAGTTTAGTGCAATAGCTTTCACGTAGAGCCCTTGAGCTCCCTGGGCATGAGATCTGCTGTCAGGGGTCTGAGCCAGGACAAGTTTGAGGTCCAGTCCTACCATCATATTCAAATCCCTCCTTCCCTGCAACAATGGTTTCACATTGGTCCAACTCATCTCTTTTCCCCTTCGGGTGGTCTGCCTTATTTAAGTGACCTCAGCAAATCTGGTAAAACTTCCATAGGGCTGCCCTGGCAGAGTGCTAGATGTATACGGTATCTGAGTCACAGAGTGCCCACAGGGAGCATACACTCCGAGCTGCACCTGTCTGCCCCTCCCCAAACCCCTCACCAACCCCACTGCTTAGCACAGAACTCTGTGCATAGAAAATCTCAATGCTTTTAAACATAATGAAAATAATTTTTATGCCACTTGAGAAGAGCTAGAATCTACCTGAGGAAGGGAGCACAAATTTGGGATGAGACTCTTTGGCCCTAAATCCACAACTACACAGAACTTCTGGCATTTCGAGAGAAAAAACAAAAACAAAACAACGTGGGCTCTCAGCTGAGATGCATTTGACTGTTGCCAGGACTCTGACGACAACAGTGTAAAATGCATGGGTGTTCTCCAAAGCACCCCTCCAGAGGAATCTGGGCCACAAGTGAAGTGCACGAGACCACATGCCTACCCCTTCGACTGAAGCAAGGGGAAGCTGATTCATTTCTTGTGACCCATTGCAAACAGGATTGCAAGTGCCTATTGACACACTCTTTTTAGAAAGGCATTTATCTGGCAGTGATGACCTCCCCACAAGAACACGACCCTTGCAAAAGACCTCCTCCACTCCTCCCTGGAAGAGGAGAGGAAGCACAGAAAGAAGCACCTGGTTCAGAGCCCCAGCTCCTAGTTTATGGGCATGAAGTGCCAAAATGACCACCATCTTTAGCCATGCACAAACAATAGTTTTGTGTGTTGGCCACTCCACTGTCCTCGGCCAGCCTACAGGAGGAAAAGCGAGGTTTACAGAAGGAGGCTCCTTTAGAAGGAAGCAGAACTCCAAGCACCCTGAATCAAGATGAGTGGAAAACTATCCCAATAAGCATATTCTGGATTAAAAAATTTTTTTTAAAGACCAGTTAGTTATCTTGTTCATGTAATGCAAACCTTTTAGATTGACTCGAATTTTCAGGTTCTGAATATAATGAGGTATTTGTTGTTGGTTTTATTTTTATGAAATAGAGCCTATTAGGTATTAGGTACTAATGGAGAAAACTCACTGAAACTGCTAACTGGATCAGGGTTCTCAGACATTGGTAGTGTTTTCAGTTCACTGATATTAAGTAAGATTCATTTAAAAAGAAATTACCAGTTATTGAATACTTTTCAGTTTAATGTGAAAAATCATAAACTATATTAGTACTATTACAAATTGCAACTATTAATCATGAAATTTCGAAAAAAATCATGAAATTTCATCCTATGCTTAATGATTTGAATCATGGGAGGTGTAAAGGACACTTGAATCCATGTCACGGTTTTTAGGTTCTATTCTTTGTTTCTTGCACTAAATAACCATATGAAAATGGACAGGACCTTTAACCTTTATGGCAATCCCTGAGAAAACATAGTAAAAGTGCCTAGCATAACACGTAATATATTCTACAAGAATTCAATATTTATTTCTGTTTTTTTTTATTTTTTTTTAATCTTACTTATTTTTTAGAAAGAGAAAAAGTATGAGCGGGGTAGGGACAGAGAGAAAGAGAGTGACATAGAATCTGAAGCAGGCTCCCCGCTGTCAGCACAGAGCCTGATGCGGGGCTCAAACCCACGAACCGTGATATCACGACCTGAGCTGATACCAGACACTTAACCAACAGAGCCCACCCAGGGGCCCAGGAATTTAATGTTTGTAAAAATGGAAGTTTTAACACATATAAAACGACTTGTATTCTTCATGAGTTACATACTAAGTAGCAGTATCCTCCTATCTGACACATACATCTGGAAAGACTCATGATTGAACTCAAATGAGACTAAGCAAAGTCTTATATTGCCTCTAAATGCCAATTAAATGTCATAGTATAGCGCTTTTTAAAATATCAGGTCACAAGCTAATTGTGAATTGAAACTGCAAACCTTTTTAATAGAAAATGCCAGAGCAACTTGCTTAAAGTCTGAGCAAGGACTATTGCCACAAATACCATGATCAACCATAGCAACTGTTATAAGAAACAATCAATGGAAAGGATGTGATAAATAAAACATGAATTGCTAGGATGGTTTGATTGCTGCCTTCTCACTTGCTTTCCTGGTATAAGATGGTCTCCGAAACTTCACTTTGTTGGGAAAGCTTGTAATTGTACAATGAAATGTTTGGTTAACATAATCCAATTGTTTGTGGCTTAATGGGTGAAGGAATTTCATCTGCTACCAACAGGAAGTGTCAAGATTTCAGCTACAAATGTTCAGTCCATTTGTCAGAAACTATGTAGTATAACATTTTCAACATTTTCAACTTTGTAAATTGTAACATTTTAATCAAATTAACACAAATTGCACATAAATACAAATTGCATATAAACTATATGTTAAAAATAATTTTTTAAAAAGTATAAAGTGAAGGAGTCCCTGGCTGGCTCAGTTGGTAGAGCATGTGACTCTATTTATTTATTTAAATGTTTTTAATCTTTATTTGTTCTTTAAGAGAGAGAGAGAGAGAGAGAGAGAGAGAGCGAGCGCACGCGCATGAGCAGGGGAGGGGCAGAGAGAGGGAGACACAGAATCTGAACCAGGCTCCAGGGTCCGATCTGTCAGCACAGAGCCCAACGCGGAACTCAAACTCATGAACTGCGAGATCATGACCTGAGCTGAAGTCAGATACTTAACTGACTGAGCCACCCAGTTGCTCCTAGAGCGTTTGACTCTTGATCTTGGGGTTGTGAGTTCAAGCCCCATATTGGACACAGAGATTATTTTGTTTTGTTTTGTTTTTTGAGATTACTTTTTTAAAAAGTTTCCAAAGATATTTTTTAAGTATGAAGTAAAAACGGTATTCAAGCTCAACTCAAATGTTGAATTGAATATTTGACTGAACACTGGCTGACTCTGGAATGGAAAGTAATGACTGTATGGAGAAAAATGTTTATTTTTAATTTTTTTAAAATAGTTTATTTATTTTTGAGAGAGAGAGGGTGTGCATGCAAGTGCAAGCAGGAAAGGAACGTTGAGAGAGAGAGAGAGAGAGAGAGAGAGAGAGAGAGAGAGAGAGAGAGAATTCCAAGCAGGCTCTGCACTGATATCCAAGACTCAAACCTACAAACTGTGAGATCATGATCTGAGCTGAAACCAAGAGTTGGATACTCAACTGACTGAGCCACCGAGGCACCCCCAAAAATGTATAAACAGCAGGTCGTTACTTCATTGAAGTTACATTCTTCTTCTCTTTCTTAATATTTTGTTTTTAAGCGATCTCTATAACCAGTGTGAGACTCAAACTCACAACTCTGGGATCAAGAGTAGCATACCCTACCAACTGAGCCAGCCAGGTGCCATTATTCAAGCTACATTCTAAAAAGAAAAAAGTACAGAAGATTATAATAAAGATAATTTAATTTATGGGCTTATCAAAAAATTGCTATTTTTAAAATGAAAGCATAAGATCTTTAAAATTAAAAAGCTACTTGGAAACAAGCTAAAATTATTGATAAAGACAGGAAGAAAAATACATTCAAGTCCCCACTCTAAGTTATTAGTCCACCATTGTTACTGATGAAACCTTACATTAAAACATATTGTGAAACAAGAGAAAGTGACTCACGTACTTTCTTTCATCATGTTTGAATATGGTATGTATGCCTTTAAGTCTCAGCTAATTAATTAAAATCTATGCAGAGTGACAGCAAAGTATCTCATTTATTTATTACTACTGCATAGCATTTAGAGGCAATACTTATTACTGTAGTCTGTAGAGATTTAAAAATCCAATTTGATTAGAACAAATTGTGTAACACTTTGATATATGTAGCAAGATCAGTTAGTACAGGATTTGTTATGTTGTTAAAATATAACATTGCACAAAACTGAATTAGATTTGTTTGCAGGAGATAATACATTCTTGGGTCATGTAAATTAAAAAGAATTTTTATGATGGAAAATCCCAAACATAAGAATAGAGACAATAGTATAATGAACACTCTCATGTACCTGATACCGGGCTTCAATAATCATCAACATATTGTGGCGCTTAAAAATGTGCAATCCATTCTTAGCTTACAGGCAGTTAGAGAACAAGCTGCCTGAGTAGATCTGCTAGTGATGAGTTCTTTCAGCATTAGTTTGAAAAACTGCCTTTGTCTTGAAGATATTTTAAATAAATCTTATTATATTTAAATAAATACTTATCTTTTTTCATTTATTTATTTTTTATCTAGTTTTTAAATTTACATCCAAGTTAGTAGCATTGAGTGCAACAATGATTTCAGGAGTAGATTCCTTAATGCCCCTCACCCATTTAGCCCATCCCCCCCTCCCATAGCCCCTCCAGTAACTCTGTGTTCTCCATATTTAAGAGTCTCTTATGTTTTGTCCCCCTCTTTTATATTATTTTTGCTTCCTTACCTTTATGTTCATCTGTTCTGTGTCTTAAAGTCCTCATATGAGTGAAGTCAAACGATCCTCTTATTTCACTTAGCATAATACCCTCTAGTTCCATCCATGTAGTTGCAAATGGCAAAATTTCGTTCTTTTTGATTGCCGAGTAATACTCCATTGTATGTGTATATCACATCTTCTTTATCCATTCATCCATCGATGGGCTCTTTCCAACTACTGTTGATAGTGTTGCTATAAACACCGGGGTGCATGTGCCCCTTCGAAACGGCACACCTCTATCCCTTGGATAAACATTAGTACAATTGTCAAGTAGTTCTATTTTTAAGTAAATACTGATCTTTAAAGATACTTTCTCTGGGCATAGAACTTTAGGCTGGCAGGGCTCTTTCTAGCACACTGTGTATACTGACTTTCACAATTTGTTGTGAAATCTGATTTCACCAGAAATCTGATTTCATCCCCATCTTTTAACCTTGTTTCCAAGTTACTTGCAAATAGTGCCTTTATCCTCTGATCGATCTCTCTCTCTCTCTCTCTCTCTCTCTCTCAATCTCCCATTGGTATTAAACAATTATGATGTGCCTTGGTGAACTTCTTTGCATATTTCTTGTGCCTGGGATCAGTGGTTCCTGAATCTATGGGTTTATAGTTTTCATCTTATTTAAACAACTTTTAGCTATCATTTCTTCAAATAGGTTCTTCAGATTTCTTTTTTTAATTTTTTTAATGTGTATTTATTTTTGAGACAGAGAGAGACAGAGTGCAAACAAAGGAGGGGCAGAGAGAGAGAAGAAGACTCAAAATCCGAAACAGGGTCCAGGCTCTGAGCTGTCAGCACAGAACCCAATGCAGGGCTCGAACCCATGAACCACGAGATCATGACCTGAACCGACTAAGCCACCCAGATGCCCCAGGTTCTTCACATTTCTTCCCCACCCCTTAGTCTATTATAACATACTGGATGTTTTTACAAATTTCTGTTTTCTTGGATTGTTTCCCTTGGTAGTTCTTCAAACTCATGAATCTTTTCTGCTGCAATGTTGAATCAACCATTTATCCCAAGCAGTGTTTTATATTTCACACGTTATTCTTCATCTCTAGAAGTCTGGTTGGTGTCTTTCCATTTCCCCGTCTCTACTTGACTTTTGAACAAATGGAAGAGTTACAATGTAATGCCTGCAACTCTAACATCTTTGTCAGTTTCAAGTGACTTGACTCATTACAGGTCCTACTTTCCTACTTATTTACATCTTTGGTAGTTTTTCCCTGGATGCTAGACATTAGGAATTTTATCTTCCTAGATACGGGATATCTTTGTATTCTTATAAATCTTTGTTCTGGTACAGTTCCTTGGAAATAATTTGATGCTTTCAGGTCCTGCTTTAAATGCAAGGCAAGACAGAACAGTGCTCAGCCTAGGACTAAGTATTCCCCACAATGGAGGTGAAACCCTCTGTGTACTCTACCCTCATTGATGAGGTTTTCCAGTCTGTCTTCTAGGAACAGACATTATCCCTTGCCCTATTACTCTCAGGTGTTTTTTTCCTCAGCTGCATACGCTGATTAGTACCCTCCTAAAAACTCAAGGACAGTCCTTCCAGATTTCTAGAACTCTGTTTCTGTGCCGCTTTCTTCCCTCTAATACGCTATGCTGCAAACTCTACACCAGACTCTCAGCTCTGTCTCCTAAAATTTCACCAGGCTCTCTCTCTGTGCTCCCCACTCCCTGTGTCATGGCCTAGAAACTCTCTCAAGGCAGTAAGCTGGCGCAAGCATGAGAAATCACCTTGTTTCCTCTCCAGGAGGGTTCACGTCCTTCATTGCCTGATATCTTGAAAAACAGTGTTTTGGGGGCACCTGGGTGGCTCAGTCAGTTAAGCGTATGGGTTCGGCTCAGGTCATGATCTCACAGTTTGTGGGTTTGAGCCCTGTGTCAGGCTCTGTGCTGACAGCTCAGAGCCTGGAGCCTCCTTCAGATTGTGTCTCCCTCCCTCTCTGACAGTCCCCACCTCAAGCTCTGTCTCTGTCTCAAAAATAAATATTTAAAAAATAAAATAAAATAAAATCATAGAAGAGAGTGGAGAAAATGAAAGGACTTCTATTTTAAATTTTTTAAATGTTTTTAATTTATTTTTGAGAGACAGTGTGAGCAGAGGAGGGCAGAGAGAGAGGGAGACACAGAATCTGAAGCAGGCTCCAGACTCTGAGCTAGCTGTCAGCACAGAGCCTGATGCAGCGCTCGAACCCAACTGTTAGATCCTGACCTGAGCCAAAGCCGGACACTCAACTGACTGAGCCACCCAGGCGCCCCAGGATTTCTAGTTTAAAAAAAAAAGAGAAAGAAAAACAGTGTTTTGTATATTTTACCTATTTTTTACTGTTACTCTCCTGTCTCAAACTTTTAACCATTATGTCCCCAGAATAACAAGCAAACATTTGATGAATTCAAGAATAATACCTGGATAGATTTACTTGCTTTCTAAAACTGAGTCAGAAATTGAGTTATACTTGAGAATTAAAGAACATAAAACATTACTACTTTTCATAAGCACTAAACAATGATCATGAGACATTAGCTTTATCATTCTTTTGAATGAAGACTGCCCATTAAAAAACAGAATTAACTATAGCACTACTTACCAGTACTTTTAATACTTAATCCAATTATAAACAAAAGAAAGAAACAGGGTGAATAGTGTCTCAGACGTGTGAGAACCGCCGTGTGTATCTGACTAGAATGAACTGGAAAGACAGCACACTCATCACATTAAATAAAATGCTCCCCGGTTTTCATTTGCCTTGTGTTTATTTGGGATTATTTCTGTTGCTTTTATACATTAGTGAAATTGTATGGGTTTTTTTTTTTCTTACAAAGTAAAGGGAACACTGCATCAAACTTTCCTGTTATATAACCTTCCGTCCTCCCTATCAGCTAACATATTTCTATTGTGTTAGAAAATAATCAAGATAACGGCTTTTAATGATGAATTAATTTGTCATAAACTACAACCACCGTTTTTGGGAATTCCAGTCCGTTCGCTGGGAGTTACTAAGAAAGAAAACAGCGAACCTGCTACTGCAGCCACTTCTACATACCAAACAGACGCAGCAACCCCACGGTATCTCCGTGAAGGGCAGTCAGGCTTGCAGAAGATTTTTTTTGCATCACTGATTTCAAAGCATCTGTTCAGTTAGTTATATAAACTGTAGAAGAATGTGACTTCCCTCTAATTTTCTTCAATTGTTACATAACCCATTTTCTTCAAATTGGTATTAACTTGTAGCTAATATCTATAAGACAAATAGAAACTAAAATGGGAAACAAAGCATACTACCACAACAAGAAATAAGGTTAGGTAGGGGCACCTTGGTGGCTCAGTCAGTTAAGTGTCCAACTCGATTTCAGCTCAGGTCATGATCTCATGGTTCTCGAGTTCGAGCCCCTCACTGGCATTCTCTCTCTCTCCCTCTCTATCTGCCTCCCCCCAACTTGCGCTCTCTCTCTCTCTCTCTCTCTCTCTCTCTCTCCCTCAAAATAACAAATAAACTTAAAAAGAAAACAAAAGAAGTCTCATATCCTGACAGCAGGATTGCAAATTGGTCCAATTACTTTAGAAAACTAGGAGCACTACTAATTAAGCAGCAGACTCACATAATCCTATCATCTAGCAATGCTAACTGTATTAGTTTATCAGGTGGCAGATGGTGAAGTGGCTTAAAACAACAGAAATTTATTTTCTTGGTTTTGGAGGCTGGACGTCGGAGGATCAAATTGCCAGCAGGTTTGGCTTCTGCTGAGGCCTCTTTCCTTGACTTGTACGTGTCTTCTTCCAGTGTCCTCACATGGCCTCTCCTCTCTACGTGCCCGTGTCCAGTGAGTTCTCCGTGTGTTCTGCCTTCTGTTACCAAAACACCAGTCAGACTGGATCAGGGACCCCTGTCAAAAGCCTTATTTTAACTTAATTATTTCTTTAAAGACCCTATCTCCACAGAGGGTCCCGGTCTGAGATATTGGGAGTTAGGGCTTAAACATATGAATTTGCGAGACACACAGTTCAGCCCCTAACACTACCTCTAGGCATTATTAGCCAGAGAAATTTTTGTACATGTTTGAGAATGACAATGGCAGGTTCGTTCTTAATACTAAGCAAAAGACTGTATAATTCAAGTGTGCTCTTTCTATTTTTTTTTAACATTTATTTATTTTTGAGAGGGAGAGAAAGAGAGTGCGTGCCTACACATGTCCCTGTGAGCAGGGGAGGAACAGAGCGAGAAGGAGACAGAATCCGAAGCAGGCTCCACGCTCTGAGCTGTCAGCGCAGCCCGATGCAGGGCTCAAACTCAAGAACCACGAGATCATGACCTGAGCTGAAGTCAGATGCTCAAGAGCCCCAAGTGTGCTCTCTTTTAAAAACAAAATACTGTACTATTGGGGCGCCTGGGTGGCTCAGTCGGTTAAGCATCCAGCTTCGGCTCAGGTCATGATCTCACAGTTCGTGGGTTTGAGCCCCATGTCGGGCTCTGTGTTGACAGCTAGCTCAGAGCCCAGAGCCTGCTTCAGATTCTGTGTCTCCCTCTCTGTCTGACCCTCCCCTGCGCTCACGCTGGCTCTCTCTGCCTCTCAAAAATAAATTAAAAAACCTAAAAAAAATTAAAATTTAAAAAATTTTTAAAAAAGCAAAATACTGTACTAATAGTGAAAAAGAATGAGTTATAACTACATGCATAAATTTGGACTGTAGATTATTAGAAACAGTATTATGTGGGAAAAGATAGTTACAAAAGTATATATGTAAAATAACCCCATTTATATTAAGGCAAAAAAAGGCAAAGATAAGTACTTATTTGGGGGATACATCTAGGTAGCCTTAAAACTATATAACTTTATATATCTTAACTTTGATGTTAGGTATATGTGTTCGTTTTATTATTCATTCACAGAGTAATAAAAAAATGTATTTGATCTTGATTCCTGGTTTGGAGCTGAAAAACACTTGGCATTTCCTGAGAGATAGGAATGTGTTGTTATTCTGGAGTCCCTTTCAAGTTTATGTGAGTTCATGGTAATGAGGGACTCAAGCAGGGAGTGGGGATGTGAGGACCCTAGATAGATTCAGGATGGAAGCTGGTCACCTGAAAAGCGACCAGTGTAATCAGGTCATTACAGGGCAGGAACTTTCAGGCCCCTCCTCCTTTTTCCAGGTAGGGGAGAGGGACTAGAGATTGAGTTCAATCACAGTCAATGATTTAATCAAGCATATCTACTCAATGAAATCTCACAGAAAACCTGGAAACGACCAGGCTCGAGCTTCCAGGTTGGTCAATACATCGATGTGCTGGAAGGTGGCATCCCAGACAGGTGGCAGAAGCTCTGCGCCCCCGCCCTCCATACTTTGCCCTAAAATCTCTTCCATTTGCCTGTTTCCCTTGTATCCTTTACAATAAAACTGTAACAGTAGCACATCACTTTGCTAAATTCTGTCATCATTCTAGAGAATTTTTATCCCTGGGGAGGGGCGTGATGGTCATGGGCATCCCCCAAATTTGTAGTTAGCTAAGTAGAAGTGGAAGTAGTATGGGGCTCCTGGAGACTTGTGGCTGGTTCTGAAGTCAGGGCAGTCTTGTGGGACTGAGCCCTTGCTTGACTTGTGGGTCTGCACTAATTATACTTAAATTATAGGATACCAAATTGGTATCAAAGGATTGCAATTGACTTTAAAAATAAAGAAGAGGGGTGCCTTGATCTTGGGGTCATTTGAGCCCCAGTGATTAAATAAATACATGTAAAAATAAAGGATTGTTATTGAAATAAATGTATCTTTATTTTTTTAATGTTTACTTCTTTTTCAGAGAGAGACAGTGCGAGCCAGGGAGGGGCACAGAGAGAAGGAGAGGGAGACACAGAATCCAAAACAGGCTTCTGGATCTGAGCTGTCAGCACAGAACCCAGTGCAAGGCTCAAATCCATGAGCCGTGAGATCATGACCTGAGCCTACGTTGGACACTTCACCACTGAGTGCCCCTGAAACAATGTATCTTTAAATGAGATGTATGCATGTATCACATGCTATCTTCCCTCACTTATATATTATGTATTTAATAAGGAAAAATTCAACTACATGCATTTAAAACCGATAAAAAACTATGAAGAAGCACATACCTTTAACCATGGGGCAAATGTTACCCATTGGTCTTAAGTCTTGAAAGAGCTGATATTGCCTGTAGCCTCACATTTGAAATTTTATCTTTTAGTCTAACAAGAAGAGCTTCATTCATTTTAGGCACAACACATTATCAATCTGGCCTTTTTCCAGCATATTTCCCAAGAATTTATTTAGAATCTGGCACACTAAAAACTGAACTTCATGCTATTTGCCTCAGTCCTGAAAAAAAAAATCAAATTACTCCCAGGTGGCATTATAACGACAACCATTTGATTTCCCCCAGGTTGAGAATTGCAGAATTTAATAATAACTCATGAGGAAACTACAACTCATGGAAATATATATATGTTAATTTCATGCATAGGTACACTAAATATATTTAATACAGTCTTACTAAAATATATTTAACATAGTCTCAAAGTAACCTTTACTTGAAATAATATTTGCCAAATAACAAAAATGCAATAATTTTTGGACCAAAAAAAAGAACACCTCTTTTACCTTCCTATGTACTCGTTTAAATATATTTACCTCAAACTGGTTCTTAAGTTTTTAAAATTAAAGCTAGCATTACAGAGGTGCTGGTGGCTCCGGTGGTTGAGCACTGAGCATCCGACTTTTGCTTTCTGCACAGGCCATGATCAAATGGTTTATGAAGCAGTATTGGGCTCTGTGAGATCTAAACCCACCCCCCCCCATGCCTCCCCGACTCACACTTTCTCTCTCTCAAAATAAACTTAAAAAAAAAAAAAGCTAGCATTATAAAAGTAAACAAAATAAATCTAGCATTATAAAATAAACTGGCTTGTGATTGTAATCATATTTTATCATACAGAAAAAATATTTATAAGATGGCCTTCACAGGACATAAGTATGTGTGCATATACATATACCATCTTATCATCGCATATAAATTTAGACCCTTAGCTCTCTTTTCTCTAAATTGTGCAAGCTCTTGGGGTGCCCGGGTGGCTCAGTTAGCTGAGTGTCCCACTTTGGCTTAGGTCATGATCTCGTGGTTTGTTAATTTGAGCCTCACCTCAGGCTCGCTGCTGTCACTGCGGAACCTGCTTTGGATCCTCTGTCCTACCCCCACTCTTCCACTGTTTGTCCTGTCTCTCAAAAATAAAATAAACATTAAAAAAATAAAATAAATTTTGCAGTCAAGTGCTCTATCCCTGAGAATAAAATAAATTTTATAAGCTCTTAAAGCTTTAAACCCAGTAATTTTTAAGTTTACTTATTTTGAAAGATAGGAAGCAGCAGAGGGGCAGAGAGAGGGAGAGAGAATCCCAAATAGGCTCAGCGCTGTCAGGGAGGAGCCCAACATGGGCTCGAACTCATAAACTGTGAGATCATGACCCGAGCTGAAATCAAGAGTTGGACACTTAACCAACTAAGCCATCCCGACACCCCAAACCCAGTAAATTTTTAAATGATACATACACTCAATTAAAATGATACATACACTTTAATTAAAAAATGACAAAACCCCAGAATACTTTCAAGAGAAGGTAAAATAATTAAAATAACTTGAAATGCCTTCTATTTGGCTAAATGAAGTAAAATAAACTGCTGCAAATTCTATTTCTCACTCTGCTGCAGGTTCATATTTACAGACTATCATAATGTATTTAAGGTATGAACAAGTGCCTTCCAAAGATTGTTTTAATGATAGCCAGAAATATAAAACCAATCTTCACAAACTACGTGGATAAGTCTTTTATCCCTAGCACAGACCTAAGACTATTTAAGATATTAATTTGTTCCTTAATAATTCTTAAATGCCTATCCAGGAGGAGAAATTATTAAGGAAAATAGACTTGGATAATAATTTACTTCTGTTTCTCCTGTTTTTGAATTACTTCTATTACGGAGCAAGGCAGCACAGATTTTTTATTACAAAAGATTCTTTTGATTCTTCTACACATCCTTCAATCTTAGAAAAATGTACCAAATATACATACAGTTCAGTTTAAAAAAAAAGGAAAGAAAAAACCACGAGTGTCAATTCAACATTCCCTTTTCTAATTATGCTTTCCTATAAGATAGCAATTTCTTTCTGATATGCTGTTTATCATTGTAACTCATATTCCCACACTGTAATTTCACTTACAGGTTTTCTTGTCTATCATAAAATGTCCCCTCGGTTTCCAACCTCTTCCTCCTCAAAAAAAAAAAAAAGCAATACCTCCCATACTTGGCTGCTGGGTATAGAACGGACCACTCTATGAAGGGCAGCTTTGGTGTTTATCACATTTACAAATACATTTACGATAATGGGTACGTAGGTGGCTCAGTCGGTCAAGCCTCAGACTCTTGATTTCAGCTCACATCATGATCTCAAGGTTTTGTGAGTTCCAACCACAAGTTGGGTTCTGGCAAAGAAGTACAGAAGGATTCTCTCCTTCTCTTCTCTCTCTGCCTCTTGAAGCCCCACTTATTCTGTCTCTGTCTCTCCGAAAATAGGCTTAAAAGAAATACATTTCAAAATACAAATCAAAACCACAACAAGATACCACCTCACACCCATCAGAATGGCTAACATTAACCCCTCAGACAACAACAGGTGTTGGCGAAGACGCGGAGAAAGAGGATCTTTCTTGCACTGCTGGTGGGAATGGAAACTGGTGCAGCTACTCTGGAAAACAGTATGGAGGTTCCTCAAAAAATTAAAAATACAGCTACCCTATGACCCAGCAATTGCACTACCAGGTACTTATCCAAGGGATATAGGCATGTTGTTTCAAAGGGGCACATGCACCCCAATGTTTATAGTAGCACTATTGACAATACCCAAAGTATGGAAAGAGCCCAAATTTCCATTGATGAATGAATGAATAAAGATGTGATATAAAGGCACTTGGGTGTATAGAGGCACTTGGGTGGTTCATTGGTTAGATGTTTGACTTTGGCTCAGGTCATGATCTCATAGTTTGTGGGTTCGAGACCCACATGAGGTTCTGTGCTGACAGCTCAGAGCCTGGAGCCTGCTTCACATTCAGTGTGTCCCTCTCTCTCTGCCCCTCTTCTGCTCATGATCTGTCTCTCTCTCTCTCTCTCTCTCAAAAATAAATGTTAAAAAAAATTAAAAAGAAAATAAATAAACATAAAAAAGATGTGGTATACATATACAATGGAGTATTACTATGCAATCAAAAAGAATGAGAACTTGTCATTTGCAACTACATGGATGGAATTAGAGAGTATTATGCTAAGAGAAATTACCCAGTCAGAGAAAGACAAATATCATATGACTTCACTCATATGAGGACTTTAAGATACAAAACAGATGAACGTAAGGGAAGGGAAGCAAAAAGAATATAAAAACAGGGAGGGGGACAAAACATGAGACTCTTAAATATCTAGAACAGAGGGCTACTGGAGGGGTTGTGGGAGAGAGGATGGGCCGAATGGGTAATGGGTATTAAGGAATCTACTCCTGAAATTGCTGCACATATGCTAACTAACTTGGATGTAAATTTAAAAAATTGATTTAAAAAATACATTTCCTATTTGACCCAGTTCTGTTCAATCTGACAGTTGTCAGTGCAAATGTAGGAAATGATATTCATTAAAACATTTTTTCTAGAGGACCTGGCTGGCTCAGTTTGCAGAGCACAGGCTGCTGATCTCAGGGTTGTGAATTTGAGCCCCACCTTGGGTGTAAAGCCTATATTTAAAAAAAAAATGCTTTGAATCTGTAAATGCTGGAAACGAGTGTGTACATATAGTTGATTGGCTATAAATTGGAGTATGTCCACAAAGTGGAATATGTGACAGTTAAAAAAGGCGGGGGAAATGAGGAAATGTAACTAGATAGTGTGGAGTATCCAGAGTATACTATGAAGTGAAAAAAGCAAAGTGCAAAACTGTGTAGAAAGTATTGAAGAAGGAATGGAGGGAAATAAGAATGCATAGTCACATTTGCTTGTATTTGCATGAAGACTGGAAGGATAAACAAAAAACTGATTCAAAACAGTTACCTGAAGAAAACTATGAGTGCAGTACTGGATGGGGACTAGGAAGGAGAGGGCATTCCTATGTAGTTTGTGCTTATAAAATACTTATTGATCAATGTCGTGTGAAGTCTGAGTTAAAATAAAAACTTCTGCACCTAAATTTTTTCTATTTTTTAAAAATTATAATAAAAGGCAATAAATATAGGGAACCTGGGTGGTTCAGTTGGTTAAGAAGCAAGCAGACTCTGGATCTCAGCTGAAGTATTGATCTTAGAGCTGTGAGCTGGAGCCCAGGAGTTGGGTCACCACCACTACCCTCCTCCACCCCCTCCCACAGGCACTGGGTATGGAGTCAGAAAAAAAGGGGGGGAGGCGATAGCTATATCAATCTGAAGAATCGCTGGTTTGTAAGAAAGATGCAGTCATTTGCACTCATCTTGTCAAATTTTAATAAGTGTGTTTTGTTAAAATCATTACAGGGCAGAAACATAAATATGTATTTATATATGTATTTTAAACCTAGTTTAATGAAATGAAAATGTATGTTAAAAGAGACACAAAACCATGATTATTAAACACAATATGGGTCTCTAAATAAGTAAGCCAGGTAAGCTGGTACTAAAACTCAAAATTCCCTAGAATTGTTTTGCGATGACCGTGAGATTAGCGTGCGCTCAAAGGGTCACTGGGGGCTGCTGGGAGCGCGGGGGACGGCGGGCGAGGCTGGGGCCGCGCTGACCTGGTGGTAGGTGCGGCTCAGCGCCACCACGAGCTCCGCCCGGCTCGGGTGCGCTGCTGCGCCGGCTGAAAGCAGACTCCTACGCCGGCAGCAGCCTCTTCTCCCCCGCCACGGCGCCGGGACTTGGCGGTGACGAGCCTCGTCCGCGCTGGGGGGGTCTAGCGAGACCGAACGACCGCACCACCAAACCCCCAAAGCGACCCAAGCTCGATGCGTCTGCAGCTGAGCACCAAGAGCAAGGTTACCGCCAGAGAATTCAAAGAACTCCCGCTGGAGAAGCAAATACCGCGAGACTGCCGCGAGAGCGCTGGGAGGCGAAAATTTCGGCCCCGGCCGCCGTTTTGCGCGTGCGCAGAGGGCTGAGCCAGACTTTTTTTTTTTTTTTCCCCCCCTTTTCCCCCGTCTGGAAGTGAGATGTTTGTGAGTGCTGAGGTTAGGCCGGAAGTGGTGTTGCTTAGGGAATGGGGTGGGGACGAGCTGAACCGCCGCTGGTCGGCGAAGCGGGAGGTTTGTGGAGCTGGGCTGGAGGTGAGAAGAAAGGCAGCCTCTGATAGGAATGGACCAGAGTCTGCTAACGGGAGATATCCCGGGTTTCATTGGGGGAGGCACCTTCTGGTTTCGCCCAGGGGACGAATTAAGGCTTTCAGCGGGGAGGGAGACAGCAGTCCGGGGTCTGAGCAGAGCTATTCTAGGGTGGGTTGGAAGGGGCAAGCTGAAATTCTCAGAAGGTCTGGTTGGGCCCCAGAGGACTGGAGGGGAGTCAGGAATCCGCTAGGAAGAGGATAACATGTGAATATACCTAAAGGTGATGTCTGCAAGTTCCTACCCTTGAGGTCTAGTGTCCTACCTGATGCATCAAAGCAATACGGGAAACCAAAAGTACAGGAGATGAAAGGTAATATTAGGTTACTGATTATGAGACAGATCTGCAGTGTTTTCAGGAGGGAATCAAGCCTTACATATCCTTTACAAATGAAGAATATACAGACAAAAGTATAAATCATACATTGTGTATTCGCCACTTAATTGCAGAAATAAACTACATAAATTGTTTGATAATATAAATTGAAGTCCTTTGCTCCACCCTATTTCATTCTGTTACCTCTTGCCCAGGTGCCAAGCACCTTTATGTTTTAATTTTAATTACATATACAGTACTGTTTTGCATAATTTTAACAATTTCAGCAATGTATATATCCTTTTGTAGCTTGCTTGTTTACTTCATCTTGTTTTCAGATTTACCAGTGTGATGTAACTGGTTCATTCATCATAACAGCTGAACAGGTATTCCCTTATATTAATTTTTCAGTATTTATCTTTTTTTTTGGCTTTGTATGCCAAGTGCCTGATACATTGTGAGTTCCTGAATGTTAGTTAAGTGAATGAATGCTGTAGCATTTGAATGCTGTTTCAATCCTGAAACAAATGCAGAAATCTTTTAAAGAATGAATAGGATCTCAAATGACTTAAGAATATTCCATACAAAAAATAAGAGTCAGAAGCGGAATCGTGGACGTGCTCGATGAATTTCAAGAACTTTGATAGTCTTAGAGCTTAAAATGTAGAGTTGTATGAAAAATAAGATGAGGCTTAGATTTAAAGATCTTGTCCTGAGGAGAATGCACTAGCTGAGAACCATTAGAGGCTTTTGAGAAAACTAATCAAAACTATTTTTTATGAGTACCTGACAATAACAATAAATAATAAGCTGTATTTTTATTTTTATTATTTTTTAATGTTATTTTGAGAGAGACAGAGCACAAGTGGGGTTGGGTTAGAGAGAGAGGGAGACACAGAGTCTGAAGCAGGCTCCAGGCTTCCAGCTGTCAGCACAGAGCCTGACCCCGGGGCTCAAATTCACAAACTGAGATCATGATGTGAGCTGAAGTCAGACACTTAACCAACTGAGCCACCCAGGCAACCCCAAAAACTGTGTATTTAGAAGATAAAAGATATGAGATTTAGTGTCAGAGAATTAAAGACCAGCTGTTATGCTTACAGCAATAATGATCATGGCATTAAACATCTAAGACAATCATGCATGCTTGCTTAAAATCCTGAAACATTTTCCTAGGCCATTCACAGCACCGCCTTCCTGAAGAACTATTTCACACCTTCCTCCACTTGCAACATCTTCTGCCTCTGTGTTCCACTTAGCTGATGTCTTGCATCCTGTTTCATTTAAAAAGGACTTCCCCCCTCCAGGGAGCCTGGCAGCCTGCCGTCAGAACAGCTTGAGACTCTTAATCTCCTGAGGTTAGGAGTTTGAGCCCCACTTTAGGAGTAGAAATTACTTCATAAATAAACAAACAAACAGACAAAAAGGAAAGGATTTTGCCATGCTTTCATCACCATTTCTAGTAGGTCTATATCCTGTTACTCATACATTACCTCTACTATTATTGTAGGTGAATTGTCTGATTTAGGAGAGGGAGGAGCTCTTTAAGAATATTTTTGAGGGTGCCTGGGTGGCTCAGTCCGTTGGGCATCAGACTCTTGATATTGGCTCAGCTGATGACCTCATTGTCTATGGGTTCAGTCCTGTGTTGGGCTCTGTAATGGCAGTATGGAGCCTGCTTGGGTTTCTCTCTCTCCCTCTCTCTCTGCCCCTCCCTCACTCCTGTGAGTACACCCTCTCAAAATTAAACAAACCTAAAAAAAATGGGGCACCTGGGTGGCTCAGTCTGTTGGGCACCCAACTTTGGCTCAAGTCATGATCTCATGGTTTATGGGTTCAAGCCCCACATTGGGTTCTGTGCTGATAGCTGAGAACCTTGAGCCTGCTTCAGATTCTGTGTTTCCCTCTCTCTCTGCCCCTCCCCTGCCCACATCCTGTCTCTCTCTCTCAACAATAAATAATAAAAAATTTTTTTAATACTTTTTGAATACAACAATCTGAAGCATAGCCAATTATAAACTCCCAAGAAGATTGGGTTGAAATAGGAGTAGTAAAAATATTTTTAAAAAATGATTAAATGACAGTTGGTTTTGTCTAAAAGAATAGTAATTCACACTTATAATAATATAAATGAGACACCAGTATTTTACGTGAGTTATTTTTAGGTAGATTTAAGTGTTAAGCTTTATAAACTAAATCTAAACATAGTTTACATTTATGTTTGTATAGGACTGTTCTTTCTGCTACTTAACATTATAAGCAGTTTATTGTGAAATAAGATGTCGATTATGCTATTTTAAGGAATATGTTTTACTAGCCTTTGTATTACATATTACCATCCTGTTCAAATGTAGTTTGGTCATTTAATTTTCACTGACTGGTAAAACTAGTGTCATTCATTCTCTCATTTATTTCAAACACATTTACTGAGTACCTACCATATGATAAACACATTCTAGGAACAGGTAGATAAGATTCATTAGTGCAAAATCAGTAACCTGAAACCATATCACATGACTATATTAACGCATCTTAGTACATAAGAAACCTTCCACCACAACTAGTTGGTCACCTTAATTGAAATTCTGTCCTAAAGGACAGCTACATTGTATGCACGTCTGATTAAAGAGCATTATTACTCAGAAATGACAACAGTCAATCTCAATGCATAAATCTTAAGCATCCGTGCACATATTTATGATCTCTTATGTTTTGGCAGAAGGGATCTGTCACAGCAGAGCCCATCCGGGCTGTGGAATTACACTGATGTACTCGGTCATGTTATGGTATGTGTACGCTCTGATGTGCGTTGACTTCTAATTCCGGATATGTCTCTTCACATTAAAATTCCACAACTTATGACTAGACCAAAAACTTCAGGTTTGAGCCTATCCCCCCAAACTCACTTCTCATTAAGGCACCTTTCAGAGACAAGTTAAGAAAAGGGAGGGCAAACTAAAGAGTTTGGAGCACATTTAGCTCCATTTTTCTTTTATTGAGACACACTTTTCTTTACCTATATAAGGTAAATATCTATAAAATACCTGGGGATCATGGCATATTTTACCCTTAAAATTGTAATGGTTGGAGGGGCATCTGGCTGTCTCAGTTGGAAGAGCATGCTACTTTTCATCTTGGGGTTGAAAGTTCAAGCCCCATGTTGGGTGAAGAGATTACTTTAAATAAAACAAAACAAAAAACCTCACTATAGTGGTTTAAGATTTCTTTTAGAGAAAGAAGTATTAAAACAAGTGAGCTTCCTTATTGGAAATTTTAACAGAGGAAAAGAGTCAATAATTGTTCTCTTTTCACCTTTAAGGGCAGCTGTATATCTGAATCAGATTGTGTCTAAGGCTACTGTAAATTTCCCTCCAACTCTTCTTATTCATTAATAGGAAATCTAGATCCAGTTGATTTCCCAACAGCTTAGTTCTCCTTTAAACATTGATGATAGTACACCATCCAAGAGAAATAAACTCTTTCACCCCACTAACCTATCTTGCCATAGAGAATGTGAGTAAAACTTTGCCTTTTTCAGACCACAGTGAACTATTTGGAACATGTCATCTTTCATGGAAACCACTAGCCAGGATTAAGTCAAAGGCGTCTACCAGTCGCTGAATTCTCTCTCAAATGCACATCTTTTTAAGTATAGTCTGGTACTGTATGCATTAGATTTCTAGTTCCTTAGACTACTTAGCCATAGTTAAAGCGTTTATAATAACTAGCCAGGTTGATAAATAAACCCTGCCCTCTCCCTGTCTGTTGGTCTTCCTGACGCACCAACCTTTTATATTACTATAAACAGAAACCTATGCCCAGAGAGTGCTAGCCTAGAGAGAAGGCGATGCATTTTGTACGATTGCACTTACAACTTAATCCTCTGAAAGCATCTCCCGTTTCCTTACATGGCGTCTGCTGCCACCTTCCTAGCACCTCCCTGAAGCTGCATTCCAACAGTGCTCCAGGATGAAGCTTTTCGTAAAGTATCAGCCCTTAAATTCAAGAGTGAACATTTGTCTAGTGCTAAACTGACCAAATAGGAGCGATTTTTCTTGACCAGCTCTTCACATCCCTGTTTTTCACTGAATGATGCTGCATCGTGGGACTCATCTCACAGCCATCTTTACTCCTGCCTGAACCTTCAGATCTGTACCCTTCAGTTCTAATTTGCTTCTCTTTTCTGACCTTCCATATCAGAGAGACCAACAAGGTACCTGAGTAGCATGCTAGGCCGTTATGACTCATGAGATCCTCAGAGTAGTCCCTTAGGCATTTGAAGTCACCCAGTAAGAATGAGTTAACATTGACACCATTGCCGAAAAAAAAAAAATCCATCAACAACTACACTTTGTCTATAATGCGTAGTCAGTGTCTGCAATTATGGTATGCTCCAGCAACAAAAAAGGTACACAGCCTTTCGCTGGGATCCTCATTTAAAATGAAAGAAAATGCAAAATGCTAATTGATTCATGATGTGGTTTCATCTTAGCTTGGGCAAACCATGCAGTATTTAATATATAGTAGCAGAATATTTACTATTGAAGCTTGAAAAGATGTGAGTTCTTTGTGTACCATCTTTCATTTATGCATGTGAGAGGGTTTTCTTTTCTTAATATTTTTACATTGTAGTACTTGT
>NC_043700.1:183244088-183245777 GCF_006229205.1 Suricata suricatta | reverse complement strand
GATGGACTTCGAGGGTGTCATGCTAAGTGAAGTAAGTCAGGCAGAGAAGGACAGATATCATATGTTTGCACTCATAGGTCTAACAGGAGACCAGGAGAAACCTAATGGAGGACCAGGGGGAGGGGAAGAGGGAAAGAAAGACAGGGAGAGAGAGGGATGCAAAACGTGAGAGACTATTGAATACTGAAAATGAACTGAGGGTTGGGGTGGGGAAGAGGTTGTGGTGATGGAGGAGGGCACTTGTGGGGAAGAGCACTGGGTGTTGTATGGAAACTAATTTGACAATAAACTACTTAAAAAAAAAAAAAGCCAGCTTTGGGGCACCGGGTTGACTCAGTCAATTAAGCATCTGACTTCGGCTCAGGTTATGATCTCACAGCTTGTGGGTTTGAGCCCCATAGTGGGCTCTGTGCTGATGGAGCCTGCTACAGATTTTGTGTCTTTCACTCTGCCCCTCCCCTACTCATGCTCTCTCTCTCTCTCTCTCTCTCTCTCTCTCTCAAGAATAAACATTTAAAAAAAATTTTTTTTAATTATAAAGTCAGCTTTGAAAGAGGCATCACAGAGAATGGTAACCTTGAACAAAAAAGATGTCAGAAAAGACGCTAAAAGACTAGTCTTGGTGATATTCTTCTGTGAGACTTCATTAATTATGTCTATATGGACTTAACTATTAACAATAATCTGACAATTGACAAATGTATGACATGTATCTATCACTATATCACACAGAATATGTAAACTGCCCTAAAAATCCTATGTTTTGCCTACTCATCTCTACCTCCCTCCAATCCCTGGTAACCACTGATTTGTTAAAAAATGCCTTGAGTTTTACCTTTTCTAGAATGTCATATAATTGGATGTATTTAAGGTTCTTCCATGTCTTTTCATGGCCTGACAGTTCATTTCTTTTTAGCACAGAACACTATTCCATTGTCTGGATATAAAAGTTTATTTATCTGTGAACTTACTGAAAGACTTCTTGGTTGCTTCCACAGTTTGGCAATTTTTTTTAAGTTTCTTTTTTTATTTTGAGAGAGAAAGTACAAGTGGGGGAGGGGCAGAGAGAGGAGAGAGCCAGAATCCCCAGCAGGCTCTGCACTGCCTGCACAGGGTCTGAACTCATGAATGATGAGATCATGACCCAAGCCAAAGCTGGACACTTACCTGAGCTACCTAGGCGCCCCCAAATTTTGGCAATTATGAAAAACGCAGCTATAAACATCAGTTGCAGATTTCTGTGTGAACATAACTTTTCAACTCCTTTGGGTAAATACAAGGGAATCGGATTTCTGGACTGTACATATGGGTGCATTTTATTTATTTATTTATTTATTTATTTATTTTTGCTTTTCTTTTTTTTTTCTTTTTTTAAATTAATTTATTTTTTTTACTTTATAAAGTTTCATATTTTTTAACATATGCAATTATTTCCATCCTTTACAATACAGTAGTTGCAATGACACTCAAAACAGAAAAGCAAAGTAAAAAATCAAAACACCAACTTGTTTCATGTAATTAGACTTATACAGAAATTAGAAGGTTAAGTAACAACTAGTTAATCACCTAATTTCACAGCTATCTGAAGTGGCAATCATTATATAGCAGCTTATCTATGATACATTCAAGAGAAATGATACAATATATTACTTGTTCATAGGCTACAACACAGCCTGCTTAATACCTTTC
>NC_043700.1:183229697-183243988 GCF_006229205.1 Suricata suricatta | reverse complement strand
CACACAGACAAATCAAAGAAACGCATCACAGGGGGGAATGAAAAGAATGGGAATGGGAGGGAAAGAGACGAAAGGAAGAGAAGAAGAGAAAATAAAAAGAACAGAGAAAGAAGAAAAGACAAAAAAATATATATAAAAGGGGATCGGAGACAACAAAGACAGTAGACCGCTTAAAAGTGTACGACCAGTTTAGGGGAGAAGTAAGGATGAGATACAGGAGAATATATCTGGGTTGCGAGAAGGTGACAAAGTAAGGGAGAAAGGAGAAAGGAATATAAAGAGTAAAATTTAAAGGAATTAAGTATAGAAAAAGGAAAAGAAAAAAAAGGTAATAATGACAAAGAAATAAGTACGAAACTAGTGAAGAAAGAAAAATTTTTGTTATATATTAAAAAAAACAAACAACCAAAACAAAGCAAAACAAAAAGAAAAAGAAAAACCGAAGAAATAATAAAAAAAATAATAAAAATAAATAAAAATTAAAAAAAGCAGGCAGCAGCTCCCTCTGGTGGATAGACTTGGTTTGATGGGGTAAGTCTTGGAGTCTGCTCTCAGAGGCTCCGCCCCTGCCTGTGGTGAAATGAGCAGCAGAAGGTGAAGTGCGCACCTTCACAGACTCAATTGCGGAGTCCCCTCCCCCAGTCAGGATCGCGATTGCAATGGGGGAAAGGAAAAAAAACAAAAAGCAAAAAACCGAGACTCTCTTAGTTTCCGATAGCTTAGCTCAAGAAGCCGTGCTCTCCTGGAAATCTGCTGGGAGCTCCCGCGTGCGCCCGGGCCTCCACCCGCCACCGACTCCTGGCTGAGGGTCCTGTCGGTGCGCGTCTTATTTCTTCCCTGTGGGGACCCGGAATTCACTCAGTCCGTGCAGTGCAGGGGGCGGGGTGTGCCGTGGAAATGCGGTCCGTGGTCCCGTTCCCAAAACCAGGTTCGAATTGCTCGCGCCCGGCGTAGTCGCTGCTCGGGTTGCTTCCGCCGCAGCGCGCGCTTCCCCAGCGCACAGCCGCTTCTCGCCGCCACAGGCACCACTGATTCCCCGCCAAGATGGCTTAGGGCTGGGGGCTATTCCTCCTCTTGCGCCACCCTGGTTCGGGATTCCAGCTGCCCAGCAGTTATCTATGGAGTGGGTTTCTGTCTCCACGCGCAGCTAAGCGTTCTATACCTCTTCCCCAGAGACAGTTCTATGAGCGCGTTCCGACTCTGTCTCTTCCCTTTGTCTCTTGGGCGCTGCGCGCTTGGCGCCACGTTGGGCTGGGGATCTTACCTCCCCTGCCCGTCCGGGCTGGCCCGTCCTCGGATCTCCCCCGTTCGCCCCCACTCACTCAGGTATCTTTGAGGTTCTATTCCCTCTGGAGTTCGTATTTTCTCCTTCCGCTCTCTCAGTTGAACGTAATATCCTTTTCAGTTCAAAAAACGGTGCGGAGGGAGTTTACAGAGCTCCCTTCCTCTCCGCCATCTTGGCTCTACCCCAGTAGGGGGTTTTTAACCTCCACATTTTTGGAGGTGTTCCAGACTTATTCCTGTGGCTAATTTCAAGTTTCATAGCATTGTGATCTGAAAGTGTGCATGGTATGATCTCTATTCATTTATACTTATGGAGGGCTGCTTTATGCCCCAGGATGTGGTCTCTCATGGAGAATGTGCCATGCGCACTCGAAAAGAAGGTGAATTTCCTAACTTCAGGATGTAGAGTTCTAAATATATCTATCAGTTCCATCTGTTCCAATGGGTCATTCAGGTCCATTGCTTCTTTAGTGATTTTCTGTCTGGTTGATCTATCCATTGCTGTCAGTGAAGTATTAAAGTCCCCTGCAATTAGCACATTCTTATCAATAAGATTGTTTCTGTCTGTGATTAATTATTTTATGTATTTGGACGCTCCTGAATTTGGTGCATAGATATTTATAATTGTTAGCTCTTCCTGATGGAGAGATTCTATAATTATTATATAATGTCCTTCTTTATCTTTTGGTACTGCCTTTAAAGTCCAGTTTGTCTGATATAAGTATAGCTACTCCAGCTTTCTTTTGGCTTCCAGTCGCATGATAGATATTTCTCCATCCCTTTACTTTCAACCTGAACGTATCTTCAGATTGAAAATGAGTCTCTTGTAGACAGCAAGTAGATGGATTTTGTTTTTTTATCCATTCTGCTACCCTGTGTCGTTTGGTTGGAGCATTCAGTCCATTTACATTTAGTGGTATTATTGAAAAATATGGGTTTAGAGTCATTGTGTTCTCCATAGAATTCATGTTTATAGTGATGTCTCTGGCCCCTTGTATTCTTTGCAACATTTCCCTCATAGAGTCCCTCTTAGGATTTCCTGTAGGGCTGGTTTGGTGGTCATGAATTCTCTCAATTTTTGTTTATTTGGGAACACTTTTATCTCTCCTATTTTAAATGACAGGCTTGCTGGATAATGGATTTCTTGGCTGCATGTTTTTTCTGTTCATTGAAGATTTCCTGCCATTCCTTCCTGGCCTGCCAAGTTTCATTAGATAGGTCTGTAACTACTCTGATAGGTTTCCCTTTGTATGTGAGGGCCTTTTTCTCCCTAGCTGCTTTCAGAGTTCTCTCTTTATCTTTATATTTTGCCAGTTTCACTATGATACGTCGTGCCGAAGGTCGATTCAAATTATGTCTTAAGGGGGTTCTTTGTGCTTCTTGAATTTGAATGTGTAATTCTTTGCCCAGATTTGGGAAATTCTCAGTTATAATTTGGTCAAGTATCCCTTCAGGCCCTTTCTCTGTCTTCCTCTTCAGGAATTCCTATGATAGGGATGTTGTTGCGTTTGATTGTATCACTCGGGTTTCGAAGTCTCCTTTCCTGCTCCTGGATCAATTTCTCTCTTTTTTTTTTTAGCTTCCTCTTTTGCTGTAACTATATCTTCTAATTCACCTATTCTTCTCTCTGTCTCGTCAATCTTTGAGATGGCTGCCTCCATTTTGTTATTCACCTCATTTATAGCCTTTTTTTTTTAACTCATCGCGACTATTTTCAAAATGCCTAGTCATTGTCTCAGTTGCTTCTTTGATGCTTTTTTCAACCCCAGCAATTAATTTTATGACAAGGTTTTTTTTTTTAATTTTTGATCTGGTATGTTGTCTAGCTCTGCCTTAAGCAGTTCTGTTGCTGTGACTTCTTCCTGGAGGTTCTTCAGGGGAGAGTTCCTTCATTTTGTCATTTTTGCTAGTTTTCTGTCTCTTGTCAGCTTTAAAAAGCTTCTTGTGCCCTGTGCATCTGTTAATATAACTCTGTTAATGGAGGCTTATTGACTGTCCAGGGCCTCTCATTTCAGGAAATAGCCTTTTAATGGTGTCTCTCAGTTTCTCTTGTTGTGCCTTTGAATATTTTATTTCCCTACTCAGTGATATTTGGGACTCACCGACATGCACTTTGGCTTGTTTCTTGGTGTAGCCCTAAGAAGGAAAACAGACAGACAAACACAGAGGGATCAGAAGCACACAAATGCACAGACAAATCAAACAAACAAACAAAAGGGGGAAAGGAAAGAACGAAAATGGAGAGGAAAGAGATGAAATGAAGAGAAGAAAAAAAATAATAAAGAGGGTTAGAGACAACAAAGGACAATGGATAGTCTAAAAATGTATGACCAGTTGAGGAGAGAGATAAGGATGAGATACAGGGGAATATATCTGGATTGCAAGAAAGAAAAAAAAAAAAAAGAGGGAGAGAGGAGAAAGGAAAATAAGGAGTAAAAATTTTTTAAAAATTTTAAGTAAAAAGCGTAATAATAATAAAAAGTAAGTACAAAAAAAAGAAAAAGGAAGAAGAAAAGAAAAAAAAAAATCAGCAGCTCCCCCTCGTGGATAGGCGTGGTTTGGTGTGGTAGGTCTTGGAGGCTGCTCTCAGAGGCTCCGCCTTGGTGGCTGCAGAGAGTAAAATGAGCTGGAACTAGGCACTGTAGGCCACTCTAATGAGTCCAATCTCCTTGTGCTGCAGCTGAGCCAAGTTGTATTTTCCAGGCCCACCTCGGTTCAAAATCCTAGTCCATGCACTTTTATGCTACCCCAGATGAGATATACTTGCTTTGGTGGCTGTCTTCTTAGGGAGACAGATCAGTTTCTTTTGGCTCAGGCTGGGATTTCGGCTGCCCCTGCCTGAGGCTAGGTGTGCCACCTGAGGCGAGGTGCACAGCAGGAGGTGAAGTGCACGCCCTCACAGACACCACTGTGGACTCCCAGCCCCCAGTCGGGATTGCCATCTTGTTGGGATGAGGGATGAGGTTCTCTTGGCACTGGCTAGGATTTTCGCTGGGGCTGCCCCAGGCGCCGGGCACTGCGGGAAATGAGCTGCACGCTCCTGCAGGCAGAGCAGGAGACCTGGCCTCCACCACCGCCAACTCCCTGCTGGCATCGTGTAGGGGTGGGGGCTATTTTTTCCCTGTTGGCACCCAGGATTTGGGATTCACGCAGCCAATGCTGGAGGTGAGATGCGCTGGGGAAATGAGGTACGTGCTCCCTCTCCCATAGGTGAAGTCAAAGTGAGCGCCCCTGGGGCCGCTGCCACGGCTGCCGACTTCCCGCCGGGATGGCACAGGGCTGGAAGCTGTTCTTTCCCTTGTGCCACCTGGGTTCGGGATTCGTGCTGCCCAGCAGTTAAATATAGAGTGAGAGTTTCTCTCTCTGAGCGCAGTTAAATGTTCTTTATCTCTTCCCCAGAGACAGTACTATGAGCATGTTCAGTCTCTCTGTCTCTTCCCTTTGTCTCTCGGGCTCCGCACGCTTGCCCTGTGTTGGGCTGGGGCTCCTACCTCCCCTGCCGGTCTCAGGCTGGCTTGTTTTCCAATCTCCCCAGTTCGCACTTAGTCACTCAGGTATCCTTGAGGTTGTCTTCTTTCTGGAGTCCGTATTTTCTCCTTCCGCTCTTGCAGATGGGAGTAATATTCTCAGTTCAATAGATGGGGTGGACGAAGTTTACAGAGCTCCCTTCGTCTCTGCCATCTTGGCTCCTCGTGAATTAGGTTTTAAAAGATTCACTTCATAGGTGCCTGACTGGCTCAGTCAGTAGAGCATATGACTCTTGATATTGGGGTTATAAGTTTGAGGCTACACCCCACACATTGGATGTAGAGATTACTTTTAAAAGTAAAATAAGATGAAATAAAATAGAAGACTGACTGGCATTTTGAGAATAAATTGAATTCAATGTGACTTCCCTAAGGAGGATTTTCCTAAACACCTTAGTTTTTGTTCCATTATTCCCTTTATTTCTTTTCTTGGTAGTGCATCATTCATAATATATTTATTTACTTGATTACTAGTTCTGTCAATCTGATATCCTGGATGAGTGCTTCATAAGAGCAAAGTTCACGTCCATTTTGTATGATACACCATAAATGGGTAAGCACTATATATCTGATTAAAAAGTAATGATCTCTAACATTTGTAACTTGAGGTCATCTTCTCAGGAATAATTATTAAATGTGTGGCAAAGCCTCTTTTACTTTTTTTTTTTTAATGTATGTTTATTTTTGAGAGAAAGAGAGAGTGTGTGGGCAGGGGAGGGGCAGAGAGAGAGGGACAGAGGATCCAAAGCAGGCTCTGTGCTGACAGCAGTGAGCCCAACGTGGGGCTTGAACTCCCCAACCTTGAGATCAGGACCTGAGCTGAAGTCAGATGCTTAGCCAACTTAACCACCTAGGTGCCCCCTCAATTTTTTTTTTTTTTACATTTTAAAATCTTATTTCGTCAGATAATCTATTAGCATTCAAAAATGGCATTGATTGATATGGCTGCTTCACATTGTTGCTGATAATAAGCAGCTTAAATTGCTTAATATGTGTTCCTCAAATTAATTTCAACTTCTGCCTTTATATATTCACTGATTCCAGTGGGTGGTGTTTCTTTTGGCAAGGGCTCTCTCTAAAACCGTAAAGTTGAGCAGTTTTTTCCCATCAGTTACCAAACTTCGCATTCTTGTAATATTTGATTTTTCAGATCTTGTATTCTATTGAAGGTAATTTTTTTCCTTGCCTTTTTGGTGCTTGAAATAAAGTGTTGGAAAATAGTTCTCCATGAATATCTTGCATGTCTGCTCAGTATGGAGTCTCTGAATGAGGGTATTTGCATCGAGTTAAGAATGTTTGTAAGGGAAACAATTGAGAATCATGAAGCTAGAGACAGACCAGGGAAGTAAGGATAAAGTCTTCTTTCCCTCCTGAGCTGTTTGCTTGCATTTCAGAATAATGGATTACCTCCCTGGAGGCGAGGATGGGAAGATATACCAGCAACTCCATAAAACCCTAGAGTCTAGTATCATGCAACCCACTGCATTATGGAGAGGTGGCATCTGATCCTTACCATGTCACGCTGTGGGTGTTGGGGTATGGGGAGCTGACAAACAATACTGATGTGTCTGCTTTTTTTGTTTTTTGGCTGTGAATAATAAATTGATTCTGACTTAGAGATTGTGTCTCTTTTTGTCAATATATGACATTCTGCAGAATCCCTTTTACTATACAAGGCAACACATTCAAGATTTTGGGAATTAGGATCTGGACATGTTTTGGGTGGTGAATGGGGGACTCAGCCTATCACACTCTACTCTTCCCAAAGACTCATACCCATCTTGCATAAGAAATATGCTCACCCATCTTGAATGTGGCCAAAGTCTCAGCCCATCAACATCAACTCAGGACCAAAACCTCATCTATATCTCACTCGCTCAAAGGCTCAAGCCTTACATCTAAGTCACCTAGGTTAGGTGTACGTACAGTATCTGGGTATAATCTATCCTGAGGCAAAATCCTCCATCTGTGACCTGTGAAATTAGAGACCAGTTCTCTGCTTCAAAAATACAGTGATAGGACAGACCTAGGGCAACAGGCACAGAGGATTCCCATTCAGAAAGGGAGAAAATGAGACACAGAAAGGAGTCCCCATCCAATCACCTTCAGAGTCCACCTAGGCAAATGCCATTAAGTTTCAAAGCCTGGGGATAACATATATGATGCATACCTCTGCCCCGCTCTGGACCTGAGACCACTCTCTGCAGCTATGACTCCACTCTTGGAGTCAGACTTTTTAAAGTAAATTCCACTCCTGGGGCACCTAGGTGGCTCAGTGGGTTAAGTGTCCAACCCTTGGTATGGCTCAGGTCATGATCTCAGAGTTATGGGATTGAGCTCCACATCTGTGTCACACTGAGCATGGGGCTTGCTTAAGATTCTCTTCCTCTCTCCCTCTCCCCAGTGCTCACTCTCGCTCTCTCTCAAAAAAAAAAAAAAAAAAAAAAAAAAAGACACTCTACCCTTGAGGTGAGTCTTGAACTCCCAACCCTGAGATCAAGAGTCACATGTGTGGGGCATCTGGGTGGCTTTCAGTTAAGCGCCTGACTTGATTTCGGCTCAGGTCATGATCTCACTATGGTGGGGTTAAGCCTGAGTTGGGCTTCTTGGGGGCTCCATGCTAGGCATGAAGCCTGCTTAAGATACTCTCTCCCCCTCTCCTGCTGCCCCTCCCCTACTCTCTCTTCTTTCTCTCAAAAAGAAAAATCACATGACCTACCAACTGAGCCAGCCAGATGACCCTGGGGCCACACTGTTTCATGAAGAGTAACACAGGTCTGCCAATGAGTAATATTGATCAGCCTGTTTTCCACCTGTAGAATTTGAGGAGCCTGACTGTGTTCTTTCCTATCTCTGTACCATTGTTAAGTCCAGCTAGACAATGTTACCATTGGTATGACATTCTCAAAAACTTTGTGAGTCACCAGGATTCACTCCATTAGAAATGAAGCTACTCAGATGTTTCCAGAATAACCTCATCTCCATTTTAGGTTTCTGCTGGATGGCTGAGAGGGGCCATGAATCACCTACCCCTTCAAAGAGCCCGTGTACTTGAATGCTCTGACCACGGCCCCTTCCCAGTGCTAGAAAAGGCTGTCACCCTTAACAGTGGTTAAGATGGTAAATTTTATGTTTATTTTATGAAAATTTTAAATTACTTTCTGCTTCATGTTGTCCAGCCACTTCACTGGCTTTCTCTCTGACAGAAGATCAATCTGGATAGGCTGTGAATTTCCCAAAACTTTAGGTCCTGCTTCCTTTCTGTAACAGTTCCCTCCTTTTTATCTATTGTATGTTTTACTAAAAGCAACAAAAAGAAACCAGGACATACTTCCAATACTTCGCTTGGAAATCTCAACTAAAACCCAAGTTCGTTGCTCCCAAGTCCTGTTTTCTATATAATTGTAGGACATAATCCAACCTAAGCTTTCTCTTTCTACCATTGTATAGCAGAACCCCCAAACACTCCAAAACTGCTGGTGAGGTGCTTCTCAGTGCCTTTAACATCCAATTATGCTACAGTTGTTTACAATGACTTAGTTATTCTTTTTTTTTTTTTTTTTAAGTAGGCTTCACGCCCAGCATGGAGCCCAACATGGGGCCTGAACTCACAACTCTGAGATCAAGACCTGAAATGAAATTGAGTCAGATGCTTAACCCACTGAGCCACCTAACCACCTCAATGATATAGGTATTCTTTTTTTTTTTAATTTTTAAATGTTGATTTATTTTAATGTTTATTTATTTATTTATCTCAGAGCATGAGAGGGGAAGAAGCAGAGAGAGAGAGAGAGAGAGAGAGAGAGAGAGAGAGAGAGACAGAGAGAGAGAGAGAGAGAGACAGAGTCCAAAGCAGGCTCCCGGCTCTCAGCTATCAGCACAGAGCCTGATGTGGGGCTCGAACTCATAAACTGTGAGATCCTGTCCTGAGCCAAAATCGGATGCTTAACTGATTGAGCCACCCAGGCATGCCCAATACTGGTATTCTTTAAGACCATATAGGTTTGGGGTGTCTGGGTCACTCAGTTAAGCATCCCACTCTTGATTTCAGCTCAGGTCCTGATCTCACATGGGGCTTCATACTGCCAGCACAGAGCCAGCTTGGAATCCTCTCTCTCTTTCTGCCTCTCCCCCACTCATGCACACACACACACTCTCTCTCAAAATAAATAAATAAACCTAAAAAAAGACCATATAGGTTTTCTCTACCGTGCTCTTCACTTCTGAGACCTCAAAGAGCTGAGTCTTTAACACCCATATTTCTACTAACAATCTGTTTTAAGGCAATTTAGGTTTCTTCTACTACGTTCCTCAAAATTGTTTCAGCCTCCATGCAAACCACTTCCCTATTTTGAGTATTTGTTCCAGGCAGACTTGCCAGAAAAATCTCCTTGTTTTGATGACTGAAGCTGCCTCACCTGTTCTACAACATTCCCTCTGCTTTGGGGCATCCCCTTGCAGGTTCTGGCCAAGATTAGTCAAGACTAACTGTCCTGTTCCTGGCGACATCCCAAGCTCAGTCTTGGAACTGAAGAAAACAGGAAAACAGAAAAGGGATACTTCCAGATTCTGCTCTAACAAGCTACCATAAACCAAAGGGCTTAAAACAACATGCATCTGTTCAGAAATGAGGTCAGAAGTCCAATGACAGTCTCTCTGGACTAACGTCAAGATGTCAGCAAGGCTCGTTCCTTCTGGGGGCTCTAGCAAAGACTCTTTCTTTTTATTAACTTTTATTTTCTTTTTAATGTTTGCTTATTTTTGAGAGACAGAGACACAGGCAGTGTGAGCAGGGGAGGGGCAGAGAGAGAGGGAGACACAGAATTCAAAGCAGGCTCCAGGCTCTGAGCTGTCAGCACAGAACCCAATGCGGGGTTCTAACCCACCAACGATGAGATCATGACCTGAGCTGAAGTTGGATGCTCAACTGATTGAGTCACTCAGGTGTCCCCCCACTTTTTTCTTTTTTTAATATTTACTCATGAGAGAGAAAGTGTGAGAAGAGGAGAGGTGGGAAGGGGGTGGGGACAGAGGATTCAAAGCAGACTCTGTGCTGAGAGTAGACAGCCAGATGTGGGACTTAAACTCATGAACCACGAGATCATGACCTGAGCCAAAGCTAGACACTTAACTGACTGAGCCACCCAGGAGCCCCGGGAAGAATTTTTCTTTACCTTTTCCAGCTTTCAAAAGTCTGCCTACATTCCCTGTCTCGTGCCCCCATCCCGTAGCATAGCAGCATAGCAGCATAGCACCCTCAAATATCTCTCTGGTGCCATCATTACATTGCCTTCTCTGTGTTTCTGATTTGCCTGTCTCCCTTTGGTAAGGGAGACAGAGTAGTGACTGGACGCATGTCCCCTAAACTCTAACTGCAAAACCCAGCATTCCTTGGTAGATGGACTGGTATGCCTCTTGAGAAGTGGACCTTGCAAGAATGCAAATGCAGCATGCTTTCCTAAAGGAGGGACTTCACTGTGCAGACTGGCAGAGACCCAAGTTTGTGCTAAGGTGGACCCCAGTGCTGACCTTTCACTGACTTTCTCCCTCATTATAATACTAAAAATCATACCCGGGGTGGAGATCGAACGTGCTAATGAGACACACCATGCATGACGCACCACTGTGCTTGCTTCCCCATTTCCTATATCTCTTTCCACCCATACATGCTCAGATGTCACTCCTTTCCCTCCTCAGTCTCTTTAAAAACCTTCCCTGGCCTTTGTTCAGAGAGCCAGCATGAAGGGCCCTTTCCTTTGCACTGTCTCCCCTATGATTAAGCTTAAGCCAAAATAAAAGTTATATCTTACCTGGAATTCTTTGGCCCCAATCAATTTCTAATTCTTGGGGAACCCAAGGACTGGAGTTGGTAAGATAAGGACCCTTAAAATGACACGGGATCCACCCAGACAATCCATTATAATCTTTCCATCTCAAGATCCTTAATCACCTTTGCAAAGTCCCTCCCCCTGTGTAAGGAAATGTGTTCGTGGTTTCCTGAGGACCAGGATAGGGACATCTTTGTGGAGCCATTACCATTGCCTTCCTCAACGGAAATAAACGCAAGAAGTAAATAAGACACTTAAGTATTCAAAACATTCATTGAGAGAATGTCATGAAACTGGTCTAAGACCTTTAAATGCCTCATCTCTGTTACCTCATCCTTTAGTGACCAAGAATGCCAGCCAACAAAAGACACATTTTTAATAAGGAAGTCCAGAATTATTTAAAGTTCAAGAAAACAAAGTCCATATTAGTACTGAGTTCAAGGTCTTTGAGGTGTGACCTCAGCTTTCCTGCCAAATCTCAGGCTACACTCTATTTACCAATAAAACTAGTTTTTGATCTTTTCCAGAAAAAGCCCCTTACTTTCCCAGTATTCTTCCTTCTCTTGAGCAATTGGCACCATCTGAAATCTCTTTCCTCCAACTCTATGTCAGCATCCTTGTCCTTCTTCTAGAACTTCCTGTAAGGGGAATAATAAAGTATGTATTTCTTTTCCTGAAGCTTCTTTAACTCAGCGTGTATACTTTTAGATGCCTCCATGTATCAGTGGTGTATACCTTTGTGTTGCTGAGTGGTATCCACCACTGTATGACTAGATCACAATTTGTTCATCTGTTCTCTTCTTGTTGGACGTTGTTTAGTTTGGGGTTTTTATGGATTAAGCTCAATGAACATTTCATGTGTAAATATTGGGATAGACACATTTTCATCTTTTTCTTGGTAAATATCTTCTTTGTGGTGAGGTACCTGTTCAATTATTTTGCCGATTTAAAAATTTGTGTTGCGTTTCTTCTTGTTTTTGAGTTGTTGAATTCGTTCTATTTTCTAGATACAGGCTTTAAATTAGTAATCAGCATTCATGTTATAATGTGAATATTATTCATGGCTGAGTGTGCAGTATTCTATGATTGTTTCCTTTCTTGTAAACTTCTTGCTTACCCCAGAGGTAAGGACTGTCTCCCCCCACCCAAGCTTACTTGTTTATGTGGTTGGTATTCTATTTAGTTTCCATTCATTGTGCTATGAGAAGGATGTTTCTAAGGAAAAAAGGAAAGGAAGGAAGGAAGGAAGGAAGGAAGGAAGGAAGGAAGGAAAGAAGGAAGAGGGAGGGAGGGAGGGAAAGAAGGAAGGAAAGGAAGGGAAAGAAAGATATTAAACATACCACCTAAAATACAGACTGATACTTAAAAATTTTTTTTTACTGTTTATTTATTTTTGAGAGAGAGAGAGAGAGAGAGAGAGAGAGAGAGAGAGAGAGATCAAGCAGGGGAGAAACAGAGAGAGGGAGACACAGAATCCCAAGCAGCCTCGAATTCACAACCTGAGATCATGACCTGAGCTGAAATCTGAGGCTTAACCCACTGAGCCACTCAGGTGCCCCCATACTGATACTTTCGAATGCATTGAGAGTCACACGTCTTGCAGAGAATTTGGCCATAATCATAAGTGTACATAGGATACCAAGCACACAAACAAATAAGCATGGATGGTGGGTGAAGCATGGGGGAGGGGAGGAGGATAAGGGAGATGAATTATTTCCCTTAGAGTAAGCAAAAAGTTCACAAGAAAGGAAACATAATCATAGAATACCGCAAACTCAGCCATGAATAATACAGGTCATAATAACGTAAATGCTGATTACTGATTTAAAGCTGGAGATGAAACACTTGGTATGATGAAAGGCACAGAAAGGTGCCTTTGGAGGACGTGTGAGGTTAAAGATAAAATTTCTTTCTCCATCCTAGGAAGTCAAAGAATAATATCCAAGATGGAAACATCAAGAAACAGCATTTAGGCACATTCTTTGGAAATGTGGAAGCAAATACAAAAAGGTTCTGAAATAATTAAAACTGCTTATTTCTGGAAAGTGGACTGAATCAAGGAGTGCTGGACAGGAGAATGTGGGTTTTGGTTATAAATTTTACAATGAAAAAGAAAGAGTGGCTCAGTGGGTTAAGGTCATAATTTCACGGTTCTGAGTTTGAGCCCCAAATTGAGTGAACTCGAGCCCTGCTTTGGGTGAGCCCCACTTCCCTCTCTCATCCTCTCTCTCTGCCCCTGGCTCACTTGCACCTTCTCTCTCAAACAAAACAGAACAAAACAAAACAAAATGACAACCTTAAAAGATTTTTTAAAGGGTAGATGGGACACCTCAGTGGCTCAGTCGGTTGAGCCAACTTCGGCTCAGGTCATGATCTCCTGGTTTGAGAGTTTGAGCGCCGCATCTCTCTGCTGTTAGCAGGGAACCTGCTTGGATCCTGCTTCCCTGTCTCTCTGCCCCTCTCCCACTTGCACTCTCTCAAAAATAAATATACATTTAAAAAAATAAAGGAGAGAAAGATTCACATAAAATGTTACAGAACCCCCCAGCCCCACCCCTTGGAGATGCCCGCCTTGGGCACTCAGAGTTCACGGCTTTCATCACTGTGAGAACTGAGGATCAGGGCCTCCAGAATTCCGAGGGCAATCCTGGCAATCCTGGCTCTCTCAATTGCCTCCCTCTAGGATTTTGCATCTATCTGAAGGGAAATTATGACCTCCGACAAGTTACTTAACTTTCCGGAGCTTCCTCATCTCTAAAATGGGGATGACAATAAATATTAACAAACAAACAAAAATGAAAAAATTAAATAAATGAGGATAATAAACCCAGTTGGGAGGGATGTCGTGAAAAGTTATTGAAAATTACGCTTAGTGTTTGCCACATAATGGCGGCTCAACAAATAATGAGTTTTTGTGGTTATCACCTCCTGAAAACAAAACCCACTCATCATTGACCGTAAAAAAGAGGGCTTCTTTGGGTTTCTCTGTCAAAGATGTCAGAGTTTGGGGCCAGAAATCTCTCTCTTTCGATGACTCAACTTTCCTCGCCTTTTCCCAAACCTTGTTTCTTGGGAGCTTCTTCCTCCTGGACTCTGGCCAATATTGGTCAAGAGCCTGTTTTTCTGTTTGTTTGTCAAACTGGTGGTTGCCAGGGTGGAGGTTGGGGGCAGGATGGACAAAATACGTGAAGAGGATTAAGAGGTGCGTAAAATAAATCAGTCAGGGAGGTGAAAAGTATAGCAGAGTGAACATAGTCAATAACACTGTAAACACCTATGAGGACAGATGTTGACTACCATGTGTATGGTGAGCACGCGAAAGGCATAAAATTGTCCAATCACTATGTTCTATCCCTGAAACTGTATGTTAATTATACTTCAATTAAAAAACAAAACAAAACAAAAAACAGGGAAACAAAACGGGGCGCCAGGCTGGCTCAGTCCCTAGAGCACGCTACTCTTCATCTCAGAGTTGTGAGTCCAAGCCCCACCGTGGGCCTAGAGATTGCTTAAAAAATAAAATCTTTGAGAAGAGGAAGAGGAGGAGGAGGCGGCGGCGGCGGAGGAGGCAGAGGAGGAGATGACTAGCCAAGAGGAAGAGGAGTCCTGTAGGGGTGAAGTCCTAACAGCCCTGGAACTGAATCAGCTGGCA
>NC_043700.1:183197964-183229597 GCF_006229205.1 Suricata suricatta | reverse complement strand
GGGCGCTGGGGGCGCGCGGTGGCGCGGGGAGGGCACCAGCCCGCACCTGCAGAGCATCTTTCTGGGCCGCTGCGCCGAGTACATCTCTCTGCTGAACCCTGAGCTGCGGTGAGCGCGGGGGTGGGGGCGGAGGGGGGAGGTCTAGGGGTGAGGAGGGTGTGGGGAGGGGCAGATGGAGTCCGAAGGTCAGGGCCTGCGGGGAAGGGGAGGATCTTGACCTGAGCGGTGGGGCGCAAACTGGGGGTTCTAAAGGTCCGGGGATCCAAATGTGGAGAATTGGGAGTCTAGAGGTGAGGAGTGTGTGTGTGTGTGTGTGTGTGTGTGTGTGTGTGTGTGTGTGTGTGTAAGTGTGTACGTGAAGCAGGCTGTGGGTGGTCAGTCTAGAGGTGAGGCTTAGGTAAGGGGGAGTTCGGATGGCCGCCGGCTTGTGCTTAGCCTGAGGGGTCAGACGCAGGAAGAAGGCTTTCCGTTGGAATCGGTGAGTCCAGGGACCTGGAGGATTCAATTTCTGATCCCCTGAAGTAGAGGACTTTCTAAGTTTGAGCCTCTCTTGCCAGCACAGTGCTGCTTTATATCTTCTTTGGACCTACATTTGCTGTTTTCATAATGTCCTTTTCTTCTGCCAGGAATTTGTGTGTGTGTGTGAGAGACACGGTCCAGACAAATAAAAAGCAGAGAATAGTATAAGGAGCGCCCATGTTAGCCTCTGCCCAGCACAAGATGGAAAAAGTTACAAATGCCTTGGGAAATGTTTTTGGAAAACTAGAATGGACTCCAAGAGTTGTGGCTGTCACTAGAGGGCATCTTTTCTGCTTTAGTGTCACCGAACGCAAAGGGTGACAGCTTGGGGTGTGTCAACCAATAGCTCAGCCCAAATCTTTTGGCTAAGGAAATGGTTTCTATTACTTTCAGCAAGGAAGGAGACAGGGAGATAGTTCCCAAACCACTGTCTCCTCTAACACAAACCTCAGAGCTGCTTTACGCTGCCAGCCAGCAACATTCTGTTCAATTATTCTTACAAATAGGAAGATGGTCACAGGAACTTGGTTAACTTTGTAACCCTTCCAGCATGGCTCACAAGGGGTTTGCTTAACCGCAATTTCCCAGGAACATTTATGATCTTCTGTGTTCCCAGGCATCTATTCATTCTCTCTCTCTTTTTAATTTCTTCAAGTTTATAATTTTTAAAAAAATTTTTTATGCTTTTTATTTATTTTGGAGAGACAGAGACAGTGCGAACAGGGGAGGGTCAGAGAGAGAGGGAGATACAGAATCTGAAGCAGGCTCCAGGGTCTGAGCTAGCTGTCAGCACAGAGCCCGACGCAGGGCTGGAACCTACGAACCGTGAGATGATGACCCGAGCTGAAGCCGGACGCTCAGCTGACTGAGCCACCCGGGTGCCCCTAAGTTTATAATTTATTTTGAGAGAGAGAGAGAGAGAGAGAGAGAGAGAGAGAGAGAGAGAGAGAGAGAACAAGAACAAGCATGCACAAGCGGGGGAGGAGCAGATAGAAGGAAAGAGAGAATCCCAAGCAGGCTCAGAACCATCAGTGTGGAGTCTGATGCAGGGCTCGAACTTGCGAACCGTGATATCATGACCTGAGCCAAAGATCAAGAGCCAGACACTTAACTGGCTGCGCCACCCACACACACAAGGAACCTCCTCTCCTCTCCTGAGTAACTTTGGAGGTTTCCCAGGAACAGGGAGGTTCTCAGGGACTCGTGAAGCTAAAAACAAATATACTGGAGAAACAAGATAGTTTATGTTTTAATTTCTCACCGATGACCTAGTTCTAACTAATGCTAGCAGGAGGTGTAACAGCTTTTCTCCACACTTAGAGCTCATTCCTGGCTTTATGGGGTCTTGTCCACCAGCCTGACCTCACCTGGCCCCGGACACAGTGGACCTTCTGTCTACACGGAGAGGCACCTCAAGTTGGGGGCCTGCGCGTGGTTTATTGCAATTGTCACCCCCCAGCACTGTGCTTTCTCTGCTCAGCTATGGGAGCCTGAGACAAGACTTAGCTCTGAAAAACGTGTGTAGTTCCTTCTCAGTTCCTTCTGAGAGCCACTTTCGCTGCCAGGTTTCTAAATTCATCACAGATTTGTCCGCTTCTCAGTTGGGGCTAATGCATGAGACATGACAGTTTGCTGTCTTTCTCGTGCCTACTTCTGCAGAGTTAACAAATGGCAAAGTTGCTTGTAAAGCTGTTGAACTTTGAGAGGCATGGCGATACTTCAATCACATCACGATGTGGTTGGGTTTCTTGTTTTTTTAACGTGTACTTCTGCACAGGAACAAGAACTGCACGGCTATCTGGGAGGCCTTTAAAGTGGTTCTGGACAAGGATCCCTGTTCCGTACTTCCCTCGGACTATGACCTTTTTATTAGCCTCTCCAGACACCCCGTCCCCAGAGACAAGGTAAAACGTTCCTCTCTGTCTCTACAGAAATAGATAGAGCCTGGGCCGGGTATAGTGACCCTGTGAAACCCATTTCAGTATCATCGAAAATTCAGGCAGCAAACTCACCTGAGCTCTCTGATGGGAAGATGTCTTTGTCTTCACTGGTAATCCTGGGTCTCTTGCCAGTCTGGGCAGAAGGAACTTTCCTAGGTCAACAAGTCTGTGCAGGAAACACTGCATTAGGACACAGCCACACCTTTCTTCCTGGGCCTCTGCCTGTAGCCAGTTCTGAATAACTTGTGTCCCAACTGGCCCCATCCGGTCTGAACTTTGAGGGCTCAGAAAGCCTTTAGCCTCAGTATCTTCCCAGAAGACTGATCCCTCCTTTAATAATAATAACAACAACAACAACAATAATAATAATATAATATATATTATATATAATTATTATTACGCATTCATTCATTATTATTTTGATGTTTATTTCTGAGAGACAAAAAGAGACAGAGTGTGAGCAGAGAGAGAGGGAGACACAGAATCCGAAGCAGGCTCCAGGCTCCAAGCTGTCAGCACAGAGCCTGATGCGGGGCTCAAACTCACAAACCAGGAGATCACGAACTGAGCCGAAGTTAGATGCTTTGCCAACTGACCCACCCAGGCACCCCCTGATCCCTCATTTTAAGGAACTTTAAGATTCTATCTATTCAGTACCAATTTCTTTAAGAAAACCACGTCTGTGTTCTGAGTTCTAATAAAATGAAAACAAATGACAAAATCTACATAAAATGCTTGCTTAGAAAAATTACTTGAGTTTAAAGAAAGATATGTTTTTTGTTTCTCTGACAACGTAATTCTTAATATGATTTTTCATTGTAAAATCAGGTAACAATGTTTACCAGTGAGAAAATCTTAACATTGTTTCTGATGGAGCTGGAAGATTCAGCGATATAATAGATGAAAATAATGATTTTTAAGAATACGTTGCACTTTGCACCTTGCTGCCTCCCTGCCAGTAAAAAGAGGAACCAACCATATATTTTGTTCTCTTCTTTCATGATTTTGGGGCTAGCTGATGAACTCGGTTTGAAATAGTTACCAAGCTACTCCACCTGCTGGACATTGTGCTAAGGCTTGAGGATTCAACAGAGAAGGATCTAATGAGATCATGAGAGGGATATCGTTATTTGTGTTACTGTTATGTGAAAACAATGTAGCTTTGTATGGAAACTATCAAAGAACAATATAAAAGTAACATTTTTGAGGCACCTTACACTCTGGGAAGTGCTTTTTTGGGGTTACGTATTGTCTAGAACACAGTTGTGGAAGAAGGGAAAGGGCTCATGCTCCCCATTTTCCAGATGTTGAAACTGAGGCACGGGGAGATTACATGCTTTGCTCAAGATCACACATCTAGTATATGAACAGAGTCAGGATTCAAACCCAGGTCCTTTGATTTTTTTTTTAAATCCAGGAATGTTTATATATACACTACTGGGAAAGTATTTTGTTAATTGCCTGATACCCCAGGAATAATGAGACACTCTCTGAATGGGTAAACAAAGACAAAGAAAAAGAAAGTTCAGTTGTCAGGGAAGCTGAAGGACTGTCTGAAAAAAAATGTGCCTTGATTTAATTTTATATGGTGATTGTGTGTTTGTTTTTTCTGTAGTCCCTATTCTGGGAAAACAACCACCTCCTTGTCACAAGCTATGCGGAGAATGCCCGTCGCTTTGTGCCTCTGTGTGACGTTCTGTATGGCAGGATTGGAGATTTTCTGAGCTGGTGTCGACAGGAAAATGCCTCCGGTAAGACTCCTGGACAAACCACAAGAAAAGTATGAGCTCCGGGGGCCTGGCTGGCTCAGTTGTTGAAGGCCAGACACTCAAACGTGCCCTAATACGTTTGTGTTGTTTACATATTTTTTCATGTTTATTCACTTTTCAGAGACAGAGAAATAGAGTGTGAGCAGGGGTTTTGGGGTTGATTTGGGGGTTGTGAGTTTGAGCCCCATGTTGGGTGTAGGATTACAAAAAGATTTTTTAAAATGTTTATTACTTTTGAGAGAGAGAGAGAGCAGGGAAGGGGCAGAGAGAGAAGGAGACATAGAATCCAAAGCAGGCTCCAGGCTCTGCGCTGTCAGCACAGAGCCCGACTTGGGGCTCAAACTCACAAGCCATGAGATCATGATCTGAGCTGAAGTCGATGCCTAACCAACTGAGCCATCTCCAGGCACCCACCCCAGAAAATCTTAAAAATAAAAGAAAAGTAAGAGTTCCAATTTGAGTAGATACTGTGCATTTGCCATTTGTGCCAAATGCTTTTGTATGCCTTTGTCTCATTTGATTCCCCCGAAATCTTTCTCTGAGGTGGGTGGTAATGATTATTAATAATGACAATAATAGGCAGAAAGCACTTATCTTTTGCTGGGTACTCCCTAAGCACTTTACATATACGGTATTAACTAATTGAATCTCTGCACCAGCCCCCAGAGATAGGTCTTCTCCTGATTTCTGTTTCGATAAATGAGGACACTGCAGCACAGCAAGGTTAAGAAACTTGCTGAGAAGTGAACAGCCAGGAAGCAGCAGACTCAAACAGTCCGACTCCACACATGTACTCCCGATCCTGCACAGCTTTGCCTCACCACCTTCATGTTCCAGAAAGGAAAACTGATGCTTAGGGAGGTTAAATCACTGGAAGAAGTAGGGCCAGGACTTAATTCTCTCATGAGGGGTTCTGAAGCCTGTGCTCTTAAACGCCACGCCAAGTGCCAGCAGACATTTGGAGACTGAAATCACAGTGCAAGTCACAAGGGCTGTCCTGGAGGGATGAAAACTCTCCTCCTGCATCCAGAGCCTTCTGGGAACTGGAGATAAAGCAGCCCCCAACCTCGGGTCGCCTATAGCATTGTGAGGGACATTCCCTTCTGCCCTGTGCTCTGATGCAGGAAAAGCCAGGTCCTAAGCATTAGCACAGACACCAGCCTAGACCAGGGTATCCGGGAAGCTTCCCAGCAGTTCTTGGTTCTCAGTGAGTCGCAAAGGGCAAGCAGGAAAGGTGGGAGGGGGGTGCTTCCTTGATGAAACCTGGAGATTCCTCCTCCCTGGGTATTGGAGTCATGTTCAAAGTTAGCCTAATAGTTCTGTGTCTTCTATAATCATCCATTCATCCAAACAAGAGCCATAGAGTACCTACTGTGTGCCAGGCCCTCCTCTTCTAGGCACTGGGAACACAGCAGAGAATAAAACAGGAAAATCATACCCCATCCTTACACTATAGAGGGGGAGATATGACAATACAGAGGCAAGTAAAGTAGTCTGTGGAAGGGTGTCTGGCATATTTAAGGGACAGCAAGGACCACAGTAACTAAAGAGAAATGTTAGGGGAATAGAGGAAAGCCAGACAGCGTGGGGCCTGTGAGGACTCTGGCTTTCATCAAGGGAAGATTGCAGGATCCAGGTCAATGGACATGGTCATTCGTTCAGTGGACAGCGCCCAGGAAGTCTGTTTGATTATCCTGCAGAGGGTGAGGAGAGCGGGGAGGGGTATGAGAGAAAGAACGTGAAGGAAGGGAGCATGTGATGTAATCACAAACAAATATTTGGTCTTTGTCCCCATTTCCCGGCACACAGCTTCTCAAGCCCTGGGCATCCGAGGAGAGAGAAGAGTGTCTTTTGTGGGGCAATGAGATGACAGGTGGCTGGGCCCCTACATAGCTTCCCATGGGGGCTGGTCCCCAGGAAGACCAAGGAAGGCCTGAATGGGCCTGTGAGCTTTCAGCCATCTCTGTCCTCCAGGAGGCAAGAGGGGCTTGGGGTTGAGCTAACCACCAAGCTGGTGATTCAGTCAATTGCATCTGCATAATGAAATCTCATAAAACCCCTGGGTAGTGGGGTCCAGAGGGCTTCTGCATTGGTGAATGCAGATGCTGGGAGGGTGGTGGGTCTGGAGGGGGCGTGGGAGCGCCCCATGTTTCCCCTCAGAAACACGTGTGTGGCCCTGTTTGTTCTCTCTGGGCCAACTTGTCAATGAGTACCTTTTCCTTTTTTATAGAGAAAATGGTGGACAGATCCCAGTATGTGGCTGCTGAATTCTGTCATTAAAATTTTAAAGAATTAATACACTTTAACACTTTATACCTTTTAAATTTTATAAAATTTCTGCTTTCTGGCCAAGGACTATCATTTTCTTGGTGTATTTTTGTTGTATTTATGTCTAAGACCAGGGCTAACTGGAGAAGGCACTTCGCCCAACAAAGCAAAGTTTTTTTTTTTATTAAAAGTTTTTTGTTTGAGAGAGAGAGGGCATGAGCAAAGGGATAGGGGCAGAGGGAGAGAGAGAGAGAGAGAGAGAGAGAGAGAGAGAGAATCCTACACCATGCTCAGTGTGGAGCCTGTTATGGGCCTCGATACCACAACCCTGGGATCATGACCTGAGCCAAAATCAAGAGTCAGATGTTTAACTCACTGAACCACCCAGGCACCCTACAAAGATTTTTAGAGAATCATTTCACTAGAATTTCAGTAAAGAAAGAGCCCAGCTAACAGGCTGATGCTCCGTGGTCGGCAGCCTTACTCACCAGCCAACTGCTTAGTTCTCTGCCTCCCTCACATCTGTGCTGAGCAAAATGACACCTGTCGTGCTGTCATGGATTGGGTTGCCCTTCGCCAGGTTCCTTGTGGATTGGGTGGGCAGGACTATTGTGAACGTCAGACTTGTAAGCACAAGCTAAATAGATTTTGTGGGGCCAGCAATTGTTCTAAATTAATTCTTCTCTAATATAATGTTTGAAATGAAACATGTTTGTCTGATTTCTCCTTAGAACTGGATTATCAGTCCTGCCCGACATCAGAAGATTGTGAGAACAACCCTGTGGATTCTTACTGGAAATCGGCATCTTCACAGGTTAGCATGGGGAGGGCGGCTGAGAGGCTGAGCACATGTGGGTCCATAAGCATGAGACCGTGGGGTGCAGAGACTGGGCCATTGGGTCATGACCTCACTTCTCTGAGCCTCTCTTCCCATCCACATGTCCCAGTCAGATTCACTCTGCTCCTTAGAGGTGTGAGTACATAGGAGCCTAAAATAGGTAATGCAGCGACTGGCACAGGGGACACATTCAGTGAGGGTTGGTATAGATGAAATAGTAAATCATCACTATTACTACTACCATGTATGACTGCCCTTAGTATTTCAAATCAATGTGGTTTTGATTGCTATGTCAGGTGGGGTGACCCTTGTTTTATATGCACCCTGGGACACCTGAGATCATGATGTGGTGGTCAGAGATGTCTCTGAGACTGATACTAATGGCAGAGCAGGTGATAGGTGAAAGGTGAGCAGAGGGTAAGCTGGAGACACACAAAATGGCCCTTTGCGGAAAGACTATACTGCTGCCAGTTAGTGATAGTCTATTAAATGTTGGCTAATTGAGTAGGAGGCCAGTGGGCACCAGGGTCCTCCCACCTACGGCCACCAACCCTCTTTCAGGGCTGTCCGTGTCCCTTTTTGTCCCATTCTGGATCCCCAGGTGTCCACCGGGTCCATTGTTAATCAGAGTGACTGTTGTTAGGTGCCCCTCCACGCTGTGGTTTAGAGCAGGGCAAAGGGTCCTCTCTAGGCAAAAGGCACTGTTTATTTCTGTGCTCTCCTGCTGCTCCCGCAGGGGCACCCCACTTCCGCTCACTGCCCATAGGCTTCATTTCCAGTGTAGACTCCACTCTGTGGGCACTGGGCTGCCAATGCTCATGGAGGCTCTGGGTGCATCATCGCCCGAATGTGGGGTCGTAACAACAAATCAGGGACAATGTCAACATTCTCTAAACAAACAAACAAACAAACAAAAAACACCCCGTACTCTTTGCAGTGGATCTGCCCCACATCAAAGAGTGTGCTCCAAACCAACCTCCTATACCTTCTCCAACTTTAGAATGGGAGTCCAAGAATCATGCCCACATTTTGTGAGCCCTTAGAATGTGCTGGGTCGTCTGTGCACAAGAAGAGGGAGTTGAGTATAATAATGAGGAGAGGGTCTGAATTGAAGCAGAAAACGATTCGATAAATGTTAATAATTATTATTTAAAAACATTTTTTAACATTTATTCATTTTTGAGAGAGAGTGAGCAGGGGAGGGGCAGAGAGAAAGACACAAAATCTCAAGCAGGCTCCACGCTCTGACCTGACAGCATACAGCCTGATGCAGGGCTCGAACTCACGAACCATGAGATCATGACCTAAGCTCAAGTTAGACGTTTAACCAATAAAGTCACCCAGGTGCCCCAATAATTATTATTTTAAATGATTTACTCTTTAAAACAATCCTATGAGGTAGGGATCCTTAGGACCCTTGCTTTACAGATAAGAAAAATGAGGCATAAAGAGATCAGGAAACGTAACCAGATTTATTATAGAGCCAGGAGGATCCACTTACAACCACTACCACCATATAGTTTCATTATATCTGCATGCATTTTTTATTATATATTTTTTCTTATCAGTGTAATAGCTGCTCAGGATTTTAAAATGACAAAGTATAGGGGCACCTGGGTGGCTTAGTCAGTTAGTTGTCCATCTCTGGTTTTGGCTCTCGTGATGATCTCCTGGTTTGTGGGTTCAAGCCCTGAGTTGAGCTCTGCACTAACAATGCAACCTGCTTGGGATTCTCTTTCTTTCTCTCTCTCTGTCTCTCTCTCAAAAATAGATAAATAAACATTTAAAAAAGAAGAAGAAAGATTTTGAAGTTCTTTCTAGACTTATTCTTAAAAAAATATTTTTCAGGGGTTCCTGTTGGCTTGGTTGACTAAACGTCCGACTTTGGCTCATGATCTTATGGTTTGTGGGTTCAAGCCCCGTGTCAGGCTCTATGCTGACAGTTCAGAGCCCTGAGCCTGCTTTGGATTCAGTGTCTCCCCCTCCATCTGCCCCTTCGCTGCTTGCATTCTATCTTTCTCTTTCTCTCTCTCAAAACTAAACATTAAAAAAAATTAAAAATTTTTTTTGTTTAAAATGACACATTATAGAAAATATAGATAAAAAATTCATCATGTATAAATAAACGTGACCCCTTCAGCACAGTGGTCATCAAACCTTGGCATTTGTGGATTTAACCGTGATGATTAATGTTATTTCGAAGCCAGCAAAAACATACGCAACATGAAGTGCATTTTCACTTTGCTGCTCCCGGTATTAGCCATCACTTTGTAAGAAAATAAGTCCAGCCATGGAAATGTCAGCGCCACCTGCCTTTCAGGCTCCCTGCTTCACTGTAACGTAAACATCTTATCTGGGAAGTTGTATGTGACAGTACTATTCTTTTTTTTTCTCCTTCTTTTCAAGATTTTATTTTTAAGTAGTCTCTGTTGACTTGAACTCACAACCCTGAGATCAAGAGTTGTATTCTCTATGGACTGAGCCAGGCACCGTATTCTGAACTGGAGATTTGGGAACTTCTCTGGACCTATCTCCTCCTTGGTAATTTTGTGGGGTTGACTAATGTTCCCAGACTTCTGCCCGTTTATTTTAAGCATAGTAGGGCTCATGCTCTGTCTATGTCATCTTGCATTTTGCTTTAAATGTAAGTGCTTCTTATGCTTTTGCAAATCTTTTGTGGACTTTCAGTAATGGTTGGCTAATATTTCAGACATGTAAGTACCTTGGGTTACTTACCAGTCCTTGGTTGTTGACTATTTTAGGTTGCTTACACCTAGTGTTGCTGCACACACTTCTGTGCACAATGCTTCTGTTGGGCCTTAGAGTTGTTTAGAGTTGTCCACAAAATATGTCTGGCTCATCTTCTGCATACACAGTTTGCATTCTCCTGCCTGTTGAAGTGACTTACGTGTGACTTGCACTGGCGAAGAGATGTGAGAGGGAGTGTGTGTGATTTCTGGGTAGACGCCTTTAAGAACTGTCTGTCATCTGCCACTGTCCCCTTGTCCGTTCCCTGACAATTAGCCACTTTACAGATAGGCGTCCTTATCAGCTTGGGTCCCAGAGCAAGGACATACAAAACAAACCCCCAGTCGACCTGTGATAAACATGTAGTGTGAGCACGAAACAACTCTTTCTTGCTTAAAGCCCCTGTGATTTTGAAGTTGTTTGCAATGTCAGTGTAATTACTCCGTTCAAGCTGTTAGGATGCTGGAGTCACGCTATTTCCTCAGAGTAGATTCCCAGACATGGAATCACTGAGTTAATGAGCTTTTGACATTTCAAAGCAATTTGCTTTCCAAGATATAAAAGTTTTCCCCTACCAGCTAAATAGAATATCAAAATTGTTTTGAGATATCAAATTTAGTACATCTTTGCTAATATTGAGGATTGTCAGTTTTATTTATTTTTTTAGTTTTTATTTAAGTTTTTTTTTATTTTTGAGAGAGGGAGAGACAGAGCGTGAGCAGGGGAAGGGCAGAGACAGAGGGAGACAGAGAATCCAAAGCAGGCTCCAGGCTCTGAGCTGTCAGCACAGAGCCCTACAAGGGGCGTGGCTCACGAACTGTGAGATCATGACCTGAAGTCGGATGTCCAAAGTCTGTCAAGTCCATCACATTTGAAGTTGGACGCCTAACTGACTGAGCCACCCAGGCACCCCGAGGATTGTCAGTTTTAAAAAATTGCTCATTTCATAGCTTAAAAAAGAATTGTGTTAATTTACTCAAAATACTTGTTTCTTCTTACAGTATTCAAGGGATAGTTCTGGGGTGATTCACGTCATGCTGAATGGTTCAGAGCCCAAAGGAGCCTATCCAGTTAAAGGGTACGAACACCAGCATCAACAAATACAACAAAGAATGCCAAAATGCATACTTCATTTTTTCAAATGGAGGCTTACGAAAATTGTCTTAATCCCCAGTACAAATGCTTGCTTTTGTAAATTCCGGTAAAGCAAAACAATTGAATGACCTGGAGATCAGAGTCATATTTACGCCTTTCTGCCACTAATAGCTGATGAATGCATGAATGAAATAAATCACCTAAAAATAAAAGCTAAAAATACCTCCACAAAACACCCCTCAAAACAAAAGTAATGTGTAAATCAACTAACAAAATGGGAAAAGTATTTTATTCCTTTAAGACTTTAAAAACTGTCTTTCCTGTGTTCAGTTTTTTTGCAGATTTTGAAATTCCCTACCTCCAGAAGGATAAAATCACACGAATTGAGATCTGGGTTATGCATGAAATCGGGAAACCGAAGGTGTAAGTCATGGTGTTTTTGATGATGGCAACTGTGCAAATATGCTTTTCTTGATTATAATATGATCAAGTCCATTTTAGATTTTTATTTTTGGGGAAACAACACTCTTCTCTGTTTCTAATGTCATGGTTAAAGAAAGACAAAGGCTCGACTTTTTGGAAATGCCACTAACGAGTCCTCAGTCCAGAGAAAAGACCTTCTTTATTCAGATCCTATTCTCAGTCGAGGAAAATTGTGGTCCTTTCTGAGCTACCTGGGCAGCGTTGGATAGGAGAGTTCCTTACACATTCGCATTCGTGTGAGTCAAAGCCAATTTCTCCTCCTCGTTGTTGGAAGTCCCCCACCAGGAGTTCTCAGTTAACTCAAGGAGTGTGTAGTGAAGACTTGATTCTCAGAGAACACCCACTTCTACAGTTGGGTCTTAGATCACAGGCCAGGGAAATGGTTAAGGTTCATCTTTTCTTGAAAACTACTTGAGTTTATATAAATGCAAGCCTGAACTCATCTTTCTTGTCTGTGAGGGGCAGTGCTGGAAAAACTGAAGATGAGAAACATAAACCCAGGGGCGTCTGGGTGGCTCGGTCAATTAAGTGTCTGACTCTTGATTTAGGTTCAGGTCGTGATCTCACAGTTAGTGAGTTCGAGCCCCACATCCAGTTCTGTGCTGACAGCGCAGAACCTGCTTGGGATTTCTCTCTCTTTCCCTCTCTCTCTGTCCCTCCCCTGCTCTCTCTCTCTCTGTCTTTCTCAAAATAGGGGATGGGGCGCCTGGGTGGCTCAGTTGGTTAAGCGTCTGGCTTCGGCTCAGGTCATGATCTCATGGTTCATGGGTTCAAGCCCCGCGTCAGGCTCTGTGCTGACAGCCAGCTCAGAGCCTGGCGCCTGCTTCTGATTCTGTGTCTCCCCCTCTCTCTGACCCTCCCCTGATTGTGCTGTCTCTCTCTGACTCTCAAAAATAAATAAAAAGCATTAAGAAAACCCCAGATAAATAAATTAACATTAGAAAAAGAAACATAAGCCCAGGCGATTCAGACACAAGCCAAGGAGGCCAAGCCTAGTTCCAGCTGGCAGCCACAGTGAAGTATGAGAAGCAGGTGGGGGCCCTGTCTGTCAGAGCGCTGATGCAAAGCACTGCCAACCCCAAGGACTGCGTTCTGGGAGAATCTCAGCAACTTCCCCATTTCAGGCCCCGAAGACCCTCTACGTCTCACCATATAATGAGTTATTATTTTTTCCTGTCTCTTAGGCAAGAGATTAGATTTGCAAATGACTTACTACATACTAGGATGTGCATTGTTCTTCCCAGAAGACATATTATATTTATGTTGCAAAAAAAACCCCAAACAGTGCATATTATTTTTCTTATTTCTGTGGGAAGTTGCTTCTTGTCTAAAAATTATGCTTGTTTGTTATTTTAAGAAAGCTTGCCTTTTTATTTTAATAGTTTATTGTCAAATTGGTTTCCATATAACACCCAGGGCTTCTCCCCACAAGTGCCCCCCACCATGACCATCACCCCCTTCCCCTTGCCTTTTGAACCTACCTTTGGTGAGATAAGGAAATTGCAAATGATGACCTGGCCTGAAATAATCCTGCCTTTTCTTTTGCTAATAATTTCCTTGTGTCACACTCCTGTCCACACAAAAGCCTTCCACTTTGCACCACTTCCCAGGGTGCCCATCTGCTTCCTAGAAGCAGTACAGCTCTATTCCTGAATTGCTGAATAAAGCCAATTAGATTTTCAGATTTGCTGCGTTGAGTGTTTGTTCCTTAACACTATCAAAGAGCCTTAAAATGCATTCAAAATGCTGGTGCCAGAAAACCAACTTTCAGGAATGTATGCTAAGGAAATAAGTAATTCAAGATGAATTTGAAAATGAAGCTTCAACAAGGTTCATTTTAATGTGACATCAAAATATAGGCATCAGCCTTGATCATCAATAAGAGGGACCGGTTTTATGAATCATGTCCTGATGATGTAAGGGAGATCATGCCAGAATTAAAGACGTGTATGTACATACTTAAACAGGCACGGGCCAAGGCAGACTACAAAATGCATTGCACAGCAGACGCCTATTGTTATATTTAAAAAGTCTCATGGGAATGAACGTCTTTCAAAGGTTTAGACCGGTATACACCAAAATGTTAATTGCAGTTATCTCTAGTGATGTGCGATTAGGGTGAGGGTTTTTTCCTGTTTATTTGCATTTAAAAATTTTTTTGGTTTATATGTTCTTGTTTTCATTTAAAACATACTATATGGTACACAAGTTGCCAGCATTCTGGGGCCTGGGGCTCTGCCCTAAGGTGTGTTGATACGGGGGAGGGCTGCGGAGCGCCCTGTGGCGCCCCACGCATGCGCCAGAGCAGGTCCCTCTCTGAGCAGGACCCGCAGAGATTGGTTCTCAGCGCTCAGCATTCTAGGTGGGTTTTCCCCCTAGTCCCTCAGAGTGGAGACGAACCCAGCAAGCACGTGGTCATAGGACATTGTAATTCACCCAGAAAAGACTTCCTTCTTTCTCCTTCTTTAATTTTATTTATATTATTTATTTTTGTATTTTAGGGAATCCTGTGGAGAAGGCAGTGTGAAAATCCTGGAAGAGAGACTGAAGAAAATGGGTTTTCAGTACAGCTGTATTAACGATCACGTGTAGGTGGTATATCCTAATCAGAGTGCAATTTCAGAGGTGGAGCAGTGATTTTGGAGGGATTCCGGTGGAATCTGCACTGAAAGCCACTGGGCTGGGCTGTTACTGGGCATGAGGGAGGAAAAGTGCCTTCTAGCCACACCTCTGCCTGGGTCCCCCAGCACTTATGTCCAGAGTCTGCTCTAAAGATGCTTCAAGGGGATACCTGGGTGGCTGAGGCGGTTGAGGATCTGACTCTTGATTTCTGCTCAGGTCATGATCCCAGGGTCATGATCCCAGGGTCGTGGGACTGAGCCCTGCATTGGACTCTGTGCTGAGCATTGAGCCTGCTTAAGATGTTCTTTCTTCTCCAGTCCCTCTCCAGCATGCTTCCTCTCTCTCTCTCTCTCTCTCTCTCTCTCTCTCTCTCTCTCTCTCTCTCCCTCTCCCAAAAAGATGCTTAAAGGACAGACAGAAAAGCCCCATTTCCCTCGTGCATGTCCCATTCCCCCTCCCTTGCTAACAGCAATGGTGAGTAACCTAAGGTCAGGCACTGTGGTCCCTGCATCTGTGGATGCCATGGATCCCAGCCCAAGATAGGTGCTAAGGTGGGTTTGTTTGAGATACAGATAGATATTGACAGTGGACCAATAGGAAAATAGACCTCACTGCCTACGTCTGCAGCCCTGCTTGGTTCCTCAGGGCTGAAGCTCAACACTGTAAGGCCTTAGTGGCTTTCCCCAAAATTGGTGGCTATGGCAGGGTGGAAATTCCATCTGCAGTCTTGTCCTGTCCCCACGAACATCTGTCTGGCTCTGGTGCACTACGCCTCCTCGGTGGCTCTGTGGGCTGGACAGTCCTCCCCACTGAGCAAAGCCCATGGGAAATGTGGGTTGCCTTCCACTTTCCTGGAGAAGGCGCCCCTCAAAGCTATTTTCCACAGCTTGAAGCTGTCCCAGTGTACCTATCTGTTATTGTTAATGCTCTCAGGAAACTCGAAAGTTAGATGTTACCACCTTCTAAAAACAAAAACCACACACACACACACACACACACACACACACACACACACAAGGCACATACTCTTTTGGGGAAATATAAACTACATACAGGAAAATGCACAAGCCCTAAGTACACGGTTGAATGAATTTTCCCAAGTTCAACACACAAATGTCTAGATCAAGAAGCATATAACCAGCACCCCAGAGTCTCCCCTCAGCCTCCATTTCTGTCTCCCCACCTGCCCACAATTGTAGCCTCTGTCTAGACTTGTCATAATTTCTTTTGTCTATGTTAAGCTTTATATAAATACCCGCTTTCCACAGATGAGTAAATTAAGGGTCAGAGAGATTAAATAAGTTTTCTAGTAAGTTTGAACCCGGCATTGCATGGCTTTGAAGTATGCTCTTTTCTTTCTACTATAAGACCTTTTTTTAAAAAAAGTTTTTTATTTATTATGTATTTTTTAGAAGGAGACAGTGTGCGCAGGGGAGGGCCAGAGAGAGAGGGAGAATCCCGAGTAAGTTCACCACTATTGACACAGAGCCTGATGTGGGACTTAAACCCAGGAAACTGTGAGATCACAGTTGAAAATCTTCAAGCTGAAATCTTGAGTTGGATGCTTAACCAATTGAGCCACCCAAGCACCCTTCTACTAAAGGACCCTTCTTTTTTTTTTTAAACACCAACATTTATTTTATTTATCTTTAAAGTTTTTGTTCAAATTCCAGTTAGTTAACTAACATTCCACGTAATCTTAGTTTCAGGTGTACAATATAGTGATTCAACACTTCCATACAACATCCAGTGCTCATCGCAAGAGAGCACCAGATTTTTGTATATTTTTCTTAAAAGGTAATTTTTATTTGCTAAAACTGCTCAATGATGGAGAACATTGCGCCAAGAAGTCCCACATGTAAGACCACTTTGCTTTGGCCCAGAATTCCCTTGAGGAGGCTGTCTTTACCAGTCATCAGGCCAAGAATGGTGACCCAGGCCAGAGCCCAAGGTCTCCTTCCCTGCCCACAGCTGTCCTCAGGGACTCAGCCTGCTGTCACTTGCTCTAGTGTCCCCAGTGATGCTGGTCTTCAGGGCTCTTCCCTTGCAAGCCTGGCTCAGCTCCCCTTCTCCCGCTTCTTTACTGCCCATGGGCTCTTGTGTTAAGGTGGGGTTTTGTTTTGCTCCTGGGAGCACAGGGGAGACAACGAAAGGCCTACTGTAGAGAGTCACAAAGGGTAACAAACCAAACTCCAACCCAGATGGAACCGAGAACCTGCCCCATAAAATTCAGGTGACACTGTCCTCTGTCCTGTGGCAGACAGAAATTCTCTCCAAGATTCTTGCAAACCTTGGCCAAGTCTTACTTTCCATAGCCTCCCTTGCCTTCTGGTTGATTTCTGTGAGCACTGTATTGAGCCAGACTCAGTGGAACTCAATGACTTTGGAGTGGGAGGCATAAAACAACAGTGATTAACTACTGTCATAACAAATCGCTGTGTATCATAGACTTTACTGGAAAGTGGGCAAGTCCCAGGAAGCAGTAGAGCGAACAGTGCATTTCCTGTTTCTCCAAAGTCTCTTCCAGCCACCTGGAGAGAGCACCTGTCTGTCTGACTCCTACCTAGTGTGCCTCTATTACCTGGCTGCTCTCTTCACTACCTCCTTCCCTGCCCTCCTGGACTCCACGCCGCCTTCCTCTACTTGCAGAGGGGTTCAGCTTTCCTTGTTGCTGGATCCTGGGCAATAGCCATCATCCGTGTGTTTCAAGTCCAACTTTCTGGCCAAAGAACTCATCGAGAGCATTTTACAGGCAAGACTGTCCATCCTGGCTTGGGTGGTCCCATGCTTGGGCTCTGATGTGAGCCTTCAAGGTTCATGTTCAGCTCCACAGCTGATACCATACATTCTTGGGTGATTTACTCTGCCGATTAGCTTCCTCACCTGTAAACTGGAGATGGTAATAATAACTGCTCTGTTTGGCTGTTGTGAGGATTAAGTGGCAAAGTCTATATGAAAAAATCCATCATCGGGGGCCCCTGGGTGGCTCGGTTGGTTAAGCGTCTGACTTTGGCTCAGGTCATGATCTCACAGTTCATGAGTTCGAGCCCCATGTCGGGCTCTGTGCTGACAGCTTGGAGCCTAGAGCCTGCTTCAGAATCTGTGTGTGTCTCTCTCTCTGCTCCTCCCCTCTTTGCACTCTGTCTGCTGTCTCTCAACAATAATGATTAAAACAATTGAAAACAAATGAAAAAATCCATCATCAAATTTCTTTCAGGTGAGAGACTTTGTATCCCCAGTACTTTCCAGACACACTGTAAATGTTTGATGAGTGAAAGTCACTTAATCCCTTAAATATTATTTCTCTTCATTCTATAGACCAGTGAAGCTCTTAATGTGTGTGGACCACACCGCTCATCCCGACTGTGCCTTAAGTTCGTAAGTAGATGTCCCCCTTGCTTCCCCAGCATAACCAGGCCTGACTATTTACACACACTGATGACTTGCAGTATGATTTTACACGCGCCCTACAATACGTGGCTGTGGAGTAAGTTCTGTGCTTGGCATGTGCTGCTCAGGCTCTCTGGGCAGCCAGGTTGGTGCAGGTGTGATGGGCATCTGCCCAGGTGAGCCGAACTCCTCCCGTGTTGGCAGAGCCGAGCCTGCCCTGATGCAATGGGTGTGCGTAGCAGGGGCTCCGTAATGTCCGTAGCATCCGTTCTTCCATCTACAAGGGGAAAAGCGTTCTCATCGGGGCTGTATGCCAGACACTGCACTGTCTGCATTACATAGAATATTTTGTCCATTTTGGGGCGCCTGAGTGGCTCAGTCCCTTAAGCATCTGACTTTGGCTCAGGTCATGATCTCACGGCTCATGGGTTCGAGCCCTGCATCGGGCTCTGTGCTGAGATCTCAGAGGCTGGAGCCTGCTTCAGATTCTGTGTCTCCCTCTCTATGCTCCTCCCCTGCTCATGGTCTGTCTGTCTGTCTGTCTCTCTTTTCTCTGTCAAAAATAAATAAATGTTGGGGCGCCTGGGTGGCTCAGTCGGTTAAGCCTCCGACTTTGGCTCAGGTCAGATCTCACATTCGTGGGTTCGAGCCCTGCGTCAGGCTCTGCTGACAGCTAGCTCAGAGCCTGGAGCCTGCTTCCGGTTCTGTGTCTCCCTCTCTCTCTGCCCCTCCCCCCCTCATGCTCTGTCTCTCTCTGTATCAAAAATAAATAAAACATTAAAAAAATAAATAAATGTTAAAATTTAAAATAATAATATTTTGTTCAGTTTCATAACTAGTCTGTTAGAAAGAGAGAAACAGACACAGAAAGAGAGAGAAGGGCTGCTCCCCATCCCCACAGAGCTCTTCTCTCCTTCATTTAGTAAGAGAACCCTTGGATTTTACTTGGGCTCACAGCTGCCAAGAATAGTGAGTGTATTTTCTAGCTTCCCTTGTGGTGAGGCGATGGGTGCAACTCCACTTGAAAGGAAGGAACATGCTTTCCCTTTGCACGTTGCTCCAGCCTGGTGGATGGACCTGGACCACGCGGTGGGGGGCCGTCCTCAGCTGGGCGTGCAGAGCAGCGCAGGGAGGGAGGCTGGGTGCTCCCTGACCTTGGCTTGCTGTGTCTGCCCTGGACAGTTCCAGAGAGGAAAGTAGTGAGCAGATCCACAGTGGTAGCATGTGACCTTGGAGCTAACCTCCTGGGGGAGGCGTGCATTTTTCTCTTCCTCTCCTGAAATATCCAGAATGGTCTATGAACCTGGGTCCTCACTTGCTTCACCTGAAAAGGACACCCACCCTCCCATCCACGCTGCTCAAAGACCTCAAGGTTCCTACTACCAAGTCCAAACTTCTAGTCTGGCCTTTCGGGTCCTTCATACTTTTTCTAAACACCTAAACACACCACCCCTCACCTCTCACTGGGAACTTCCTGACTGCAGATTGCAGACGCTGAGCCTTTCAGCAGTAGTAAGCACTACGCTTGGTCAGATAACCTGAGCTGGGCAATTTTCTTGGGCCCAAAATTAAAAATAATGGAAACCATCTCACAGGTTTGTTGTGGAGACTGAAGACCCCAACCTCCTTTCTAGATAGGACACTTAAAGAGCCAGGCCTGGGCACAGGGCTCAGGTTCCTCAAGTTCAAGTAGGAAGTGCATCAGTCGAAGTTCTCATCTACAAGCATCACACACCAGCTCCAGGTAGTTCAGCAGAAATGGGACCTATTAAACGATTTTAAGTCTTGCACAGAATCTTCCTGTGAGAGCCAGAGAAGCAGGACTGGAGGCCAGGCCGATGTCTTACTCAGAACTGCCGGGGAGCAGTCTGTCTGGGTACACACATCTCAGAGAGCACCTGGGCTGCTCACACCTCGGTGCTTCTAGAAGATCTCTGCCACTGCAGCCTCAGAGCGCTGGTGCCTTAGGTGTCCCCATGGCTAGAATAGATGGTTTTTTAAGTTTATTTATTTTGAAAGAGAGAGAGTTAGTGAGTGGGAGAGGGGCAGAGATAGAGAGGACAAGAGAGAATCCCCATGCACTCAGCAAAGCCCAGTGTAGGGCTTGATCTCACGAACCATGAGATCATACCCTGAGTCAACATCAAGAGTTAGACGCTAACCGAAGGAGCCACCCAGGTGCCCCTAGAATAGATGTTGTGGGGCTCCTGCTGCTTCGATCCACTGCGCTCCCATGGGTACAGCCGGTCGGCACAGTTTGGTCACGTGTCTGTGCTCTAACTGCAGGGCAGGCTGGGAAAGTGAGTATCTGCTTTAAGTCAAGCCTCATGGCTTTAAATGTCAGCTATGTGCTGGTGACTGCAGAATGAACGTCTCTAGTGTAGGTCCTGTACGGAATGCCACACTTGCATATTTAACAATCTACTCAGTATTTCCGCTTGGATGGTCTAATAGATATTTCAAGCTCAGCATATCCCAAACTGAACTGAGTTTACCTGCTGTGGTGCGCAGAACCACGGCACCTAAAGATACCCGGTCGTCATCCTTGGAATCTGAATACCACCTTGCACGGCAAAGGGACTTTTCAGATGTGACTAAGTTGAAGATCTTGAGATGGGGAGACGATCCTGGGTTATACGGTTGGGCCCTGAATGGAATCACAAGTGTCCTTATAAGAGGGAGGCAGAGGGAGATTCAATGTGTAAGACACGCAGGCAATGGGATCGTGGAAGGAGAGACAGGACCGGTGTACTTTATTGATTGATTGATTGATTGCTTTAGAATCCAAGTGAGGGGTAGAGAGAGAGAGAGAGAGAGAGAAAGAATCCCATGAGGGCCAGAGAGAGTGGAGAAGGAGAGAGAAAGGGTCCAAGTGAGCTAGGGACAAAGTGAGAGAGGAGAGAGAGAGGAAAGAAGAGAGAAGCAGGGCTCACCGGAAGCCGCGCAGGGCGCGAGCTCACCCGATGTGGGACTTTTCAAACTCACATACCACGAGATCATGACCGGAGCCAAAGTCAGAGGCTTACCTGACTGAGTGACCCAGGCACCCCTAGACTGGTGTACTTTAAAAGCAAAGAAAGAGCAGGGAAGCCGATTCTCCCTTCAGGAGGCTCTCCAGAAGGAGAGAGCCTCACCGACACCTTGACTCTAGGGTGGTGAGACTCGTTTCTGACTTCCGACCTTCAGAACTGTAAGAGAGTAATTTTGCATTGTTTTAAGCCACTGATTTATTGTAGGAGCAACAGGAAACTAAGACACCTCTACACTTGGTCTACCCAGAGTCTTCCTGGTCTCAACTAATGGTAATGCCCAACTTTACAAAATCTCCCAGTGCCCATTCCAGAAATCTTGGAGCCATCTTGAATCCTTCCTTTTTCTCATGCTTTACCAGAAAATTCCTTTGGTTCAACCTACAAACTGATGGCATATGCAGTCACCTACTGGGACCAGCCTGGTCCTCACTCAGCTGGATTACTGTGGACTCAATGAGTCTTCTTGCTTCCATGTTGTCCCATCCTTCATGGCCTCTTTGAGGTCCAGCTGCCATTTTAATTGTTCATTAGGGAAACTTCTAAAAGTACACAAAGTATAGAATGTAGTTCTTTAACGATTCAGCCGTGGGACTCATCTGCTTACAACTCCGCAGTCACTCCCACATTGCTCAGAGTAAGAGCCAAACAGCCCGCCCTGGCCCATTTCTCTCCAGCTTCTTCCTCACTCCTACTTTCTGTGCCTCACTCAGAGCGGCCTCCTGGAACATCCCAGGTGCATCCCTGCCCCAGGGCCTTTGCTTGCACTGTTCCCTCTGCCTGGAAGTCTTTCTCCTAGCTGTCCATGGGTTAGCTCTCTCACCTGCTGTATTAGCTTGAATCTCACCTCCAGGAAGTTACCTTGATCTCGGTATTTTAAATCACAGCCTGCACCATAGGCTGGCCTGAGAGAGAGAGAGAGAGAGAGAGAGAGAGAGAGAGAGAGTCCTAGGCAGGCTCCACACTATTAGTGCAAGCTCACAAACCATGAGACCATGGCCTGAGCCAAAGTTGAATGCTTAACCATCTGAGTCACCCAGGCGCCCAAGTTTATTCTTTACTGCTTGTCTCCTACCCCTTAGAACATAAGCCTCAGAAGGACAGAGACTTTTTCCTATTTTGTTCACTGATGGATGTTTCCCAAGAGACTAGCACAGAACGTGCAGCCTGCAACCTCATGGGCATTTAGGGATGAATGAATGAATGAACAAATGGACCAGTGCATAATTGGTTTCTAGTCTTCGGAGGCATGGATTTGAGGGAATGTCTCAGTTCAGCCAGGTAGCCAAAAGGAATGACAAATATTCTTTTTTTTTTTTCCATAATATTTTATTGTCAAATTGTTTTCCATACAACACCCAGTGCTCTTCCCCATACGTGCCCTCCACCATCACCACCACCTCTTTCCCCCCCTTACCCTTCAACTCTCAGTTCATTTTCAGCGTTCAATAGTCTCTTAAGTTTTGCATCCCTCTCTCTCCCCAACTCTGTCTCCCTCCTCCGCTCCCCCTGGTCCTCCATTAGGTTTCTCCTGTTCTCCTGTTAGACCTATGAGTGCAAACATATGGTATCTGTCCTTCTCTGCCTGGCTTACTTCGCTTAGCATGACACCCTCGAGGTCCATCCACTTTCCTACAAATGGCCATATGAGGAATGACAAATTCTACGAAAGTTGAAGACACGTCTGGTGGTAGCATATGTAGAAGTTCCAGCTTTCGATTGCAAGAAACAGAAACCAATGGCTGACTTAGGCAGAGAGAGGAGACTACGGTTGTTGGGAGAATTTAGTGGGATGCGCAATCCAGTGAGCTAAGGAGTCGACTCCTTAGTGTAACTCAGGTCTTCACTGTCTTATTCCATGTTTCCTTAAGCAGACTGTCAACTTTATACAGGTACAGATCATGTAAAGTTTCTTCTTGTAAAACCGTTGTGCCCTTCACTGCCATTCCTGAAATAGGCAAGTGGTGCCACACTGGCACCCCGTGCCTCAGTTTACCTCCTCTGCTGCAGGGTGTGCCAGGTGACTGAGGGTGGCTCTCCTTACCGGTCCTTTCTGAGGACTTCGGATGTGTCAGGCTTCCAGCATGGCCGTCTGGAGTCATCATCTTGCTTCCTTCCGCCCGCATTCCTGGAAGACGGGCAATCTGATCACCATCAGTGACGCTGAGAGGCTAAGCGATCTCTTAGAGTCATTCAGGACTGGCTAGAGCCAGACACAGACTGCAAGTTCGTGTCAAATTCTCGTTTTTCCCACCGAACCACGCTGCCTCAAAGTGTCCCCATGGTTCACATCACAGCAGATAATGAAAGATTTTTTAAAATGTTTATTTATTTTTGAGAGACAGAGAATGAGAGGGGAAGGGGCAGAGAGAGAGGGCGGCAGGATCCAAAATGGGCTCTGTGCTGACAGCAGAGAGCCTGATGTGGGGCTCAAACTCACAAAGTGCGAGATATGATCTGAGCTGAAGGCAGATGCTTAACCAACTGAGCCACCCAGGCACCCCAGGAAGGGGCTTTTAGCCCCTGATCTATTCTTTACTTTGGGCATTCTTTCAGTGATCGTTGGATAGATTTATTAATGACAGTTCTTTCCAAATTCCATTGAATCAAGAATAAAACCCTCTTTCACTCATAGCCAGGTTTTCCTCCACTTTCACTGCCCTGGAAATAATTTTACTGATCTCTTTTTTAAACAACTTTGCTAAGAATATTGATGGATAATTTGTAAGAGATGATCCCCAAATGGCAAATATGGAGAATGAGTTTCTCTTTGTAGTAATAATGGGATACAATTTTTTAAATGTTTATTTTGAGAGAGCACAAGCAGAGGATCCCAAGTGGGTTCTGTGCTAAAAGCAGAGAGCCCGATGTGGGGCTCCAACTCCTGAACTGAATGGCAAGATCATGACCTGAGCTGAAGTTGGAAGCTCACCCGACTGAGCCACCCACATGCCCCAGCGAGATACAGAGTTAATGAAGTATAATTTTCACCTCAATGTCTTTGACATAACTTAGCCAAAACTAGCAAAAAATATTTTAAAGATGTTATTAAATGCTTGATGCCATTGTAAGTTTGTAAATTGCTTTGGGAGAAAAATATTACAAATGTATCAGGAATTACAAATATATTCATAGTCTTTTTAAAAAAAATTTAATATTTATTTTTGAGAGAGAGAGAGACAGCAGGGAAGAAGCAGAGAGAGAGGGAGACACGGAATCTGAAACAGGCTCCAGGCTCTGAGCTGTCAGCACAGAGCCCAACACGGGGCTTGAACCCACAAGTCTGAGATCATGGCCTGGGCGAGGTAGGACACTCAACCAATTTAGCCACCCCGGTGCCCCCAAAATATTCATAGTCTTTGACCTTAAGTCCGACCTTAGAGTACTGCTGGTACTGTTTTCTAAAGAAATGACTCAGAATGTGAGTACAACGTGTACACTCAAAGATGTTCACCAAGCATTCTTTATGATACTGAATCAGAGGTGTGGGCATTGGAAGCTGGTAGTTATCCAATGAGAAGTGAATGGTCACATCAAAGGGCTACATTTACTGGAATAGAATGTAGACATTGTATGTAGATTACATCTCCATAAAGCTGGATGGGGGAAACAGTGATAAGACATAGAGCAATATGGAAGGAATGATTCTCATGAACAATTAAAGTATAGAAAACAACCTTATACGCTTATAGGCTCCAGTTTTGGCCAAAATTCAGTACGATGACACTCTGTAGGATTGGTGAGGAAATGAGAAAACAGACATAAGTATGTTGTTGAAGTAAGGACCCCTTGTATCAATCAAGTCACGGAGAAACATCAAATGTCTCATCTTGGTCTGAATTCTCTGTCCAAAATGCATTGTCAAGACCTCCTCACCACCCCCCCCCCCCCCCCCCCCGACACAGAACTGGGAATTCCAAGCTCAACTGGCTCAGGGATAGTGGAGCAAAGGACTTTAATCTACAAAAGTTTAGAATGGGATAAACAGCGGTTAATATAAATCCAACTCATGTTACTAATAGATCTGTGGCAAGTTTAGGAGCAGCTTGCATTTTTTGGTATTTAATTTAATTTGCAGCATTTTAGAGAATTTAGCATATAAAAATAGCATATAAAAATTTATTGGCAACATTTAAAATAATTTAGCATATAAAAATAGCCCTGTGATTCCAAATATATACGTAACTATCAAATAACTGATTTCAGATTTGCTTTTTTATGTTGAAAGTTATAAGAGATTTTACTAAGTTTTTAGCTGAAATTTGAAGTATTTTAAAAAGAAAATATAACATTTAAAAAGATAAATTAAGGGGCTCCTGGGTGGTTCAGGTCATGATCTCACAATTCATAGGTTCGAGCCCCGTGTCGGGCTCCATGCTGACAGCTTAGAGCCTGGAGCCTGCTTCCGATTCTGTGTCTCCCTCTCTCTCTGACCCTCCCCTGCTCACGCTGTCTCTCTCTCAAAAATAAATAAAACATTAAAAAAAATTTTTAAAAATGGAAAATTAAAATAATTTAGCCCAAAATAACCTGAGATAAAAATATTCCAGGAAATTTGAATAAGCATGAACCCCTCTTAAAAGTTATTGTCAGGGGCACCTGGCTGGCTTACTCTGTAGAGCATGTGACTTTGGGTGTTGGGGTCATGAATTCAAGCCCCATGTTGGGCACAGAGATTACTTTTTAAAACAAGTTATTATCAGAGGTCCCTAGGTTTTTTTTGTTTTGTTTTGAAAGTAAGCTTTAGGTCCAACTTGGGGCTTAAACTCACGACCTTGACTTCCAGAGTTGCATACTCTGCTGACTGAGCCTGCCAGGTGCTCCCTGCCTATGGTTTTAAACAGAAAAATATAACTCATAAATTAAATATAAAAATGTATGGGGAAGTAAGGCTTTTGAATTTATAAGTTTAAGAGCTAGAATTAAAATTTAAAACCAAAGTAACTGCAAATAGTGGGTTTTTTTTCTTTGCATAAAAATTGCCCTCAAGAACAACCTCATGCCAACAGGAAAAGTTTAAGTTAAAATGTGACAAATCAATGCCTAGAACAGGAACCCAGTCGTGAAAAGCAAAGGAAAACTGCATGTTTCTATCTGTGCATGATAATGGACATCAATGATGAAACAGGTTTAAGGAGATGAACTCCCAAATTGCCACCAGTGGTTACTTCTAGAAAAGACAGAACTGAGAAAGGGTAGAGACTCTTATTATGACTGTTTAGTTCTGTAATATTTTATTTTCCTAAGAGATTAAAAATAAATATACCCTCATATTCGTTCATTATTTTAAAGAAAAATAAAAAAGAATTTTGAGTAAATCAAATCAGAAATGTTAACTGAATCAGAGGTGCAATTGTAGAAAATGTCCAGCAGGAGGAGCCCTAGTACTAAGTTGTGTCTGCTTGAGGTTCCTTTATTTCATTTTTATTAAAGTTTTTTTTAATTTTGAGTGTAGTTGACACACATCTTACATTAGTTTCAGGTGCACAATATAGTGATTGGACATTATGCTAGGATATCACAAGTATAGCTACCATCTGTTAGCATGTAACGCTATTACAGTGTCATTAACTAAAGATACCCTATGCTTTTTTCCTTTCTTTTCTTTTTTTGTGACTTATTCATTCCATAACTGGAAGTATCTTCCACTCCCCTTCATCCATTTTTCCTATTCTTCCACTCTTCTTCTCTCTGGCAACCATCAGTTTGTTCTCTGTATTTATAGGTCTGGTTCTACTTTTTGTTTGTTTATTCATTTGTTTTTTTCTTTTAAATTTACATATAATTGAATCATATGGTATTTGTTTTTCACAGTGTGGCTTATTTCACTTAGCATAATACCCTCTAGGCCCATCTATGTTGTTGCAAATGCTAAAAAAAAAAATCACATCCCATTTTGTGGCTGTGTAGTATTCCCATGCACGCACGCGTGTGCACGTGCACACGTGCGCGCTTACGTGTGTGTGTGTGTGTGTGTGTGTGTGTGAATACCACATCTCCCTTATTCCTTCATCCATCAATGGACGCTTAGGTTGTTTCCATATCTTGCTATTATAAATATTGCTGCAATAAACATTAGTGAACAAGGGGTCCCAAACCGTGGGATAAATTTCCAAGCCAACATTTGATTGTTTCATGAATTTTAAAAAATGTATCTTTGAGTTGGTTTTTAAAATTTCAGTAATTTCTGTCTTAAAAAATCCAGTCAGTGATCAGATTCTATTTGCTATCACCAGTCCATTTTTAAAATGTTTATTTATTTATTTTTGAGAGAGAGAGAGAGAGCAAGGGAGGGGCAGAGAGAGAGGGAGAAAGAATCGCAAGCAGACTCTGTACAGAGCCCAACGCAGCCTCAAACCCACGAACCGTGAGATCCTGACCAGAGCCGAAGTTGGATGCTCAACCAGGTGAGCCACCAGGTGCCCCGACCAGAGTCCGTTTTTTTGGCCAGGTCCTCTCTTGGTGTCTTTATGTCAAGATAGGTTTTCCCTCACCAGTTAAACTCTGACAATATAATGTCCATCAGTAGCTAAGTTGACTGGCTTTATGGTATATCCATAAAGTAAGAATTCATCCATGAGGAAGAATGAATTAACTAATATATACAATATGGAAGTATGTCCAAAATATGATGTTAGGGGAAAAAACTAGAGGTGCCACTTGTGCTCAGATGGAAGGGTATGTGCAGGTGTGTGTGGGTGCAAGCAAAACTTAGCCTCCGTGTTACATTCCTGGCAGACAATTCAAACCGTCGGCAATGATTCTCCGTGGAAAGCAAGAACGGGGACCCTAAGGCACTTTTAATTGTCACTTGACAACTTTCTGTACTGTTTCAATTCTTTTTGGCCATGTGCATGTATATTTTTGAAAGTAGGTGTCGCACAGCAATGCTTAAGTTTTCTCTATTTCCTTTTTAATTTGCAGAGCGGTAGCGTCCACTCGAAGAGAAGTCCCGCTGCTCTGTGCAGAACGTGGCACCAGCCTTGTCATTGCTTTCGTAGTGGCCCTGGCTTCAGTTGTCCAGGTGTAACTGGCAGCTTGGCTGGGCTGCCCTAACAGCGCTGGCCCCGAAAGCTGCCCTTGCACATGGATCCTTCCTGGTCTGTGCACACCACGTGGTTCCACTGTCTGAAGAAGCTTCCTTCTGGGAAAACCGTGTCCTGGGTGGGGTTTTCAATGATCCACACACTCGGGATTTCAGAGACCAGAAGTTAATCTTGTCCTATGAATAGGGTAAAATTGCTGCATTAGAACGAAAGCAAGTTATTAGTTTCTTTTTTTCATATTGTATAAAGCATTGAGACCCAGACTACTGTTATATAATAAGGTATTTTTCTAGTAGAACAAGATTTTATACTTTTTCTGTATTTTCCTGTATCTTCAGTGGGACACACTGCATGCTTATTGACAGCCTAAGATATATATACACTATATAAATGCATATATATTTGGTGTGCAAAGATTTATGAATAAAGGTGTTCACTTAATGGTTATGTATAATGGGGAAGAGAAACTCATCATGTCCAATAACAGGGAACTGTCTTCATATGGTTTGGTATATATGTGGGATAGAAAGTCGTGTTTACCAAGCCAAAGGTCCTTCAGCTGCTGAGGGGAGGAGCTCACTGTGGTACATCAATACAACCCTCTCTATATAGTCAGAAAGAGAATGTAACATGATAACAGTCATATTTGCTAATAAAAGAAGCCAGACCAATAGGTTGCATACTGTATGATTCCACTTATGTGGCATTCTGGAAAAGGCAAAACTGTAGGAATGGAGGAGACTACATCAGTGGTTGAGAAGGGCTAGGTCTAGGGGGAGGGGTGACTACAAAGCAGGCAGTGTGGGAAAATTTGGGGGCGTGAGAAACCGTTCTGTATCTTGATTGTGGTAGTGGTAACCTGAATCTATGTTTTTTGTCAACACTTAGAACTGTATATAAAAAAAAAAGTAAATTTCACTGTATGTAACTAAAATGTTTTCAAAAAACATTTAATGACATAGAAAAATGTCCACAATACACACAAGAAATAGGATATAAAAATTTCTAAAATATAATACAAATTTAACAAATTCTGTTATGTATGTGTGTTTGTATGACATGCCTATTATAAATGAATGAAAGAAAAAGTAATAAACTCAAAGGCAGAGCAATTATCTCTGGGTAGTGGTCTTATCAGTGATTCCCATTTTTGACTTTTGGCATTTTTGTGTTTTTCAGATGTCTCTAATGAGTATGTGTTACTTTTATAATCAGAAAAGGAGAAATCCAGACACACACACACACACACACACACACACACACACACACATCATATATGTGCAGTACTTTGTTTTGACACAAAACATTTCTGGAAGACAAAGATAAAACCAAAAGCTTGTCAGACACTTCTCTGTTCTCCTTATTCCTTTTCTTACCTAAAGCAAGTGTGGGAGTTTCAGGCATGAGAACTGCCTGATTCTGAAGGCCCAGGAGCCAGAATCAGCAGCGGGAGCTCTTGCACTTCCGGTAGGGCGTGTACATCTCTGTAAGGGGGAAAAGCTTGCCCAAAGGTGGTAGAGCTGTTCCTCAGATGTGTAACCCTGAGCACAGTGTTCCTTCTCCACCCCATGCCCCTCATCTCTAGGTGAGGCTTCCCCCCACCCCCACCACCAACGGCAGTGTCTCTCCTCAAGTTTTGTGGACACTTGACCAAGTATTCTCTATAAAGTTGGAAAACTGCACAGCCCGATGATCACTGTGTACAACATATACACACATAACAACCTCATGAATATCGAAAGAGCATCTCGGACATTGCTCTGGGCTGGCCTCAGTCTCTCTAACTGGGAATGACACAAAAGCCTCTTGACTAGTTCCCTGTGTCTTCCATCTCTTCCTCTCCTGCTTCCTTCTGTCCCACCATTACTCCTCCCTTGTGGCATCCACAGGCTCATTGGCCCATTCCTGGTGATCTGGCAGGAGAGGCCAGCTAACTTCCTTGACCACTGTCATCAGCTACCATCATCATGACCATGGCTAGTATTCCATGAGTTCTCACCATCAGCCAGGCACTGTTATGCTTGATAAATGATTTAATCATTCACCTAGTTATCATTACTATCTCATTTTGCAGACAAGAAAACTGAGACTTGACACCGCCTCAAGGTCACAAAGCTAGTAAGTGGAAAGAAGTTTTTACAGCCAGAGTTGGGGTGCTTGACCATCTGCTGTACTGAATAAGAGCCTGCATATATTAAGGGTTCCTAGACTCTGTTTCAGAACCATCTGAACTGACTTCTTTCTCCTCTTGGTAGATTTCCAACCTTGCTCTTCACATATCATCTCTGCTTTTGTTGCTCCCTCACACCAAAGTGTGACAAGAGTCTTTCTTTTCCCCAAACTGGACTTCCCTCCTGTCCATACTGGCGTCTCCTCTCCTTGCCTCAGCATGTTTAAGGACACTTTTCAGGGTAAAATACTTTCGATCTCACTTCCAAGGGCTGACACTGTCCTATCCCTACTCAAACCAGCTGAGTGCTGCAGGTGGAAATCAGACTTACAGCTACGTGGAAACGAGTCTTCCATGCATATGACGTTTCGAGATTTCTCTTTTTGTAGCTGAGGTCCCATGGGTTTTTGGACAAACCTGGTAAGGATGATTGAATTTGGGAGAGTTTTTTTTTTCTTTTTTGTAGCCTTTGGCATGCGATATCAGACCATGGATATCTTCCTTTCACTTCAAAGGGTACATTTGGCCAAGGTTTATATAAGAAGAGAGGGTGGTGGGAGAGAGAAAGGAGGGAAGGAAAGAAGAAAGTCAAGAAGGAAGAAAGGAAACCTTCTCTGGATGTTTCCAAATCCTGCCCTAGTTCACCCACTGTGACAAATCATATCCCGTGACAGGCAATAGTGCATTTTTACGATATCAGGCAGGATGAACAATCTGGCCAAAGCAGCTTTTCTTCTCATTGAGGCCTTGGGTTTCATGATTTCTTCTTCCTTGTGTAGATTCCAGAGTGATGCCCCCAAAATGAACTTTAATAGGTATTCAGAAGGATCCAGACCTTATTAGATATTGTGTTATCAAGAATATAATTTGAGTTCTCCTCTCTTCCCATTGTGTCTAGCAACACTAGGTTAGACAAGGGTTCAGCAACACAGTCCTACTAGCCTCAGAGGAAAAAGGAAGCAGAACCAGCCTCAAAGGGCTCAAAGTGATCAGAGCAGGTGTACAGGGCCTCATACTCAGAAGGGCGCAGCCTCGTCTAATGCTCTTCTGTCTCTGTCTTTTAAATTTTTAATTTTTGAGCAGGGAGCCTAGCATTTGCACTTTTCACTGGGGCCTGCAAATCATGTGGCTGGGCCTGAGTGGAAGTAAATAATTGCCAGACAAAGGGGGTTTTATTTTGTCTTAGGTGGCTCTGTTTCATAGGTAAAAATAGGGACATACCTGTGTCCCATCTTGGAAAACAATGCCTCCAGGCTTGACTACAGACCTCCAGCATAAGGGTAAGGTCTGGCTCCTTTGGAGCACCTTTCATACCCCTGGGGGCTTTCTTACCCTTTAATTCCTACTCCCCCAACAAGGAAGCTAGCAGTCTGCTTTCCCTTTTGCCCTTGAAGCCCGGATGCAGCTACTTGATGTAAAGTTCACCAGTTGGGTGCACGTGCTTGAGGCTTCTTTTCAGGGCAATTGCAGTCAAGGAGTCAGACTGTGTAGAGGGAAGGATGGTGGTGGGTGGCGTCCTAGTGGTGCTATGGCTGTTTCAGTCCGAGATGACTGTGCCTGGCGGTGGGCTCAGGATCTCTGCTGGCCGGTCAGACAGTGAATTGGGGTTTGGTTCTGAGTTGCACAGTCTGGAAGCTCCATTCTCTAGCTCCCCTGGAGATTCTATCTTTGCTTCCCACTTAAACTGGCTGGAATAGATTCTGTTCCAAGTCCTGA
>NC_043700.1:183196617-183197864 GCF_006229205.1 Suricata suricatta | reverse complement strand
TCTGGCCAGCTCGGTCAGCAGAGCATGTGGGGCTTTATCTCAGGGTCATGGACTCAAGCTCCTCGTTGGGCGTAGAGCTGACTTTAAATAAATGAATAAATAAAATTACATGAAAAGAAAATTAAGGGATCACCCATCCTGTGTTTTCTTCTCTGAGGCCCGTTCATCCACATATCCATTGTCTCATGAAACCCACTTGGGGAACATTCACTTCATCCAGGCATGGCTAGGCTGGGGATGCCCAGAGAGGTGAATCTTCGAAGAAGATTCCCAAATAATGACAAGACAGTGGAGATGGATCATGTTAGGGCAATTCGCCGGGGGCTGGGGAGAAAGAGGTGAAGCACAACTAAGTCTCTGGTGGGAAACAGTGCTAGAGACTTCAGCGAGGAGGCGATGCTTGCGGGAAATTTTAAATAAAGTCTGCCCGATGGATGGCAGAGAAGGAAGGGAAATGAGTGCAGAGAGTCGGCGTGTTCAAGACCCGTAGGGCTGAGAGAATAGGGCACATCTGGGTGATGACAAGCTACGTGGTTTGACGGAGCCCAGCTGGGTACAGCTTCTCCAGGAGGTTGACACCGTTCTTGTAAACCTTCACAGTGGCCACACTAATGAACATCCCACCACATCCCAGATCTTCTTGCATTTCATTCTCTTCCATTCTTTCTCCCACAGTTTGTTCACTTAATCTATTCTGAGCTCAATCTGGTTCCCAACCTCACCCACTCTCTCTGTAGGCAGTACCCCCAGGAGCCCCAGAGTGTCCTGACTTGAAGGAAGGAATCTACTGTTCCATCAGGTGCCTGCGTGTCTGCTGGACACAGAAGCTGGAAGGGATGACAAGTAGCTTCAGGGAACAAAGCCAACTGGTATCCATATCCCAGGAAGTTTCAGAAAGCCCAATATACAAGGTCCAAGAAAGTCATGGAACAAAAGTGGTTTTTAAAGAAAAGGGCCGAGAGGCGCCTGGGTGGCTCAGTCAGTCAAGCATCCAATTTGGTTCAAGTCGTGATCTCAGCTCATGGGTTCAAGCCCCGCACCAGACTATGTGCTGACAGCTCAGAGCCTAGAGCCTGCTTTGGATTCGGTCTCCCTCTCTCTGCTCCTTCCCTGCTTGTGCTCTGCCTGTTTCTCTCTCAAAAGTAAACATTTAAAAAAAAAAAGTCAGCAACAGAGAACAATAACTTATTGACTGGATATCTATTCAGCATATTTTATGGGCTACACACTGGACCAGGGACTGAAGA
>NC_043700.1:183195343-183196517 GCF_006229205.1 Suricata suricatta | reverse complement strand
TCTTCAGTCCCTGGTCCAGTGTGTAGCCCATAAAATATGCTGAATAGATATCCAGTCAATAAGTTATTGTTCTCTGTTGCTGACTTTTTTTTTTAAATGTTTACTTTTGAGAGAGAAACAGGCAGAGCACAAGCAGGGAAGGAGCAGAGAGAGGGAGACCGAATCCAAAGCAGGCTCTAGGCTCTGAGCTGTCAGCACATAGTCTGGTGCGGGGCTTGAACCCATGAACTGAGATCACGACTTGAACCAAATTGGATGCTTGACTGACTGAGCCACCCAGGCGCCTCTCGGCCATTTTCTTTAAAAACCACTTTTGTTCCATGACTTTCTTGGACCTTGCATATTGGGCTTTCTGAAACTTCCTGGGATATGGATACCAGTTGGCTTTGTTACCTGAAGCTACTTGTCACCCCTTCCAGCTTCTGTGTCCAGCAGACACGCAGGCACCTGATGGAACAGTAGATTCCTTCCTTCAAGTCAGGACACTCTGGGGCTCCTGGGGGTACTGCCTACAGAGAGAGTGGGTGAGCTTGGGAACCAGATTGAGCTCAGAATAGATTAAGTGAACAAACTGTGGGAGAAAGAATGGAAGAGAATGAAATGCAAGAAGATCTGGGATGTGGTGGGATGTTCATTAGTGTGGCCACTGTGAAGGTTTACAAGAACGGTGTCAACCTCCTGGAGAAGCTGTACCCAGCTGGGCTCCGTCAAACCACGTAGCTTGTCATCACCCAGATGTGCCCTATTCTCTCAGCCCTGCGGGTCTTGAACACGCCGACTCTCTGCACTCATTTCCCTTCCTGCTCTGCCATCCATCGGGCAGACTTTATTTAAAATTTCCCGCAAGCATCGCCTCCTCGCTGAAGTCTCTAGCACTGTTTCCCACCAGAGACTTGGTTGTGCTTCACCTCTTTCTCCCCAGCCCCCGGCGAATTGCCCTAACACGATCCATCTCCACTGTCTTGTCGTTATTTGGGAATCCTCTTCGAAGATTCACCTCTCTGGGCATCCCCAGCCCAGCCATGCCTGGATGAAGTGAATGTTCCACAAGTGGGTTTCATGAGACAATGGATATGTGGATGAACGGGCCTCAGAGAAGAAAACACAGGATGGGTGATCCCTTAATTTTCTTTTCATGTAATTTTATTTATTCATTTATTTAAAGTCAGCTCTA
>NC_043700.1:183142530-183195243 GCF_006229205.1 Suricata suricatta | reverse complement strand
AAAAAATTATTTTTAAGTAATCTCTACATTCAAACATGGGGCTTAAACTCACAACCCCAAGATCAAGAGTCATATGCTTTACCAACTGAGCCAGCCAGGTGCCCCAAAAACCCATGTGTTTTTTTTTTATTAAAAAAATTTTTTAAATGTTCATTTGTATTGGGGGGAGGAAGTGGGGGAGAGGCAAAGAAAGACAGAGACAGAATCTAAAGCAGGCCCCAGGCTCTGAGTTGTCAGCACAGAGCCCAACACAAGGCTCGAACTCACCAGCCATGATAACATGACCTGAGCTGAAGTCAGATGCTTAACTGACTGAGTCACCCAGGCGCCCCTCCAAAAACCCATGTTTTTAAAACTAACATTCAAGATCTTTTCACTAGACCTTAAACTGCTTTTCTAGCCTCGTGTCTCCAGAGACCTTTCATGTTCTCCAGTTACCCTCTCTCAGCTCCCCACTCTCACTCAGAGCCTTCACATCTGGTACCTTTGCTCACCTCCTCCTTGATGCCTCACTTTGTTTCAGTCTCAAATGTATTTGTTTTTATGTCTCTCTTGTGGACAGTCTTACTCATTTGTCTTTCTTTGTGTCTGTCACAGTGCTTCACCCTGACCAACCATGGCCGAGTGAGCACTTGCTATGTGAAGGGTGTGAGAAATAGGCCCACCAACCCAATCAAAGGAGGGATGTGGAGACTCAGAGCACAGTGAAATGAGGTCTTAATCAATGTTCTTGCAAGAGCAGGTATCTGATGGACAGGCACAGTCAGGGTAGTTACAGCATTAACTCCTAGCATGTAATTTATCTCCTAGCATGTAAGTTTCTCCCTGGTTCCTCATTGGCTGAATACTCCAGAGGTTACAGCCTTCCCAGGAAGTTGCCTCTGCCCATGTAAGGCAAAAAGCAGTCTGACTGGAACAAATGTAACTTCCCTGAGGTGATGCAGAGACTTTCAGTCCCTCCTACCTTTGTTCTTTGGCTCATGCTCATTTCAAAGCCCATGAAATAAGCCCTCAAAATGGAGAAAGGAAGAACCAGGAAGTAAAGTGTCTAAAGGTTTGGGAGTCCACTGTGTGGGAGGAGGTGTTCGTACATATTTCCAATAGTTGTAAACCCACTGTTAACTAGACAGCACAATGTTTATTTGGTATTTCTGAAAATGAATCATCTCCCTTACTTCTCACAACGGAATTAGTACTGAATCTGCATTTAAATTTTAACAAGATTATCAGGTTTGAGGAATGTAAGGAAAAAACCTCCACTCCTCCTCCTATATTTCTCCTGTGTACACAGAATACTTCACTCCTGACATTCTGGCCACCAAACATGTGGGTTTTTTTTTTTCCCCCATACCAACCAGTTTTCTGACACCAGTTGGGTCACCTTTAATTCAACTGAATTCTGACACTACTTGGATAGGTAGGTTCTGCAGGTTAAGAGTCCAGTCTTACAAGACTGTGCCTTCTTCATACCAATCATGAATCCAGATTGTCACCTGTGGCTCCCATGATTTTCTCCTTGGGTTAAATCTACAGCTACTTATAGCATCATGTTTTTGTGTTTTCTTGGTAAAGTCTACAAAATAATTTAATACATATACTTTTCTTAATATTGGGACATACCTTAAGATATAAGGACATTTCTCTGAAGAGGAAATGATAGAAACCTTGATGGTCAAAATACTGACTGCTCAGCAAGTCTGAAGACACAGGTGCCTTTAACCTGAACAGCAGGGGAGCCAAGATCTCCAGGGTCTCTGATGGGAGCTGACAACTTGCCTGGCTTACTCGGTCTATGTCAGTGTCTCCAAAAAGCTTCATAGGTAGCAGAATAAAATAGAAGCCCAATATGAAAAGGAATTTCAGACAAATTGAGAAAAACCATAGCTATCTGTGTGAGGCCTTCTTTGCTAAGACATCCGATCTGCCTGGTGCATCCATCAAGGTGGTGCAGAGACATTCACAGAGACTGGACAACGTGGGAATGTTAACTGAGGAGGACCCAGTTTTAAGGCAAATGATGATGCTGGTCAATAGAAAAGGAGAGAAAGAATGAGAAAAACTCCAAAAAAATCCTAAATTAGTTGATTTAAAATATATTTGGGAAAGCACAGGACGTCAATCAAAAAGCATGACAATTTTTTTCTAATCATCTTCAAAGATGTGTAGTGGAAGTGATGACATCTTGGCTGCCTGATCGGTTACATGTCTGAAATTCACCCTGAACACAAGTGTCATGGACTAACTTGCATCTGCCCAAAATTCATATTTTGTTAAGGCAGCCCCAGCAAACCAATACTTAATGAATATGTCAAAAGTAAGGTGTAGAAGTAGACACGTGCTAAAGTGAAAACCATCTTCCATGCTTCCTTCTTTCATGAGATAATGAAAATTGAGGTTTGCAAAGGGTGCCAAGTAGATGTGGATGAATATACAGTGTCACTTGGGGAAGTGATCATGACCCCACTCCACATGGGAATGCCCAACACAAGATCCAGCTCTTTGTGCTTATGCTTCTATTTATTTAGTCTTTCTGTAATTCCTCAGTGCAGAAAGTAGAACTCATGGAAACGAATCTTCATCAAAAATTTTGCAGTTATTGGAAGCTAATTAACAGGTGTGTGAAACACAGAACTCAACTTCACAATTCACAGGGGACTTTTGGCACCAAGGAAAAGGGGGAACTGCAAGCCTGTGCCAGTCAGCAGGGCACAACTCTCATTGAGACTGGGAAACTGCCTTTTTAAGACCTGGTGAGGATTCTGAATATTCACGTTAATAATCAATGAAGCAAGTTGTAGAATCTTAACTTAGCCAATTTTACTACAATTATTCATTACTTATAGCATCATGTTTTTGTGTTTTCTTGGTAGAGTCTATCTTAAGGTATGTCCCAATATTAAGAATTTATATGTATTAAATTACTTTACTTAGCATTTTAGGAATATTGTTATTTCTTTCCCTAAAAGTTGTGGATTACAGCAGGTTCTCTTAAGCATATTTATTCATTGTTATGATATTTCAGTCCTTTGAAAGTAATGTTATCACATAGCTGTTAAAGAGTTACCCAAACTCTTCATTAAAATGACCTGTTTATTTGAGAAAAATGAAAAGCCAATCCAGGTGTATGAATTTCCACCTTGTGTATAAGTAGAAGGGATTTAATTTGGCTTGTACCAGCTACACCTGAATGATTTTGCTATACAAGTGTGACATGATTAACTCAGATGGTTCTTGTAAAATTGTGCTGTTTGGGAAGAACTAGTATACAGTTCAAAGGTCTCAGAAGAACACATGAAACTTGTTTGCATTCTGAGCGACACAGCAATCTGTACAGAATTACAATCAAAACGAAGTTCTTCTTTACTCCTCTGCTGTTAAAAGATTTCAGGGGGCATGGTGTGGGGGTTGGGGGAGAAAAAGATAAAGAGACTCTCCTGACCCTCACCAACTGATCACTAAACTGGTAATTGCTCTTTGTCTTTATGTGTGTGATGGAGACACAGGGTGTTTGGGGATTGCATGGTGGAAGACCTAATCTAGTCTAGTGTCAGGGAAGGAAGACTTTCCAGAAGAAGTGACCTATAAATTGAGCTGAGAAAGATAAGGGTTCTTTAGCCAGATGCGAAGTTAGAGAGTGAGGGGTGAGTTGGAAATATTTCCAAGTAGGGAGACTTACATGTACAAAGGTTTATATCTTCAACTACTTAGTTTGTCTTAAATGTTCGCACTTTATTCATATAACAAATTTATATACTCAGCCAAAAGTTACTGATTATCTTAGGAGTCTGGGAGAAGTAGTGACTAATGTCTTACATCCAAGGACACAAGACTATTTTGAGTTTGGCTCTACTGGTCTTCTCTCCTCTAATGGATGTGTTCTTCTAATAAGCACAGCACCATCTGGAAATCAGCTATCATTATTTAGCCACTGGATTGTCAGGCTTCCCACTTATGGCCACCCCTGTCTAATTAAAGCTGGACAGGTCCCCTAGGATGTCACACTCATGATATGGTAACCTTGCCCAGGAATAAACATGGTCCAAGAATTCCTTGCTCTTAGCACTCATAGTATGGAGTTCTTTCTTCCTGAAAGAGGGTGATGGAGGTTGGGAAGTGGAAACAGGAGAGCGTAGGCAGATAAATAGGGAGAAATGGTGAGAAATTCTGTCCTTACCCTGGATAGTCTTTACGAGAAATCACAGCGAGAGGTTCTGGGAAGCTCTCAGGCTTCACAGGGGCTTACAATGTAGTGTGTGTGTGTGTGTGTGTGTGTGTGTGTGTGTGTGTGTGTGTGAGTGCATGTGTGTTATGTTGAAGGGGAGCCATAATCAACAGTTTTATTAAGAGTATGTGTTAATGGTCCATAGCAGGGGCCAAATTTGACCCATCACTTGCTTTTGTACAAAAAATCCATGAGGTGGTTTTGCCTTTTTTAAATTGCTGGAAAAGAGCAAAGGAAGAACAACATTTCACAACATGTGGAAATGACATGAAGTTCAAGTTCCAATATCCATAAATAAAGCTTTGTTGGAACCTAGCCGTGCTCATATCTGTGACTGCTTTCAGGTTATAGTGACAGAGTTGAGTAGATGTGACAGGTTGTGTGGCCCTCAAAGCTGGAAGTATTTATTATCAGTCCCTTTACAGAAAATGTTGCCTGACCTATGATCTGAAAGTCCAAGGTCAGTGGTCCCTGACCAACCTGCTGCTGTGGGAGAATCGTGGACAATCTTGTTGGTGCATGGTGGCTTCACTCTCTACTTTCTTTTCTAATGCTCAATACAGAAAAATAATATTTCATTTTCTTCTAACATCTTCAGCTCAGCTCTGTGCTTACACTGTGACAAGCCTGTGACAGGCTGTGACAAGCCTGTGAGGCTCCTCCTCAGAGAAGAGGAGGAGGTACTTCTCCAACTCCAAGCTTTTGCTGCGCTTTTTTTTTTCTTGAGAACTTGAAAATCAAGGTATCCCTTTCATAACCTGAGCCAGATTTCAGTTGTTGACTGACTTGAAGTTGTAGGACAGAATAAGTACAGGTGGTTGATTTGGAAGGTTGTTTCCAGAAAACACTGGTGAGGGAATGGAAGTGAGACTGGAAGGGCAGGAAGCCAATCCAGGTTTACCAAGGGAACGCAACTGGACTGCAGACAGCATAGGACATAGTTCAGAGTGTTGCACCGGAGGCAGGAAAAGGTTGAGACATTTGTCTCCTCAACAGTCATGGGCTGAGAGCTGCTCCGTGAGGACATCTAGCCTGTGCTGTGGCTGCAGCTGGCTTTCACAGCAGAGATGCGTCAGGGGAATATTTACACTTAAAACCGAATTTGGGGCGCCTGGGGGGCTCAGTCAGTTAAGTGTCCAACTTCGGCTCAGGTCATGATCTCATGGTTCATGAATTTGAGCCCTGAATCATGCTCTGGCTGACAGCTCAGAGCCTGGAGTCTCTTTTGGATTCTGTGTCTCTTTCTCTCTCTGACCCTACCCTGCTCCTGCTCTCTCTCTCAAAAATAAATAAATAAACGTTAATTGTTTTTTTAAATTCAGGGGAGCCTGAGTGGCTCATTCTGTTAAGCGTCCAAATCTTGGTTTCAGCTCAGGTCATGATCTCACAGTTTTCTGAGTCTGAGCCTCAAGTCACACTCTGTGCTGGCAGTGTAGACCTGTTTGGGATTCTTTATCTCTCTCTCTTTTTCTTTCTCTCTCTCTCTCCCTCTTTCTCTGCCCCTTCCCCATTCACCTTACCTCTCTCAAAATAAATAAATAAACTAAAAAAAGAGAAACAAAACCAAACCAGGGGTACCTGGGTATCTCAGTCAGAAGAGCGTGTGACTCTTGATCTCTGGATCATAAATTTGAGACCCATGTTGGTGTAGAGATTACTAAAAAACAAAACAAACCAAAAAGTAAAAAAAAAAAAAAAAAAGCGAATTCAGACTTACACAGAATTGACTTGTACAAAGAGTTAAATCTTTTTAGAAAACTGTTCTGCAAGTTATCTTTTCTAGGGGTGCTGTAATTTACATTATGAGATAATTTTTCCTATTTAGTCCAATGCTGTCAATGCCTCTAAAATACATGTCACTACTCTAGTAATAGTTGTGTCAGAAGAAAATCCATCTCAAAACTTATGATCAAAAATTATTTGTAATACTGAATTTGCCAAGAGAGACTGACAAGCTTCAATTAAATGGATTGACAATGAAGTTGCTTTAAGTATGAAGGTTGATGACCTGATAAGTGAATTTGCAGACAGGTTGAGCCATGACTGTTTTGGGTGTTGCAACTGTGCAACATCTGGTATTGATCTGAGATCTGAGTATATTCATTCTTCCAATGTGCAGTAACTCAGATAAACATCCGCAGGTCCCTTCGAGAAAGTGTTAGGGAAAATCATGATTTTAAATGCTTGTTGTCACATTATAGGCACTTTTCCCCCTAAAATGATTGGATGTAGGTCTGAGACTTAGATACAAGTCTGGGAACTTGGTGATGGGTTGTGATCTTCCACAGCAGTAGCTGACATCAGCCTTTGGCTCACTTGCTCTTGGTCAGTTTTGATGGTAAAGGTAGAATGAATGCATCTTCATTGACTGCCCATCTCTCTTGCTGTAAGGAACTATAGGATCTCATAGTTTCTGTCTCAGATTCCTGCCTATCAGTTCCCTATTAGCCATGTTGACGTTGTTGTCATTATGGCAGTCATGTATGCCTTGTGTATGCTAATTAAGTGCTGCCTCCCAGGATCCTCTGTTTCTTCCTTGGCACATGGAAACCCTGTCTCATTAATACATCCCCACCATCATCCCTGGCCTTTAGCACACAGCCACTTCTGAGCTTCTCTGTAAGGCCAGTATTCTTATTATTAGCATATTCTTCATTGCTTTAATAAATCATAATCATATTCTTTCAAGCATGCCCATCTCTCTGAGCCTTTAACCTTACCCAACCCCTTTTTTACTGCTCTGCCAAAGTAGATAGTAAATAAATCTTATTTACTTCAAGCATCTTTTTTCCTAGGTTACAATGAACTGCTCCAACAGTGTTATTAAGACTGACTCTAAGTGTTCTTGCTGGACTGTTAAGTTTGAGTGTTGGGACAGTGCCCCCTACAATACATTTTTTCTTATCCAGCTTTTATGTTCAATACCACCACCCCCAGTCTGGTACCATGCTCAGGCATGTTTTCCCAGTTCTTGGCATATGGATTAGGCAGATCCTGTAATTTTCCTGGTTAATAATTCCTTTTCTTCACAAGAGAAAATTTTTCCCCCAGGTGAATGCTTAAGCCTAGTTATAAATCTAGAAACAACTAAGGAATGTAGATCCAGAAGAAGACAAGCATCATCTTGCAATGTAAGGTCTGTGCTAGTCTCCAGGCAAAGGGAGCTGCTATCCTCTAGCAAGAGGGAGAAAGCTCCTCCTACCAACTCTGGGGTTTGTGGGAATCTGGGAGTTCAGAGTTTCCAATCCAGTGTACAAAGATGCCCTCCTCCCAAGTCTCAGTGTCTTACACCTTCCCTACAGGTAAGAATGTCTACCAGGCTGTGAATTTGGATTTCTTATCACTCTGCTCTGCTCACAGTAAGTATGCTCACTCACAGTACACCTAGATGTTCACTACAGTTTGTCCTGGGCTGCCTTCCAGGAAGTAAGGGTCTCCTTAAATGCACCATAGAGTCTTCTGACTTCACACCACGTCAGGAGTCAATGGCTAGCTGACCCAGCTCCGTAATTTTCTTCCCTCAGCACTTTGTGGCAGTGGAAAGCAGTAACTACACACCTCTTATAACTATCATTTTACTTTCATCTCTCAGTTGTTCAGATGGTGTGTAAGTCAATGTATCTATTTCCCCCAGCACATCACAGTTGCCCTCAGTGAGGGTCTTGGTGCAATAATGCCGTAGTATGCTAGGGGAGGAGGTTTGAGACCAGCGAGGGAAGACGACAGTGATGGATGGATTACTCCGCAAAGTGTCCCTGAGGGCAAGTAGAAATTAATCCTGCGGGGAGTTTGGGTTGACAGGGTGGAATATTTCTCAGAGTTATCTCAGTGGAGGCTGAGCTGAGATGTTTCTACTTCATTCCTGTCAGTCATTTGTTGAGGGCTGTTCCCGGGGAGGATGTTAATTCCTGGGCGTGTTCAGGCTGTCCCGAGTGTGGGCGGAGCAGGTACCGGAGGTCAGAGAGGGTTCTGGGGCAGAGTTACAGGTGCTTCTTGTTGGAAGTTAGGCAGGTGTACCTGGAGATGATTATTGCCAAGGGGGTAAGCATGAGGCACCAGCATTTTCTACTATAGTCAGACTTTTTGTCACTTGATTTAATGCTTCCCAGTTAACAGTTTAGGTTTTATTCATTTACTTTATTTAGAGCTTCTTTCTGGGATCCTTTCAATTTTGCCCTTACCTCAAAATTCTTTCTTGTTAGGCTTCTGCCTAAATTCATGGCAGACTTCCTATTCTATCACTATCCTGGTCACTTCCTTATATTTTATTTATTAAATTAAAAAATGTTTCATTTATTTTTGAGAGAGACAGAGAGAGAGAGAGAAAGAGAGAGAGAGAGAGAGAGAGAGAAAGAGAGAGAGAGAAGGAGAGGGAGTAGGAGAGTGGCAGAGAGAGAAGGAGACACAGAATTTGAAGCACACTCCAGCTCTGACGTGTCAGTACAGAGTCTGATGCAGGACTTGAACTCACCAACCATGAGATCATGACCTGAGCCAAAGCCAGACACTTAATCTGCTGAACCACCCAGGTGCCTCTCCTTATTTTTTGTTAAGCAAATAATACCTTTGGAAATACTTTCTTTACTCAGAACCAAGGAGTTTCATTGCTTAACAGTACAACACCTCCTTATTTTTTTTAAAGCAAATAATAACTTTGGAAATACTTTCTTCAGTCAGAAGTAAACTGTTTCCTTGTTTAACAGTAAAGAAGCCCAGTAGGTTATAACAAACGCAGTAGATGTGGCACGCACTAGCAAATAACAGTAAAGGATATTTAGCAATCCACTCCTACCTCTTAAGCTGAAAGACTTAAAAACAATTTTTTTTTGCCGGCATCTAGCTCCAGCAGGTCCAGGGGTCCCTGAAAGGATGGACGGTGTTGGCACAAGAGAGTGAGGAGAGAGCCACAAGTTTCTTTCTTGATCACCAGACAGGCACCTCTGCTCTGTCTACTTTGGTGTTTGTTTTTATTGATCAAGCAATAACATGACATCAGAAAATAGGAATTGTTTACAGTGACTAATTCTTAGTGAGAGGAAGTTTTAATTATTGGAAGTGATGACATTAGAAAAATATAAATTTTTTATAATGACTAATTTTTTATGATAAGATGCTTTAATCATCGAAAGTATACAGAGAACTGTCTCATTTTTTGCGTCAGTCTCCAAGATTAAGAAAGTGACAAATTTATTTCATTTTGTACGGGTTGGTTTTTTGCCAATAATTATGATTTTGTTTTTGATTAACAAATTACAACCAAATCATGTAATGCACAGTGAGGTTGAGCAAATCCCACAACCAAGAACATAACAGATGTCTTCAGCAAAAGCCAGGATGATATTCATATCATTTAAGCCAGTAAAGCTAAGATTAAAACAGAGGTCAAGCTGTACACAGATAGGCCAGGAGCCATTTCACTAGGCTCACAAACCACAAGAAAAAGAATGCTTGCTAACAAGTTGTTTGAGAAAGCCCTTTCTTTGATGCAAGCACAATGGGGGCCCTGTGTGTGTTGGCCTTGGACCTGGGTTTCCCACATCCTTATCCATCCTCATAACTGGAGTCAGCACAAGGTAGAATGTAGACCTTGGGAAGGCACCATGTTCTGCCCTTGTCTTCCACTTCTAATCTCCAGATTAGGCTCCAGTTCTCTTCAGACCAGACTCAAATGCAATTTTTGTGTTTTGAACCCCTTTTGTCTATGTTTTGGGTCTGCAAGGCTCATTAGAAGAGACTTTTGTCAAACATTTATAATGTTTTGATCTATAATCTCTTATGCAGGGACAGGAAAATGTTTTTTCTTAAGGGGTAATGGTGTAGGAAATATCGGTCTCATTTGGAACGCTCTAAGGCCTAACTAATGACAACAGGCTTATTTTCAACATGAGCAGTAGTAGTAGAAGGAGATACCAGTTTTGCCTCTCATGGCAGGAGCTGTGCAAACATCTGCCATTTCCTCACTGTGGCTGTGTCATCCAGCAAGGCCGATGTGGCTCCCAGCAAAATTTAATGTTTATTTTTGAGAGGGAGGGAGGAGCAGAGAGAGAGAGAGAGGGAGACACAGAATCCGAAGCAGGCTCCAGGCTCTGAGCTGTCAGCACAGAGCCCAATGTGGGGCTGGAACTCACAAACCATGAGAACCAAAGTTCAGACCAGATGCTCAGTTGATTGAGATACCCAGATGTGCCCTTAGCTGGAAGACTTTTAATATGTGTCTTTGCTCAGAACTAGAGATATGTTTATTAATTGTTTGTCAAAAAGAGCAGGATAAATAAGATAGAGATCTCAAACTCAAAGAACTGGTTCCAAGGCTGTTTTGTCAAATATGGTAGCCAGTAGCCATTTGTGACTACCAAGCAACAGATATATGACTAGTCCCAGGTGAAGTGTGCTTTAAGTGTAAAATAAACACTATATTTGAAACACTGAGTACAAAAGGGAGAAGAACATTAAATATCACATTCATAATTTTTATATTGATTGTATGTTGAAGTGACAATGTTTATTTACTTATTTTTCTGGTCACCCTGAATAATACATGCATACATGCTCACTATCCCTGAATCAGGTTATGCTTGTGTTTCTGGTTCTCATTTTTAATCTCAATGCATAAACTCCAGTATTTCTTATTTTTCACATATTGTATGCATTCCTCTTTTATAATAACTCATGGTAATAGGAGAAGGTGGCTTGTGTCAGATAAGGAAGTAAATTGCTACCAGTTTAGAAACATGCTAAAATGTGCTTTAGTTTTGTCCTCAGAGGAATGGGGAACTACTGAAGACTAAACAACTCTGACAAGGGAGATGTGTGGTCAGATTTGTGCTTCAATCATGAATTCATTCAACAAACAGTTGTGTGTCTATGGGTTCTGGGCATTGTTGTAAGTGCTGGGATTATTTCAGTGAATGGAAAAAAATCCCTGCCTTCTTAGAGGACACATCCTAGTAGGTGGTGGACAAAAGCAACAAGTTAGCTTGTATAAAGTAGTAAATTGTATTTTGCAAAGTTATGTGTACTATGGAGAAAACTATAGCAAAGAAAGATACAGAAAGTGTCGTGCTGGGCTAGGGTTCTAAACGCTGAGGTCAGGAAAGGTTTCACTTAGACGACCCTTGAGCAAAGATTCGAAGTTGTGGAGGGATCAAGCTGTGCCAAGATCTGTGCAAAGAACATTTTAGGTAGAAGGAAACAGCAGAAGCAAAAGTCTTGTTGCAACCACTTGTCTGAACTATTCAGCAGCAGTGAGGAGCCAGGGAGGCAGGATCACCGTGAGGGAAGACAAGAGGCCAGGTCAGGTAGGGTCCTGCAGGCCATTTCACAGACTTTTCTCGCAATGAGATGGAAAGCTGTGAGAGGGCACTAGAAAGAGCCTTGCAGGGGCACCTAAGTGGCTCAGCCAGTTAAGCATCTGACTCTTGGTTTCAGTTCAGGTCATGGTCTCACAGTTTGTGGGATCAAGCCATGCATTGAGTTCTGCACTGACAGTGTGGAGCCTGCTTGGGATTGTGTCTCTCTCTCTTTTCCACTCTCTACTCTTCTCTTGCTTGTGTATACTTATGTTCTCTTTCTCTCTCTCTCTCTCTCTCTTAAAATAAATAAATAAACTTTTTTTTTTTAAAGAAAAGAGCCTTCTGGCTATGGCATATTTATGCCCTCAACTCTGCCTGAGGATGTAAACCAAAGATAAATCACTAGGAAGGTAAAGTGTTACCCTGTTAGAGTTGTATCTGGCAATGGATGGTACTTCTCCTTTATGTCTCTAGTACAAGTCAGATCCAAAATACAGTACAGTTCTCTTCCTCTTCTAACACTCAGACTGTCTCTGGGGTTCAGATAAGTTGGGTTGATCATAGGGCTTCCAGAAGTCCACTTGTAGGGGAAATTGTCAGATAATAAAGGAGTTCTGGAAAGTGGAAAAGAATTAGGTGGCCATAATATTTGTAGTGGAAATTGGCCTTTGTGTGTGCATGCACATGTGCACGTATGCATGTGCAGGTGTAAAGACAAAACCTCCTGGTTGGTCCACAGCTATGCTAGTTGGCGTCCTTTGTCCGGAGTAATTATTAATAGGACCCTCTTTGTTAAGGAGAGCCTCAGGGAGAGAAAGTGCTGTGAGATACAGAGCCAGGAATGGCATTGTGGGGGGACCCAGCTTTCAAAAAGTGACCTAGCCATGGCAGAGCTGAAGGTTCCAGCAAAGGTAGCCACCAACGGCAATGGTAGGACACAATCAAACTGCCTTGCAGAAAGAACCTAGCGGGGTCCTACTAGCAGGGCACAGACGACACACTCAGATTAAGATACTTAGAGATCATTAAAGAAAGGACCCCTTACAAAGGCAGGGATAGTGTGCAGGGACACACCAAGGCCTGGAGGGACAGGTGGATGCAGTGCTTACAGGGATCTGGAAGGAAAGGGTTTCACGGAGAGGCCATCTTTAGAGGAGCAGTGCCCTTCCACTAGTGAATCCAGCAGGCAAAACCCTGCCGGGAGGAAGCCAGCTGCGGAAATCCTATGATCTGAGTGTTTGTATTCTGCCACTTCAAATTAACTTCTTGAAATCTGAAACTCCTGAAGACAGTGGTATTGAGGTGTGGGCCTGTGAAGGTGCGTAAGTCATGAGGGTGGGGCCTGGTGAAGGGGGCTGTACCTTGTAAAGGAGATTCCACAGAGATGTCTCACCCCCTTCAGCATGTAAGCATGCGGCGAGGAGGCACCGGCCATGAACCAGGAAGAGGGTTTTCACCAGAACATTCCCAGTGCCTCCATCTCGGGCTTTTCAGCCTCTAGAACTGTGGGAGAGAAATTCCTGTTGTCTTTGGTGTTTTGTGACAGCAGTCCTAACGGACTCACTGTCTTTCCTCCCTCTGGGAGAGCCTGTCTGCACAGAGAGGCTGCATCTAGAAGGCAGCAGTGCATGGCTCAGTTGGTAGAGCGTGAGGCTTTTTATCCTGGAGTCATGAGTTTGAGCCCCATGTTGGAGTAGAGATTACTTAAGAGAAAAAGAATCTAGAAGGCCACGTGGGAGATGTCCAGCCTGCAGCCTCTTCGGTGTAATGACCAGTGGGGATTGAGCAAGAACAGAAAGTCCTGATAGAAGCCATAGGGCGGTGTGAGGAGAGATGAACTGCCTGCCATGAGGACTTGCAGAAATAATGAAGGGGAAACTCTGAAAAGGGCTAATGCTTTGCAAAACAAGTGGAGGTTTCAAAAGCTGCTGAAATAGACCTTTTTGGGGGTGATTGTGACCACATCATGAAAAGGCCAACGGGACCCAGGGAAATGAGTGTGTTTAGCTTGGAAATATTTCTGGATTCCCAAATAGTTTTCTCTTAAGCATACACATATTCCTGAGTGCTTCCTCTCTAAGAGATTTATAATAAATATTTATACTTCCTGTCTGGGGACTCTGTTCCCAGGGCCCTGGGGTGGCTGCAGGAGGGCCATCGAGGAGGGGAAGGATATTGTCATTAGCTTTGTGCGGTTTTGAAGCACATGAAGAAGGAGCAAAGGATGCAGCTGTTCAAATACTGAATATTGTTGATTTCTCAGCTGAAGGTGCTTTGATAAGCACGCCTGACAAGACGCGAAGCCTGTGCTGTCTCTAATGGTCCATGTAGGTAATATAAACAGTTATTTTTGTGATGTTTACATTATTTCTGAAAAAGTAATCTATACACACGGTTCACGAATAAAAACAACCGCCAAAGCCTCATTCCTGCTCTCTGATCTTTCTGTTCCTCCACCTTTCACTCTGATCACCACTTTGTTCCTTGCCAGAGATACAGCACTTATGAATCAACATTAGGAGTCTCTATCTTTTCTTACACAAAGGGGAGCACTCAATCCATAACACTTTGTGTCTTGCTTTTGTCTACTTACTAATGCATCCTAGACATTACTCTAATCAACACATACAGAGATTCCTCACTTTCTTTTTCTATAGCTACTTAATATTCTGTAGGGAAGTTGTTCCGTAATTTAATTAACCGGTTCCCTGCCTGAAAATTCAATGCCTACTGTGTTCAATTTCCAAATCCGTAAAATAAGTATGGTAGTACTACCTACCTCAAGGGGCTTTTTTAGGCTTTAATAACATGATACATATAAGAGCCCAGTGATGTGTTCAGCACCTGCTTAAGGCTCAGTTAATGTTTCCTCTTCCTGTTTCCTTTTCTTCCTCTTTCCCTTCTCCTCTTCTTCCATTTCTTCTTCCTCCCTCCCCTTATTCTCTTTCCCCCCCTCTCCTAAGAGTGATGAAATGCAGCATATGAATAGTCCTGCCTATGGAAACAATTCTCCTTATTTCCAGGTCCAGGAGGAGTTATGTGGAACAGTGCCAAAAAGCCACTGTGTTGTTGGATAATACATGTTAAATATACCTTGTTTCCTTGTCTTTTCCTTCCCCTTGGTTTTTCCCCAGTGGCATCAAATATGAAATGGGCTGTCTTCATATCAGATCCAGGAGACATGCGACAGAGCTGTATTAAAGAACGTAAACTTCCATGAGAGCAGAAATTTTTAAAAAACTTTTCTATTGAGATATACTTCATGTACCATAAAATCCACCCTTTTACAGTTTTTGATTCAATGAGGTTTTTTTTTCTTAAGGTTTATTTTTGAGAGAGAGAACACATGAGTGGAGAAGGGGCAGAGAGAGAGAAAGAGAGAGAGACATTTGAATCAATCCAAAAAGAAACCTCAATGTCTATATTCCTCATTCCCCTAACATGCATCCATAGTCAACAGTAATCTACTTCCTGTCTCTAGATTTGTCAGTGCTGGGCATTTGATATAAATGGAACTATACAAGATAAGGTCTTTTTTGACTGCCTTTTTTCACTTACCATAATGTGTACTAATTACTAATTTAAATATTAGCAATAAAGTATTAACCAACAATAAGTTATTAATAAATCCAACCAACCAAATATCAATGATGTATTAACCAATTTAATTAGTAACAGAAATCAATTAATAACAGTTAATTAAATACATAATTATAATCAGTAATATAATTAATAAGTTATTCATTAAATAATATTACATTATTAACATAATGATATTTGCTTTTTAAAATGACATTTGCTTTTGAGCAATAAAGTTTGATTTTCTTCTTTGTACTCTTCAAAGTTTCATAGGAGCACAAGATTGTTATGATACCTTGAAAAAAATATTTGTAGAGCTATTTGCAAGAAGAGATATCTTTCTAAAACATAAATTTGAATTTTACTTTGACTACTAATTATTTAGTAAAATCAGCAGAATTTTAAAACTTTTTAGGGTGAAAAAAATTTAGTTTTAGAAAACACCACAAAGTAACTAAAATGTCCTTTAGTAAGTGAATGGACAAATAAACTTGAGTACATCTAGACAATGGAATATTGTTCCGTGCTAAAAGAAGATGACCCGTTAGGCCATGAAAAGACATGGTGGAACTTTAAATACCTATTTTTGAAAGAAAGAAACCAATGTGAAAGGTTCTGCATTGTGTGATTCTAACTATGACATTCTGGAAAGGGCAAAACCATGGAGACAGTAAAAGGGTCAGTGGTTGCCAGAAGTTAGAATTCCATGGGACACTATAATGGTGAATATAGGTCATTATACACTTGTCAAAACCCATTTTAATTCTAGGATTCAGAACCCTGGGAACTTTGCATTTTCTGCTCAATGTTTCTCTGAACCTAAAACTGCTCTAAGAAGTTAAGTTTATTTAAAAAAACAAAAAACAAATCAAAGGGTACCTGGGTGGCTCAGTTGGTTAAGTGTAGTTGGTTAAGTGTTCCACTCTTGCTTTTGGCTTAGGCCATGATCTCATGATTCATGAGTTTGAGCCCCGCATCAGGCTCTGTGATGGCAGCATGGAGCCTGCTTAGGATTCTCTCTCCCCTCTTTTCTCTCTGTTCCACCCCTGCTCATTTTCTCTCTCTCTCAAAATAAATAAATAAATTTTAAAAAACAATAAAGCAAAAAAAAAAAAAAAAAACAACCCCCAAACAAAAAATAAATATAAATTTTAAGTCAATGAATGATTTTCACTACCCTTACTTTCAATGAATTTTATCTTGTTCTTGGAGTTTTCGGTTTGTTTGTTTTGTTTTGAGCCTGATCTGAAGAACACATTCCTTGCAGTTGGATCTTAGATATTCAAGAATGTGTTCCTCCTCCCAGCTGAGATATTTGACCTTTAGCCTCTTTGTTTTGGAATAGAAGAATGGAAAGCACAAGTGTCCCAGGAAATCAAGTAAACATCCTACAAGAAAATCTGCCGAGAAAGTTTGGGTCTGAATTTTGGGGTGCTTTAGGTGGCTTGAAAAGCATACATGGAATGATTAATCTATAAACAGTTCAAGTTGTTAGGAGTGGGCTCAATCTGATATTAATCTGTGTGCTTTTCTGTTGTTTTTGAAATTTGGCAACTACTCATCCCTCTTCTTGTGATAATATCCTGACTTTCCTCTGGGGAACTTCCGCTGCTGGGCTCTCAGCCCACTTTCAGCTCTACCCTCCCCAGGTCAGGCAACAGGAGACTCAGACCTAAGATAATCAGAGCACACCAAGCCACAGAAGGCAGTGACTGAACTAAAGGCAAGAATTTGTGTCCCTCACTCTTCCCTGGACTACTGAATACTGGAGACGAACCATGGACTGAAAGGGGACGGGGGGAGGGGGTGATGGTCATGGTGGGGGGCACTTGTGGGGAGAAGCACTGGGTGTTATACGGAAACTAATTTGACGATAAACTATTATAAAAAAAATAAAATAAAGGCAAGGATTTTTTTCTTTTTTTTCTCTTTCATATAAAATATCATTGCATATCAAAAATATCATTTCATCTCTATATCTATATATAAATTAAATATATGTATATATATTTAATGTTTATTTACTTTTGAGAGAGAGGGCACAAGCAGGGGAGAAGCAAATAAAGATGCGGACAGATGATCGGAAGCGGCTCTGTGCTGATAGCAGAGAGCCTGATGCTTAACCACTGAGCCACCCGGGTATAATATATATTTATATGTAATATATAATATAAATAAATTTAAATCCGAGGTAGTTAACGTATAGTGGAATACTGGTTTCAGGAATAGAATTTAATGATTTATCACTTACATAACAACACCCAGTGCTCATCCCAACAAGTGTCCTCCTTAGTGTCCATCACCCATTTAGCCCACCCTTCCACCCACCTCCCCTCCAGCCACCCAGTTTATTCTCTATATTTAAGAGTCTCTTATGGTTTGTCTCCCTTTCTGTTTTTATTTTACTCTAAGGCAAGGATTTTCTTAAGTGGATGTGTATTTGCTCAGCCACCAGACAACCTGGCGTAGAGGAGCATGCGTTCTGGAACCCATTGTGCAGGTTTAATCCCCGTTCCCCAGTTCCTCCACCTATTGGCTGGTAACCTTGAGTAAGTCACTCATCCTCTCTGGGCCTCAGTCTCCCCCCATAAAACGGGGCCAAATATTCTCCCTCACTTGTGGGGTTGTTATTGGGGTTGAATGGTCTGGCATAGGGTTTACTTCCTCAACATTTTCACTTGGGTATGTAACAGGCATCTCAAATTTAACCTGCCCTAAATGAATTTTATTAAAGTCTTCTTCAACTCAGTAAACAACAGCTCCATCCTTCCACTTGTCTTAAACCCAAAGGCTTGGAGTTGTCTTTGACCTCTCTTTTCATCTCTTTACTCTTTAAACAAATTCACTCAATTCTACCTTAAAAATATGTCCAGAATTCAACCGTATCCAGGAATGCGAACCTGGTTCAAGCCATTGTCATCTCTTGTCTGGGTTATGGCATCATCGCCTCCTAAGTGGTCTCCTGCTCTGCTCTTGCCTTATGTCAGTTTATCCTCAACAAGGAGTCAGAGTGAGTCCTCTGAGACGCAAGTCCAGGAACACCTTCTGCTGTCACTGCACACACGCCAGTCCTTCTCTGTTCTCATCTCTTTCCTCCATGCTCCCTCTGTGCTATGCATCCCTTTGCTCCTCTCTCAACACACCAGATGTTCAGCACTTGCTCTTCTTCCCCTCTCTCCTGGAACTTGTGTCCCCAGGTGTCATGTGGTTAGCTCTCTTTCCTCAGATCCTTCCTCAGAGGCCACCTTCTCAGTGAGAACACCTTGGCCCTCCATCTGATGTTGTAACCCTCACCCCTAGTCCTCAACGCATCCCCTGCCTGTTTTGTTACTCAACCCTCATCACCACCTCACATACAACATACACTATGATCTACACTTTTATCTTGTCTGTTACAGGTCTCACCCCCCATTACAATTTTTAAAGTTTATTTTTATTTATTATTATTTTTTTTAGTAATCTCTACACCAATGTGGGGCTCGAACCCATGACCCAAGATCAAAAGTCACTTTCTCTTGTGACTGAGCCAGTCAGGTGCCCTAGGACTGAAGTTTCTTTTCTTTTCTCTTCTTTTCTCTTCTCTTCTTTTCTTTCCTTCCTTCCTTCCTTCCTTCCTTCCTTCCTTCCTTCCTTCCTTCCTTCCTTCCTTTATTTCTTTCTCTTTCTCTCAAAAAATTTTTTTAAGTTTATTTATTTATTTTTAGAAACAACATGAGCAGTGGAGGGGCAGAAAGAGGGATGGAGTGAAAGAATCCCAAGCAGGCTTCACGCTGTCAGCAAAGAGCCCAATGCATGGCTCAAATCCACAAACTGTGAGATCATCACCTGAACCCAAATCAAGAGTCCGATGCTTAACTGACTAAGCTACCCAGGTGCCCCAGGACTAAATTTCCTTAAAGTACTCTGTCCTCAGTACCTAAAACAGTCCATGGAACACAGAAGGTCCTTGGTGAGCATGTAATACATGAATGGAAGAATAAGTGAATGGAAAAAAAGATTTGTGTTAAAGTGTAATATTCATCAATACACAATTCTGAAGTGCCTACTAGGTACCAGGGACTTGTTAGTCATTGGAATCATACTCACGAAAAAGACTGTTTCAGAGTCCATTTACAGTTTAGTGTGGGATAAAAGGAGATAAAGAAACTGTCCAAATCCAAAAATAAAAGCAGGAAGTATAGAATGTATGAAACCTCAGGAATGACAGCAATAAGAAAGCTCATAAAAAGTGTCCAAGGCATAGGGTATCTAAGTTGTCACCCAAAAGTTCAGGAAGAGCAAGTAACTAGGTAACAAGGGTTGAAGAGAGCTGATAAGTCACTTGATCTGTTAGGCTGAGGTTAACCTGAACTGAGAGAGCAGTTGAGAAGTTGCATTCTGTTGCACTCAACCTCTACCCAGATTAACTAACGAAGTAAGCTAGTGACGACCAGCGATGCCCAAGTGAATGAAAAGCATTTCACGGCATTCTGCAAAGTTCTAATTCTCGTGTCATTGAAAATGCAGAATAAAGAGTGAATACAAGATTCAGCTCTGCTTAGCTGCTGGATGTGGGAAAAGAAATCATACAGCTTTCCTTCTCACGAGACTACTAGAAAAAACCAGATTGCCGGTTGACATCAATGAGTGTGATTCTCTGTTGTTTTTGATATTCAGCATCTATTCACCCCCCCTTTTTTTTGGTGACAGTGACAGAGCTTTAATTTGAGGAGCTGTAAAACACCTTGAGAAGATAAACACCTTCCTAAGAAAACAGGTCCACCCCAAGCTTTTCAGTGATGCTCAGAGCCTCATGGTTGCCACAGACCCATGCTCAGGAACGTGTTTCCAGAAGGCCCCACTTTAGATCACAAATTCTCTGTCAGCATATAGTGGGTGCCTTTTAACTATCTGTTGCCTAATGGCACATAGGTAGTGTTAGCTGGACAGTCTTGAAATGAGATTGGGTTCCAAACCCTTCTTGACTAACTTAGCGTTATCCAAAATTGCTCATCTTTTCAAGTCTCTGGTTCCTCTTTTGAAATGCGGAAATAATAAACTTTACATGACAGAAATTGCTGTAAGGCATTGTACACAAAATATTTGACACGCAATGATGTTAGCAATTATTGGTGAAGGAGGAAAAATAAGAATCATGTAGTTAACCCTAGCCTTTCCCTTCTTTCCCCTTCAACACTGCGCTTCACTACTCAGCAGAGGAACAACAGACATTGATGGATGGGTTTTAGCTGGTGAATCTGTTGAAGACCCTGGACCTATTAGTTTCTCCATTCCTGGTGGATGATCGCTCTGTTGTCACTGGTTTTTCTGAAAGCATTGCTTGCATGCCAACTTCATTCTGGAGGTAGGGACTCAGTGGTGGATGAAGATGGACATTGGTCCTGTTCTCATGGAGCCAACCTTCTAATGGGAGGTGTCAGGAGAGGCAGGAGCCCTGATTCTAAGAGGTTGTGCCAGGGCTGCTCTCTCCACGTCCTTACAGGCAACGCGAGACACAGAGAGATTACAGAATAAGATACTCAGGTTGAAGCTACCAAGGGATGCAGAGTAGGGATTTGAACCTGACTCAGTGTTTTGGGAGAGGAGACATGGCCTAGCAGGAACCATGTATGTACAGTAAAGTGGAAAGAGCAGAAATTGTAAAAAATGTATATAACTATATATAAAATGTAAAATAGTATATAGTAGGACTAATTTTAAAGCCATCAAAGATTAAAAGAAAGGCTGGAAGGAAAGGCACCAAAATGTTAAAGATAGTTGGGTTAAGGTTTTGGAATGGAAGGTGGGAAAATTTTTCTTCTTTTCTCTTTCCAATTTGTAAAATGTGATTGTATTCCTTGAATTAGTTAAAAATAGCTAATGAACATATCGGATAAAAGGATAGTAACCAAAATCTATAGGGAACTCACCAAACTCCACCCCTGAAAAACAAATAATCCAGTGAAGAAATTGGCAGAAGACATGAATAGACACTTTCCCAAAGAAGACATCTAGGTGTCCAACAGACATATGAAACAATACTCAATGTTGCTCATCATCAGGGAAATACAAATCAAAACCACACTGAGCTATCACCTCATGCTGGTCAGAGAGGCTAAAATGAACAAATCAGGAGACCATAGATGCTGGGGAGGATGTGGAGAAACGGGCACCCTCCTACACTGTTGTTGGGAATGCCAACTGGTGCAGCCACTCTGGAAAACAGTGTGGGGGTTCCTCAAAAAACTATCAGTAGAACTCTCCTATGACCCAGCAATAGCACTGCTAGGAGTTTACCCAAGAGATACAGGAGTGCTGATACTTAGGGGCACATGTACCTCAATGTTTATAGCATAACTTTCAACAACAGCCAAATCATGGAAGGAGACTAAATGTCCATCAACTGATGAATGGAGAAAGAAGATGTGGTTTATATACACAATGGAATACTACTTGGAATGAGGAAGAATGAAATCTGGCCATTTGCAGTAACGTGGAGGGAACTGAAGAGTATTATGCTGAGTGAAATAAGTCAGTCAGAGAAAGACAGATACCAATAGTTTCACTCACATGTGGATCTTGAGAAGCTTAACAGAAGACCATGGGGGAGGGAAGGGGAAAAAAGTTACAGAGAGACAGGGAGGCAAACCATAAGACACTCTCAAATCATGAGAACAAACTGAGGGTTGATGGGAGGTGGGGGAGAGGTGAAAGTGGATGGTAGGCATTGAGGAGGGTACTTGTTGGGATGAGCACTTGTTGTATGGAAACCAACTTGACAATAAATTATATTAAGAAAATAAAAATAGCTAATGAAGGAAAGAAGAGAGCTTGACACCCACATACTAGGACACACACTTCCATAAGCCAGCTGTATGGCCCAGACATAATCACTCCTCTAGTGCCCCAGATGTCCCAGGATCCACTCTGGAGTGTTCCTTACAGGATCTGTTTGAATGCCTTCCTCCCCTTTCTGTTTGTCTTTCAACAGCCTGTTTCAGTGTCTCTTTTTTTTTTTTTTCAAAGTCTTCCTAGAATCTACTCTGACTCATTGAAATCTCTCCTGTCTGTACACAGCCATACAAACACTACTCATGCAGTCCCCTTCACTTATCCATGGTTTCACTTTCTCCTGTTTCAATTACCAGTGGTGATCATGTTCTGAGGCAGATGATCCTTCTGACAAATCCCCAGAAGGTCAATAGCTGGCTGGCACTATTCCCATGCCTGCACCATTCACCCTCTTGCATCTCTGATCTTGCAGGCATCATCATAAGAAGAGAGGGGAGTACAGTACAATAACATATTTTGAGAGAGAGAAAGATCACATTCACATGCCTTGTATGACAGTACATTATTATAATTGTTCTATTTTATCATGAATTATTGTTAATCTCTTACGGTGCCTAATTTATAAATTAAATGTTATCATAAGTGCGTATGTATAGGCACAAACATAGGATATATAGGGTTCATTACTAATGGCATCCATTGGGGGTCTTGGAATGTACTCCGTGGTTAATGGGGACCACTGTACTTATTTGTTGGACTCTTACTAGATACCAGACACTCAGCTAAGTTCTCTGTATATGTCAGCTGATTCAACCCTCAAAATAATTCAGTGATGCCCACAGATACTTTTAAGCCCACTTTACAGAAGAGGAACTTGTCCTCCAGAGAAGTTTTGATTACTTGCCCAAGTAGAAGAGGCCACTCAGGTCTACCTGACCAGAAAGGCTGTGTTCTTACTGCTCTACACAGGGATTCCTCAAGGCCAGTCTGTTTCCCTTCAGCAAGCTACCATGGTGCCTGGCACATGATCCCTAATATCGGTTGAATTAATGAATGTCAGAATATGCCATTTTTGGAGCCTCAATGTATTGTAACTATGTTCAAGTAAGTCCACAATAACAATATTACCATGTGTTGAGTGCCTAGCCTGTCCTAGGTATGTCTATTACCCCAGGTAATCTCCACTTCATTTTAAAAGGTTTTTTGTAATGCTTATTTATTTTTGAGGGAGGGAGAGAGAGGGTGAGTGGGGGGAGGGGCAGAGAGAAAGGGAGACAAAGGATCTAATGCAGGCTCTATGCTGACAACTGAGAGCCCAATGTGGGGTTTGAACCCACCATACATGAAATCATGACCTGAGCCAAAGTTGCACGCTCAACTGATTGAGCCACCCAGGCACACCAGTACCTACTTTAACCTGACAAGTAGGCATTACACTGTGTCCATTTTACAGAAGAGAAAACTGAAATTTAAAAGTTCAACTTGCCCCAAATCAGAACACATATAGATAGTGTACTGGGAGGGTGGTCAGTTTCTTGGGCATTTATAATCTTTACCATAACCAAGAGCTTACTCTAATATTTGACACTTGTAGCTAAACACCTCACTTGCAGAAAGAGAAATACCGGGTGAGAAGGTTCACAAACCAAATAACTTTGCAGGAGTAAAGGATTGCAGGGTCCTTTTAGATTCCATTTTCCAAGTGTTCATTACATTTAATAGAAGGAGAAAATAAAAGCTGAAGTGCTCCCAAATCACTGCCGATTCAAAATTAGAAATGAAGACAAAGCCAAGTCCAAAAGTGTACCTGTGTGGATGTGGAAAAACCTGCATTCTTGGGCAATGCTAGTGTGAGTTCCAGGTGGTACATCCTCTTGGATTGCCAATATCTTGCAAAACTCTAGATGTCTAGGCCCTTTGACTCTGGAAACCTACTTTTAAGGTGTATATACTTGGCTATGTGAAAAAACTTGCTTATAGAAGAATACTTATTCCAAAATTTTATGTCATGGCAAAGGAGCAGAAAATCTAAGTGCCCACTGATATGGGTCTAGTCAAGCAAACTTTAATAGGTTATATAATAGAACACTAGAAGTCATTTAATAGAATTAAGTAGAGCAAAGTGTGCTGATAGAGAATGTCTTCAACATATCTCACTATGTGAAGAAAACCTGGTGCACAACAGGGCATATGATATGCTATACTTTTTATGAAAACCGTGAAAGCCAGCTGTGTCAGTGTCTGTATGAATGCTGTCTGCTCCTTACTATGGTAAGAGCAAAGTCCAGGAAAGGAGAAAGAGCGGTTTTCTACATATATCACTTTGTTCTATTTGACTTGTACTCCATGTATATTTATTATAAAAAATAAATACGCTTTTTAGTTTTGTTTAGATATGGGATTGTGAGAACAACTCTATGAATTCAGTTTGAAAAGGGTAGAGTAATAGGTGCCAGAAATAAAATTTTGGTTGGTCATTCATTCATGTATTTATATAACAAGCACTTGTGGATGTCACTTTGAGTCCTGGGATACTAAAATAATAAGCTTCAATTCCTGCCAACCTAGCCCTGAGCAAACTCCTTGTCTAGTTGGGAGAGAACATCTAGAAAAATTTTTCAGAGGATGTGTTCCAGGGCTGAGCTCTCCAGACCAGAGCTGTGTAGGTCTGTACTGGCCCAGGAGATCTACTGGCATCTGTGTTATTCTGCAGGAAAGTGTCCCGTTTGGAGACAGAACCCAGTTTGGCAGCTACATAGGATTTGGGCAGGCTTTCTGAGGACATCTCATGAAGATCAGTAGGAGTTAGGAGAGGGAGACAATGGCAACTCTTATGACCCCATGCCAGGAAAGAGCTTGAACTGATTGGTGCCAGAGAGCAGGCTGGCAGTTCTGGAGTGCCTTGGAGTTGGGGAGAGATGTGCCCATGCAGGCTGGAGGAGTAGCCAAGGGCTTATGCATTCTTGCTATATCAAAAGCACGTAGAGAGGTGAGGTCATCAGAATGAGGTTTCAAAAGTTACTTCTTGGGGTGCCTGGGTGGCTCAGTCAGTTAAGCATCAGACTTCAGCTCAGGTCATGATCTCACAGTATGTGGGTTCAAGCCCCGCATCAGGTTCTGTGCTGAAAGCTCAGAGCCTGGAGCCTGTTTCAGATTATTCTGTGTCTCCCTCTCTCTCTGTCCCTCCCTCATTCATGCTCTGTCTCTTTCTCATGCAAAAATAAATAAACTATTAAAAAATTTTAAATGTTATTTCTTTACAAAGGTTGGTTTAAAAGGCAGCCACCTCTTTTAAGGAGGGCGGATTTGGGGAGATTGGTTGGGAGCTCTTCCTAAGTGAAAAGAAGGTTAGACTTCTCTTAGACTAAGCCAGTGGTAGTGGAGATGAACAAAGTGGATACTTAATGAATAGCTTTTAGGCAGAAGGAATCAACTTCCAGGTGGATGTGTGGGATGAAGGGAAGGAGCACGAAGATTTGAGCAATGTGGATTCTTTTTGCCAGATTTCAAAAGACCAGAAAAGGAAGGGCACCTGGCTGGCTCAGTCAGTAGAGCATGCAACTTTTGATCTCAGGGTCATGAGTTCAAGTCCCACATTGGACATAGAGCTTACTTGAACAACACCACCACCACCACCTAGGAAACAAGGTGAGAACAAGTCTGAAGGAGAAAGGTTAATAGCTCAGTTTCAAAAGGAGTGATTTGTAAGTGGAGCTGTTCCCTCCTCTAGCAATATTTTGGCCTCATAAGGACCTCCCCTGATGTGGGCTCTCTTCTTCAGTGTCTCAAATCTTCCTTCTGCCCTTACTTCAATTTCTGTGGGAACTTGGAGAAATGGTCCATTATTAAAATCCCATCTTTGCTTCCTTCCTTGCTTTTCTCTTACTCCATTGTACTTACCTGGGGTGATAGGCTGATCAGTGTCCTCCTTGCCCCAAATTTAAAAGCCGAAGTTCTAACACCCAGTACCTCAGAATGCAACTGAATTTGGAGACAGGGACTTTAAAGAGGTAATTTTGTTAAAACGAGGTCATTAAGATGGGCCATAATCTGATAAAACTGGTGTTCTAAGAAGAAGAAATTGGAATGGAGATAAGTGGCCACACAGAGGGAAGACCATGTGAGGACACAGTAAGAAGGCAGCCATCTACAAGCCAAGGAGAGAGGACTCAGAGGAAATCAGTCCCATGGATACCTTGATGTCAGGCTCCAGAACCTTAAGACAATAAATTTCTGTTGCTTAAGCCACAACAGGCTTTGTGGCTTTGTGTGTTTGTGCACTAGCAAACACACAAACCCCAGCCTCATCAAATCTCACTCTCTGCCTACATTTTGCCCTTTCTACTAGGCAGCAGGAAGTAGCTGGACAAAAAGAACAGCCCCTCACTGACTGGCCTTTCTTTAAATTCCCGAATGACACCCTGAGAATGTCTCTCATTTCTCCACTCCATCCATCTACTCTGCTGGTCTCCTGCAATTCTCTTAGCTCTCACCCACTCTCAGTGGATGATGACCTTCTCATTTCACTGAGAAGCGGTCATGAGGATGTCCACATGTCCCTGTCAGCCAATCCACTAACCTCACCCTTAAAGCTATGTTCTCTTCCTTCCCTCTGTGAGGCAGCAGAGCTCCCATCCATGCCCCCCCCCCCCCCCCCCCCCCCCCCCCCCCCCCCCCCCGCTTCCCGTGCCTTGGTTTCCTCTTACCTCCGCGTGACCTTTGCAAATTTTAAGCTTTTTCCCAGCAACTTCCCCCTCTTATTCATTACGAGCTGTTGCCTGTCTTTTGGGTTATCCAGCTACCCCACAGACATAAGGTTATAGGTCTCTCCTCAGAGAGAAGAAAATGTTCTTTCCTGATTACATAGTGTCCTTTTGCTATGTCCTCATTTCCCTATTCTTTTGACAGAAACTCTTCAGGACAAGTCCCCAAGCTTACTGACATCACATCTTCCTCTCACGAAACTATTTCTCATTGGGCTTTGTCCTCCATCTTCTTCTGAAACTGTTCTTGTCAAGAGCACCAGTGGCTCCCTGCCTGGTGTCAGGCTGTTGTTGCAGTGGTCACCCTTGCCCTCAGCCTTTGCTGGAGCTCTCCTCATCTCTCTAACCTTAGTACTGATTGAGTCTCTGAAACTTCTGTTTCTGCACACTCTGACTATGTTAATCTATGTATCCCCTTGGCTTTAAAAACTATCTGTATGGAGTGCTTCCTGCGTGGCTCAGTCAGTTGAGTGTCCAACTCTTAATTTCGGGTCAGGTCATGATCTTGCAGGTTTGTGAGATCCAGCCCCGCATGGAGCTCTGTGCTGATAATCTGGAGACTGCTTCGGATTCTCTCTCTCCCCTTCTGTCTCCCTTTCTGCTGCTTGTGCTCTCTCTCTCTCAAAATAAATTAATAAACTTAAAAAAATAAAAATAAATAAAAACTATCTGTATGGTAAAGCCTCCCATATTTATGCTTCCAGTACTGACTCCTTGAATTCTAGATATTTTTAGCCAAATAGGTACCTGATGTCCCCTACTGGAGGTCTACTAAATATCTCAAACTTACCTCCAAAAGCAAATTTTTGGTTGGTGCTTTTCTCCCCAAACCAAATCTATCTCACACCCAGTTTTCCCATCACTGTAAATGGCAGTGCTGTCCCTCCTTTGCTGAGTTACTCAGACCCAAATTCCTGGAGTGCTCTTTGACTCCTTTTCTTGCAACATTCCCCACCCTCACCCCTATCTGACTTGTTGGCAAATCCTTTGTTGCTTCTACTTTCAAAATGTATCCAGAATCCAACTGATTATTTTCCTTGACACTTTTGTAACTACTGTCCTGGACAAAGTCATAATAACTGGTCTCCATCTTTCCATCCTTCCTTCCTTTCCTACAATTTATTCTCAGTGCAGAAGTGAGATTGAGCTTTTAAAATATCATGCCAGGGGCACCTGGGTGGCTCAGTTGGTTAGGCCTCGATATTTGGCTCAGGTCACGATCTCATGATTCATGATTTTAAGCCCTGTGTTGGGCTCTGTGCTGATGGCTTGCAGCCTGGAGCCTGATTCAGATCCTGTGTCCCCCTCTCTTTCTGCCCTTCCCTGCTCATGCTGTCTCTCTTCCTCAAAAATAAATGAACATTAAAAAACATTTAAGATAAGTAGCTTCTGCACTGCAAAGGAAACCATCAAGAAAACTAATAGGCAACCAATAGAATGGGAAAAGATAGTTGCAAATGGCATATCAGATAAAGGGCTAGTATCCAAAATCTATAAGGAACTCACCAAACTCCACACCCCAAAAAGGAATAATCCAGTGAAGAAATGGGCAGAAGACATGAAGAGACACTTCTCCAAAGAGGACATCCAGATGGCCAACAGACACATGAAATGATGCTCAGCGTCACTCTTCATCAGGGAAATACAAATCAAAACCATACTGAGATACCACTTCATGCCAGTCAGAGTGGCTAAAATGAACAAATCAAGAGACTATAGATGCTGGCGAGGGTGTGGAGAGACGGGCACCCTCCTACACTGTTTGTGGGAATGTAAACTGGTGCAGCCGCTCTGGAAAACAATGTGGAGGTTCCTCAAAAAACTATCAATAGAACTCCCCTATGACCCAGAAATAGCACTGCTAGGAGTTTACCTAAGGGATACAGGAGTGCTGATACTTAGGGGCACATGTACCTCAATGTTCATAGCATAACTTTCAACAACAGCCAAATCATGGAAGGAGACTAATGTCCATCAACTGATGAATGGATCCAGAAGATGTGGTTTACATATACAATGAAATACTACATGGCCATGAGAAAGAATGAAATATGGCCCTTTGTGGCAAAGTGGATGGACCTCAAGGATGTCATGCTAAGCGAAATAAGTCAGGCAGAGAAGGACAGATCCCATATATTTTCACTCATAAGTCTAACAGGAGAAACCTAACAGAGGACCATGGAAAGGAAAAGGTGGGGGGCAGGGGAGAGTTAGGAAGAGGGAGGGGGCAAATCATGAGAGACTCTTGAATACTGAAAAACAATCTGAGGGTTGAAGGGGGAGGAGGAAAGGGGAAGGGGGATGATGGTCATGGAGGAGGGCACTTGTGGGGAAGAGCACTGGGTGCTATATGGAAACCAACTTGACAATAAACTTTAAATAAAATTTTTTTTTTAAATATCATGCCTGATCAAATCACCCAATGACCTTGACTGGGTTTAAAATAAAATTCACAGTCCAAAAAGTCCTCACCCTACAGGGCTATTAGTCATCTGGACCCCTGCTACCCTCTGAACTTCTCTCCTGTTCTGTGTCCCTTAACCCTGCATTCCAGCTCCAATGGCCTCGTTGCTGCTCCTGCAACAGGTCAAGGGCTGTTTTTTTGTTTTTTTTTTCTTTTCTGCCTCAGTGTTTTTGCACCTGCTATTCCCTCTGGAGAGCTTTTGCCCCAGGAAGTCCTGTGACTTGATTTTTCACTTTCCTTAGGTCTCTGCTGAATGTCACAGAAGGTCTTAGTGCTAAGGAACGTGGAGAGAGGACACGCAGGGCATATCGGAGACTAGCCACTTGATTATTCTTGAACCGCCACTTAGCGTGCTTACTGCATGCCAGATACTTTTCCAAGCACATTCCATGGGTTATAGAGCCACATCCCTTCCATAGCTCCACAGAGCAGGTTGTAACTGCTAACATTTACTGAGTGCTTATCATGTGCCAGGCATTGTGCTAAACACATTGTAAATATGAACTCTCTTAATCCTCTTCGTACCCCATGAAGTAGATGCTATTATCCTAGTCTTAAATCCGAAGCATGAAGAGATCAAGTAACTTGTCTGGTATTACCCCAGTAGTGGGTAGGGGAGCTGAGTTTGAACCCAGGTTTAATTACTGATGCCACTTGAGTTAAGGGATGAGGCTTGAGGGAAGAGGGCTGAACAGGCATTTGTGAGGTTGCCAAGGAGAGGTGGAGCATCCTCCTTCGCCTCCCTCCACCCCGCAAAAAGCAGTGCTTATCCGCACCTGCAGAGATTGGCAGCCAGCTTTCACACTTTCCAGGATAGGGTGTGGCTAAGGTGAAAAGTGCAAGGCTGAACAAGGGAGCTGGCGGAGAAGTAAGTATAGGATAGACTGTTTTCCGGAGCCTGCAGAGAAAGCTTAAGGCGGCGGTTTCTCCCTGCAAATGCAAAGTGTGGCTCTTGTCTGCTCAGGAGTTTGGAAGCGAGCGGGCGGCGGGTAGTAGTAGAGGTCTTTCGAGTCCTTAAAATCCTTATTGGTCCAGCCGGCCAAGGAACTTTGGAGGAGGGGGTGGGGGTGGGAAAGGAAGCCGAGAACCGGCGAGTGCAAGATAAAGGGGAGGTGCACTTTCAGAGCCGGGCTAGCTCTCTCGTCGCTTTCCGGACAGGTCCCAGGCGGTCTTTCCCGCAACTCCGCGCCGCAGACCCCCACGGCGGACCCCATGGCGGACCACAGGTTCAGTGCCGTGTCCAGAGGGAAATCCTGCTGCAACATATCCAAGAAAGCCCAGATCTGTCTCTGCCTGGTTTTCGGTCTTCTGGTCGTGGTGATCATCGCGGTGGTGGTGGGGATCCTGATGTGGCACCAGCCGCCCAAGCACAAAGAGTGGAAGGGGGCGGGCACCACCGCTCATTTTTACGAGATAATCCTGGGAAGGTGCTACACCTACACTCAAATCGTGCGACCCGAGCTGGGGTGAGTCGGTGTCCCGTTGGCGCGCCGCTGGGCACGGCGGGGCACGGTGGGGCACGGCGGGGCACCGCGCGCGCAACACAGCATCTTCTATTCCCGGCGAGCGGAGAGGCCCCGGGCGGGTGCCGGCTAGCTAGCGCCGGCCTTGACATTCCGCGCGGCTCGCCCGCGCGCCTGGCGCTGGCCCCGGGGCATGCGGCTCAGCGGCCTAACCCGGGGCGTTCACGCCCGCCTTGTGCGCAGGGAGCGCGGGGGTGGCGGGGTTCGAGCCGCAGGGGCGCAGAGAACTGGTCCTCGCGGAGGATCACCGGAAGGTAGACCTTGCAGGGGATTTCTGTGCGCGCGCACCTGCCTGGTTAGGTGGCTCGTGAAGTCTGCGAGGGGTGGGGGGGGGGGGGGGGGGGGGGTGTGGGTGTGTGTGTGTGTGTGTGTGTGTGGCGCGCGGGCAGGAGGGGAGGGTGGCATCGGAAGGGCCAGACCACTAAAATGAGTCCCATTCATGAATATAAAACCCTTCTCTCGCGCCCGGAGATCAATGGGACCACAACACTCAGTAACAAAACTAAAACGAAACAATAACTTTGGGAAGTGAGATAAAAGTTACGGTGGCAGGTGCATCAGTTCGGCGTATCAGTACAGATCCCGAAAAGGCCGCCCGCGTCAGTCTGCGGAACCTTTCCGGCGCGTTCCTGCTTCCTCCTCCCAGCAAATCACCCCCAAAGGGAACTGCTTTCTTCACTTTCATTCCCAGGGTTTGGTTTCGCCCACAGAACTCATTTTTGAAGTTGTACATGAAGTAGAACCAGCCAGAAGTAAAAAGCTGCTTCTCAGGCAGCCGAAGGCGGGCCGGTGGAGCCACGATTTCTGCTCTGAACGTGAGATCGCGCAGTGAATTCCATCCACCTGCCAAACACCGGCAGCCCCAACCCCCTCCCCGCGCTCTCTCCGCCCCGTCGATTCTTGCACGTTTTTCCTGGTCACAGATTGCCAAGGTCCCTTAAGTGTTTTGTTTCCAAGTAATTAAATAGTTAATTGAGAAATCAGAAGTTGAAGCGTTCCTTTAGGTTACACTTAAAGTGTAAATAAAACCACGCGCTATCTAATCTGACTTGTAAGGATCAGCGCGGCTTTAAAGTTTCATCCTAATATAACAGTGTTAAGATTTCTGTTGTTGTCCAATGTAAATTCACATTATCGGTTAGACTGTCGTCACCATGCAGCAAGCAAGATGCTCCCTAGAAACCACATGACTCTTTAATGTTTGCCAGGGTGCCTGCTCAGTATGAAACACACTCACACATGCAGACACTGTATAAATGGGTTAATATTGAATATGGTACTACGTGCCAGGCACTTAAGAAATAGGAAATCATTGAGTCCCTTTGCAACTGTCTGAGTTAACTGCCACCCCCATTTTAGAAGCGAAAAAACTGAAACAGAGAGTTTGAGTCAATTGCCCAAAATTTGGATCCAGAGACTGAGCTCACCCACTGCACTATGCTATGTATTCCTGTAGACAGAGTGACCATAAAGTTTACCGACTATGTCTGAGACTTTTTGAAAACAAAGGGGATGCTGTTAATTAATTATGCTTAGTCATAGATATACTAGAACATATCCTTTATCCTTCCAGAGTTTAAGAGCACAATCTCAGGAATCACGCTGTTTGGGTTTTAATCTTGGCTCTGTCACAGGGTAATTTTGGGCAAGATACTTTCTCCGTGCTGCAGTGTTCCCAGCTGTAGAATGGGATGGTAGAATCGACCGCATGTGGAAATTCTGAGAATTAAGAGGAATAATCCTGATATACACAGACATCTTTTAACAGTAATAGAGATCAAGGCCAACGTGACAATGGATGCCTAGCATTAAAGTTATTTAAATTACAATGCAGTGTATCAGTCCTCCAGTGATGGAATTTATGTTCTTTTTTAAAGTTTATTTATTTATTGTGAGACAGAGTACAATCAGGGAAGGGGAAGAAAGAGAAGGAGAGACCGAACTTTGGGCAGGCTCTGCGCTGTCAGCACAGAGCTAGATGGTGGGCTCAAGCTCACAAACCTGAGACCATGACCTGGGCTGAGATCAAGAGTTGGAAGCTTAACCCACTGAGCCACCAAGCACCCCAAATTGTGTTGTTTCCAATTTTTTTTTACTATTATTTACAAAAAAAATTAAACCAATGTTTTTTGAGATCTTTCAGTGTCAGTACAGGTAAATTTACCTCATTCTTTAAAAAATATTTTTTAGCGTTTATTTTATTTTTGAGAGAGAGAGAGAGAGAGAGAGAGAGAGAGAGAGAGAGAGGGAGAATGATTGGGGGAAGGGCAGAGAGAGAGGGAGACACAGAATCTGAAGCAGGCTCCAGGCTCTGAGCCATCAGCACAGAGCCTGATGCAGGGAGCAAACCCATCAACTGTGAGATCATGACCTGAGCTGAAGTAAGACAGTTAACCCACTGAGCCACCCTGGCGCCCCTCCAATTTTCAATCCCATTCATTCAGTCAACAGATATTTGCTGAGCACCTTCTATACTCCAGGCAGCAATCTACCGCTGACCACCACAGGAGTGGATTGCCAACTTCCCACTTCCATGAAACTTTCATCCCAATAGGGAGAAACGTCCTTCAGTGAATGTTTTTTTACATTTATTTTTGTGCACTTGCAGGGCTGTTTCGGTAGGATAGGTTTCTGGTGGTGGAATTGCTGGATTAAGGGCACGATCTTGCATCTTTTAAATTTTGATATGTATTTCTAAATTCCCTCCAAAATAGCAGTACCACTTATCTTCCCTTTATCATCTGTCACAGGACATACTTTCCCACAATCTCTTTATTGCTGAATAGTATAATAGCATCTCATTGTTTTCTGATTATCAGGGGGTCATAGCATATTGGATATGTTTACTGGTCTTCCATATTTTTATCTGTGAATTTTCTGTGCAGATCTTTGCTAATTTCTACTCAGTTGCATATTTATTTCTTTAAAATTTTTTAATGTTTATTTATTTTTGAGAGAGAGCATTAAGTGAGTGGGGTAAGGGCAAGACAGAGGAGACCTAGAATCCAAAGTAGCCCCCAGGCTCTGAGCTGTCCGCACAGAGCCTGACATGGGGCTTAAACTCACAAACAGTGAGATCATGACCTAAGCTGAAGTCGGATGCTTACCCAGGTGCCCCTATTTATTTCTTTTTATGGGCATTCATGATACATTGTAGATCATGTATATAGCATGTCCTTTCTGCTCATTGTCCTTGGAACCCTTATAACTTCTGTTGCTCCCCCAACTCTTGAGACTTCAATGTCAAGGTTATGACTCTGATCACGAATCTCCTTCTTTCTATGTTGTTGGAAGTCTGGCATGCTACTTCCTGTGTAGCCATACCCTCTCAGCATCAGAAATCTTTTCTCTGATGAATTCTGAAGCCATTCCTGTGACCCTCTTCTCCCACCCATCCCTTGCTGGGCCACTGTCTCCTGCTTTGTTTTTTTTAATATTGGGCCAGAGTATCAATTTATGTCAATTGTTCAACCTGTAATTCCACTTTGACCTGGTACTTCTAGTTCGTCTTAACTCGGTAGGTCGTTTTTGCAGCTACATGTTAACATACAAAAATTTGATATGTTATGTGATTCCAGAAAAAACAAAACCAGTATCAAAAACAATGCATTTGATAATCATAACTATGTAAAACTGAATGTAAATGGGAGAAAGGTAGTAAAATACAGCACTGCTGGGTGAAGGAAATTGTTGACCACTGATCCTTACTATTCCACCACTGATTTTAGGCCATCAGTAAGTTTCTTGTAGATTTCTTTCCTTATTTTTCCTTATTATTCTTCAGTTTCAAATGATCTATAATTTGCATCTGGCTTATTTGTGACTGTATAATAAATCACCCCAAAGCTTAGCGGTCTAAAACATAAAGCATTTTATTATTTTATATGACTCTTTGATCAACTTGGCTTAGCTAGGTGGTTCTTCTGCTCCTTGTGATTTTGGCTGGGGCCAGAGTTATTTGGGGGCTCAACTAAGTTGACATATCCAAGATACGTAAGACATCACTCACATGAAGGGCACCATGGAGAGGTCCACTGAAAGACTCGCATTGTTGGGATGCTGGAAAGGTGGAGTATCATGGTGTCTTCTGCTGTCTCAGAGTCACAGCCCTGATGTTTTGACCCTGTGAGCATGTTTTGCTGGCAGCACCCTAGATGTGATCACCGCCTCACAACCATTTCTTAGTTTGATATTCTTTTTACCAAGAAAGATTAGGAATGAAAAACAGCTTTATTTTCCAACTTGGCAAATCCTGACTTGAAAATGTTTGCTCTTGATTCTGTCTAAAAAATGAATCTGTACCTTATCATATGTGGTGAAAAGAAATGAGGTTTACTTCTGACACTCTGCCTAGAAATCTTCTTAGTTGAATTCCTAAATTCTTCAGGTATTTCTGTTACTGCAGATGACAGTGTTACCACCACCATAAAACACGGGTCACCTTTTTCTTAGGCTCCTGTAACAATTTCTTCCCTGTCACTCCAGTCTTCAAGAACAGTCCTTTCGAGGTCTTTTTTTCTTTTTTTCTTTTTTTAAAGTTTTATTTACTTAAGAAATCTCCACACCCAAGGTGGGGCTTAAACTCACAACCCAGAGATCAAGAGCCACATGTTCCTCTGAGCCAGCTGGGTGCTCCTTTTTGAGGTTTTTCTTAGCTCAGCCTGCCACTCACTTTCAATGCTGATGCCACACTGTGGTAGTCAGGGTTCTCCAGGAAGAGAGAAAGAAAAAGAGTTGGGGAGGGGCAGAGATGGGAGGGAGAGGAGATGTTTATTTTAAGGCATTTGCGCACATAATTGTGGCAAGTGACTCATCCAAAATCTGAAGGGGGTGCAGACAAGCCAGAGACCTAGAGAAGAGTTGATGTTGCAGCTTGTGTCTGAAGGTTATTTGCTGGCAAAATTCTCTTTTCCTTGGGGGAGCTCAGTCTTTTTCTTAAGGCTTCAGCTGATTGAATGGGGCCCATGACTGAATGATTGGAGAGCAATCAGCTTTACTCAGAGTCCATCCATTTAAAGTGTGACGTCCACATGTGTGTAACCAAATATCTGTGACCAAGTTGACACAGAGAATGAACCATCATGTTCATGTGTTGGGGTTCTGTTACAAAGCACCTCCCTTCTGGGTTCCACTTTCTATTTGGCTTATCTATGGTTGATGTACTACCCTAAACTGTAGTGACGTAAAACGACCACCATTTATTATTTTTCATGATTCTGTGTGTTGACTAGGGTCAGTTGGATGGTCTGTTTCACTGATGTCAGCTGGGCTGTAGTCATCTGGAGGGTGGCTCTACTGGAACACCCCAAACATTGCAGTTGTGTGATGGGACCCTGGTGCCCGGGCACAGCTGGGCTACCCAGGGCTCATCTCAGGGCGTCGCTCCTCCACATGACCTCTCCATGGTGCGGTTCCATGTCTCCCGAGTTCCTCAGCTCTTTCCAGTGGAGCCTGGTTCTAGACTCCTAACTCGCACAGCATCCCTTCCACCACATTCTACAGGTTAAAACGGTCACCAGGCCTGTCCAGGTTCAAAAAGAGAGAAAACAAACTCTACTCTGTGATAAGAAGAGCAACAAAAATTCTGTGGACACCTTAGCCCTTATGTATCTTTATGTTAGCTTTTGTGTTATTTTTATTAAAAAATTTAAAATTTTATTTATTTATTCATTTTGAGAGAGAGAGAGAGAGCGCAAGAGAGTGAGCTAAGTGGAGGAGGGGTGGAGGGAGAGGTAGGGACAGAATCCCAAGCATGGAGCCCAATGTGGGGCCTGATCCCAGGACCATGAGATCATGACGTGAGCCAAAGTCAAGAGTCAGACACTTAACCAACAGAGTTACGCACGCATCCCTTTATGTTAGCTTTAAAATTTTTATTTCTTTCTTGTCATTTTTGTTCTTCTGTTACATCTATTGCTCTTTATACGTTATGGCATTTTATTAACTAGATTAAAATTTTTTTCACATTTATTTATTTTTGAGAGACAGAGCACAAGTGGGGGAAGAGCAGAGAGAGGAGACACAGACTCTGAGCAGGCTCCAGGCTTTGAGCATCAGCACAGAGCCCAATGTGGGGCTTGAAGCCACAAGCTGTGAGATCATGACCTGAGCTGAAGTCGGCTGCTTAACCCACTAAGCCAACCAGATGTCCCTAACTACATTTTTAGCGTATGTATTTTTTAAATGTTTATTTATTTTTGAGAGAAAGAGAGACAGAATGCAAGCAGAGGAGCAGCAGAGAGAGAGACACACAGAATTGGAAGCAGAGTACAGGCTCTGAGCTGTCAGCAAAGAGCCTAATGTGGGGCTCGAACTCACAAGCTATGGGATTATGACCTGAGCCGAAGTCAGATGCTTAACTGACTGAACCACCCAGGTGCCCCTAACTAGATTTAACAATGATAAAAAATGTGATACATGCCTCCTGGAACATAAGCTCATTGAATCTAAGGGCTTTTTGTCAAGTGATATATATACAGTAAGCAAAAATAGTTGAATTAAGTGAATGACATAGAAGCCAGTATATTACAAATAATAAAAACAAACAGAACTATAATAAGTATACCTCCCCAACAAACTTCCATACCATTGCTCCCAAATCTCCATTAGTCTCTATTTTGGGCTAATAGAGAATTGATGTTTCTTTTATATAATAGCTTCTCAGGATTTCTTTGTAGGTCTTAGGACTTTATCTTCTTTATATATTCCTTTTCCCAATTTTCCTTTTCCAAAATCTCTCACCTCCATAGAAGTCACTTTCTGTCAGTCTTTTAGTGTGGGTAGGTGAGTATTGAAACTTGTCCCTGCTTATCAAGATGGAACTTTCTTTCTTTCTTTTTTTAATAGTTTATTGTCAAATTGGTTTCCATGAAACACCCAGTGCTCTTCCCTACAAATGCCCTTCTCCATTGCTACCACCTCCCTTTCCCCTTCCCCTTCAACCCTCGGTTCGTTTTCAGTATTCAATAGTCTCTCAGGTTTTGTGTCCCTCTCTCTCCCCAACTCTCTTTCCCCCTTCCCCTCCCCATGGTCCTTCATTAGGTTTTTCCTGTTCTCCTGTTAGACCTATGAGTACAAACATATGCTTTCTGTCCTTCTCCACCTGACTTATTTCGCTTAGCATGACACCCTCGAGGTCCATCCACTTTGCTACAAATGGCCATATTTCATTCTTTCTTATTGCCGTGTAATACTCCATTGTGTGTATGTATGTATGTATATACATACATACATACATACACCACATCTTCTTGATCCATTCATCAGGTAGTGGACGTTTAGGCTCTAACTTTCTTAAGTTAAATCAGAGGCATTAAATGCAGAACCTTCCTGAAGAGATGACACCTGGTTCTGCTGTCTCAAGGTCACACCCAGAAGCTGCCTTATGACCCAAGATGGCCCTGGGCACGTGACCGGAGGGACATGTGGCCAAGACTCATCAGAGTGTCAGCAGATGCTTAGTGCTGACAATTTGGAAATATTGATACCATGGGAGACTGTCACCTGTCCGGGCAATAGACAGGAGCCAGGGAATGCAGGTGGAGGGTGGAGCAGAGTCTGCAGGTGGAAGTGGAGAATCAGCACCCAGGGTAAGATGGGGCTCCAGGGAGGCAGCCAGAGGTGTAATTCAATTCAAGGAATCTTACCGCCTTGGAGAAAACCAGCCCTCTCCATGAATTTTAGGCATTGATGATTGCTGCTGGCTGTTTAGGGACAGGAGTGGGCATTCTTCTGATAGCTCCCTTCATCCCTGCCCCATACAAGCTGGGGTTCCTGAGGGAAGAGACTGTTTTACTCACCCCTGCATCCTCTGTTGTTCAGCACACTGGTCATCACATTATAGTCCCTTGGTAGATGCTTGCTAAGGTGAACTCAGTGAAGTCCACATCATGCTGGTTGAAACATACACAGTATTTAGAAACTTAATCAGAAAGCATTCTTCATCCATCTTAACTTGCCTTCTGATGATCTCGGACAGATCATCTGCCCTGTCCCTGTATTGACTATTATTTTGGATTCCTTTTTCTTCATTTCACAATTTCTTTTGGTCTCTCCTTCCTCTTCAAAACTTATAGCAAGATTTCTCAGGGACCAATTCTTCATTTTCACTTCCCCATAGCTCCCATTTGAATGACTACAGCATTTTATTAACTTATACTCAGTAAAATTTATGAGTTCACATTGTACAAAATAGCAAATCCATACAAACATATAATAAAGACTCACTGTGTGCCTAATGCTGGGGCTCATGCTGGGGTGGGGATGGGGGGCTCAGAGAGGAAGAAAACGCCAGTCTTGCTATCCAGGACCTGAGGGGAGGTCTGGGCGGACTGGCCTGGAGACATGCTGCAAGGCAGTGTGATCTGTAATGGCACAAGAGTGTGTCCATGGATGAGTGTGGCTCCACAGAGCAGGGGTGCTTTCTGTGCTCTAAGCCTTTTGCTAGATTCTGTAGGGGTAAGATGTACTTAAGTCCTTAACAGACAAGAAAATATGTGAATTTCTTTGAGCCACATCCCTGTAACATACCACAGAGATTCAGAAATGAGCACCTGGTGGACCAGAGTCAGGAAAGACTTCATGAAAGAAGTAGCATATGAGGTCTTACTTTTATGATAGAATTTCAGCAAAGGGTGTTCTGAAGAGTGTATGTTAAACTGTTGAATAAACCTGGGAGAGAGATAAGATGCTACTGCTGGAGGAAGACTGGCCAATGGATGAACCAAAAGTCTTTAAAGGCTGTGGTACCTTGGCAGGATCCCACTGGTTAAAGGGTGTGGACTCATGGTGGCCCAGCCACAACCTGGATCTTCTCAGTGTACAGGAAAGTATGAGCATGAGTATATTTGCACAAGGCAGAGTTCTATAATGTTTTCCCTGTGGGCGATAGGATGACCACCTGCTCAGTGTCTGTCTTCCCAGCTAGACATTGAGCCTCATTAAAGCAGAATAAAGTTCATGGCCTCACATTCACCTGTGTGTGTCCTCAATTCTTAGTGCTATCATGATCCACAGGCTTCCTTTAACCCCACTTTTCATTCTGGGCTCTAAAACAGAGACCAGTGGTCAGAGTCTTAGATGCACCTGACTGAATATGGAAGGCAAAATGCACCTGACTGAATATGAAGGGCAAAGTAGGGAAAGTGAAACTGATTTACAAAGTGTAGGGTCTGGGTGCTGCTGTGATTACAAATAGGGAAATTGGACTGCAGAGCTGAGTTATCTCTGGAAGGAAGGGTGGAGTACACATGCAAGCTGTGTTTGGAACTTCCAGACTTGAGGTGCTGCCAGGACACCTAAGAAAATGTAGCTCAGGGTAGAATCTTCTAGAAGGAGAGGCTACTTGAAAGCCTTGGGGGCCCATCAGATGGCTGAGTGAGGAAAGACAGAAGTAAGGGATGAAGGAAAAGGAGAGACGTTACTTCTGTGTTTCACTTCAGAAGTTCCTAGAAAGGTCAGGAGTGCTCACTGGGGACATCCAATCCATGCTTCTTGTTCTGGTATTATTATTAACAGCTGAGGGAAGTGGTGGTATTCTGCCTGGAGAAAACTTGTTCTTTATCACAATGAACACTCATGACTTGCCTGCTTCCTCCTTTCCTATTCAGAAAGAAAGCCCTTGAAAAACAGTTGCCAGAAGTCCATTTAGAAATTTTGAACAGAGAAAGGTTGAGAATCAACGTTTATGGGCTATATACAATGTACTAAGAAATGTACATATATATATTAAATTTAATTAATTAATTGATTTTATTATTTTTGCTTCTTTTTAATTTAAATTTTATTCAAATTTAAATTAAAAAAAATGTTTTATTTATTTTTGAGAGGGAGAGAGACAGAGCAAGAGTGAGGGAGGGGCAGAGTGAGAGAGACACAGAATCCACAGCAGGCTTCAAGCTCTGAGCTGTCAGCACAGAACCCATGCAGGGCTCAAATTCACAAACCGTGAGATTATGACCTGAGCCAAAGTTGAATGCTCAACTGACTGAGCCACCCAGGTGCCCCTAGAATATTATTTTTAAAGTTATGCATGTATGTATTTGTTTTTGAGTAGGGAAGGGGCAGAGAGAGAGAGTGGGGGGGGTAGAATCCCAAGCAGACTATACACTGTCAGTATGGAGCCCCCAATTTGGGGCTCAACCCACGGACCATGAGATCATGACTGTATCCAAAGTCAGATACTTAACTGACTGACCCACCCATGCACTTCTATTTAAATTTTAGTTAACATACAGTGCAGTATTGGTTTCAGGAGTAGAATGTAGTGATGAATCACAAACAAATGCTCATCACAAGTGCTCATCACAACAAATATCCTTCTTAGTGCCCATCACCCATCTAGCCCATCTTCCACCCACATCCCTCCATCAACTCATAGTTTGTTCTTTACCATTAAATGTCTCCTGTAGTTTGTTTCTCTCTCTTCTCTTTCCCCCCTACTTCCATATATTTCTCTGTTTTGTTTCTTAAATTCCACATATGAATGAAGTCATATGGTACTTGTCTTTCTCTGATCGACTTATTTTGCTGAGCATAATACATTCTAGCTCCCTCCATTGACATATTTTGCTTAGCTTAATACATTCTAGCTCCCTCCACATCATTGCAAATGTCAAGATTTCATTTTTTGATGGCTGAGTAATATTCCATTATATATGTACAGATATAAATACATATATAACATTATTTTTAAAAAATAATTTATTGTTGGTGTGCCTGGGTGGCTCAGTTGTTTAGGCATCTGACTTTGGCTCAGGTCATGATCTCACGGTTCATGGGTTCTAGCCCCGTGTTGGGCTCTGCGCTGACAGCTCAGAGCCTGGAGCCTGCTTCAGATTCTGTGTCTCCCTCTCTCTCTGACCCTCCCTTTTCATGCTGTGTGTGCCTCTCTCTTTTTCTCAAAATTAAACAGAAAACATTAAAAAATAATTTATTAAGTCAGCTAGCGTACAGTATATACAGTATAGTATTGGCTTTGGGAGTAGATGTCCATGATTCATCATTTACATACAATACCTAGTGTTCATTCCAACAAGTGCCCTCCTCAATGCCCATCACCCATTTTCCCTGCTTCCCCAACCCTCATCCTCATCAACCCTCAGTTTGTTCTCTGTATTTAAGAGTCTCTTATGGTTTGCCTCTCCCTCTGTTTGTAACTTATTTTTTTTCTCTTCCCCTATTGTCTTCTGTTAAATTTCTCAAATTCCACACATAAGTGAAAACATATGATATCTGTCTTTCTCTGACTGACTTATTTGACATAGCATAATACCCTCCAGTTCCATCCATGTTGTTGAAAATGGCAAGATTTCATTCTTTTTCATCACCATACTCAGTATTCCATTGTATATGTAAACCACATCTTTATCTTTTCATCAGTTGATAAACATTTGGACTTTTTTCATAATTTGGCTATTGTTCATAGCACTGTTATAAACATTGGGGTACACATGCCCCTATGCATCAGCACTCTTGTTTCCTTTGGTTAAATTCCTAGTAGTGTTATTGCTGGGTTATAAGGTAATTCTATTTTTAATTTTCTGAGGAATCTCTACACTGTTTTCCAGAGTGGTGCACCAATTTGCATTCCCACCAACAGTACAAAAGGGTTTCCCTTTCTCCATATGCTCACCCACATCTGTTGTTTCTTAAGTTGTTAATTTTAGCCATTCTGACAGGTGTGAAGAGGTATCTTAATGTGGTTTTGATTTGTATTTCCATGATGATGAGTGATGTTGAGCATCTTTTCATGTTTCTGTTAGTCATCTGGATGTCTTCTTTGAAAAAAATATCTATTCATGTATTCTGCTAATTTCTTCACTGGTTTATTTGTTTTTCAGGTGTCAAGTTTGGTAAATTCTTTATAGATTTTGGATATTAACCCTTTATCTGATATGTCATTTGCACATATTTTTTCCTGTTCTGTCAGTTGCCTTTAGTTTTTCTGACTGTTTCCTTTGCAGTGGAGAAGGCTTTTATCTTGATGAGGACCCAATAGTTCATTTTTGCTTTTGTTTCCTTTGCCGTCAGAGACATGCCAAATAAGAAGTTGCTGTGACTGAGGTCAAAAGGTAGTTTCCTGTTTTCTTCTCTAGGGTTTTGATGGTTTCCTGTCTCACATTTAGGTCTTTCATCAATTTTGAATTTATTTTTGTGTATTGTGTAAGAAAGTGGTCCAGTTTCATTTTTCTGCATGTTTCTGTCTAGTTTTCCCAGCACCATTTGCTAAAGAGACTGTCTTTTTTTTTTCCATTGGTTATTCTTTCCTGCTTTGTCGAAGATTAGTTAGGTATACATTTATGGGTCCACTTCTGGATTCTCTATTCTATTCCACTGGCCTCTCTGTTTTTTTGTGCCAATACCATACTGTCTTGATGATTATAGCTTTGTAATACAGCTTGAAGTCTGGGATTCTGATGCCTCCAGCTTTGGTTTTCTTTTTCAATATTACTTTGGCTATTTGGGGTCTTGTGAGGTTCCATGAAAATTTTAGCATTGCTTGCTTTAACTCTGTGAAGAATGCTCGTGCTATGTTGATTGGGATTGCATTAAATGTGTAGCTTTTGGTAGTATTGACATTTTAACAATATTTGTTCTTCCAATCCATGAGCATGGAATGTTTTTCCATTTCATTGAGTCTTTCAATTTCTTTCATAAGATTTCTATAGTTTTCAGCGTATGGGTCTTCTACTTCTTTGGTTAGGTTTATTTCTAGGTATTTTATGGTTCCTGGTGCAATTGTAAATGGGATAGATTCCTTGATATCTCTTTCTGTTGCTTCATTATTGGTGTATAGAAGTGCAACTGATTTATGTACATTGATTTTATATTCTGCAACGTTGTTGAACTCGTGTATCAGTTCTAGCAGTGTTTTGGTGAAGTCTTTCAGTTTTTTCATGTAGAGTATCATGTCATCTGTGAAATGTGAAAGTTTGACTTCCTCTTTGCCAATTTCGATGCCTTTTATTTCTTTATGTTGTCTGATCGCTGATGCTAGGGCTTCCAACACTGTATTAAACAACAGTGGTAAGAGTGGACATCCCTGTCATGTTCCTTATCTCGGGGGTAAGCTGTGAGTTTTCCCCATTGAGGATGATACGAGCTATGGGGTTTTCATCAATGGCTTTTATTATGTTAAGGTAAGTTCCTTCTATCCTGAGTTTCTTGAGGGTTTTTATTAAGAAAGATGCTGTATTTTGTCAAATGCTTTTTCTGCATCTATTGACAGGATCATCTGGTTCTTAACCTTTATTCTATTAATGTGATGTATCACATCGATTGACTTGTGAATATTGAACCAGCACTGCAGCCCAGGAATGAACCCCACTTGATCATGGTAAATAATTTTTTTTAACATACTGTTGAACTCAATTTGCTAGTATTTTGTTGAGAATTTTTGCATCCATGTTCATCAGGGATATTGGCCTATAATTCTCCTTTTTAATGAGGTCTTTGTCTGGTTTGGGAATGAAGGTAATGTTGGCTTCATAAAATGAGTCTGGAAACTTTCCTTCATTTTCTTTTTTTTAGAATAACTTGAGAAGAATAGGTGTTAACTCTGCTTTAAATGTCTGGTAAAAGCCCCTTGGGAGGCTGTCTGGCCTAGGACTCTTATTTGTTGAGAGATTTCTGATAACTGATTCAATTTCTTTGCTGGTTATGGGTCAGTTCAAATTTTCTATTTCTTCTTATTTGAGTTTTGGTAGTGTGTGTATGTCTAAGAATTTGTCCATTTCTTCCAGGTTGTCCAGTTTGTTGGCATATAATTGTTCATAGTATTCTCTAATAATTGTTTGTATTTCTGTGGTGCGGTTTGTGATATGATTTTATATATTTGGGTCCTCTCTCTTTTCTTTTCCAGAAGTTTGGCTAGGGGCTTATTCATTTTTTTTATTCTTTAAAAAAACCAGCTCTTAGATTCATTTTATTTGTTCTACTGTTTTTTTTTTAATTCTATACTGTTATTTCTGCCCTAATCTTTATTATTTCTCTTCTTCTGCTGGCTTTGGACTTTCTTTGCTGCTGTGTTTCTAGTTCCTTTAGGTGTGAGGTAGGGTTCTTTATTGGGGATCTTTCTCGCTTCATGAGATAGGCCTAGACTGCAATGTATTTTCCTCTTAGAACTGCCTTTGCTGAATCACAAAGGGTTTGGACTATTGTGTTTTCATTTTCATTTGCTTCCATATATTTTTAAATTTCTTCTTTAATTTCCTGCTTGATCCATTCATTCTTTAGTAGGATGTTATTTAACCTCCGTGTATTTGGAGGTTTTCTAAATTTTTTCCCTGTGATTGATTTCAAGTTTTATAATGTTGAGATCTGAAAATATGCATGATATGATCGCAATCCTTTTATATTTGTTGAGGGTTGTTTTGTGACCCAGTATGTGATCTATTTTGGAGAATGTTCCATAGGCACTTGAGAAGAATGTGTATTCTGTTGCTTTTGGATGAAAAGTTCTGAATATATCTGTTAAGTCCATCTGGCCCAGGGTATCATTCAAGGCCATTGTTTCCTTATTGATTTTTTGCCTAGATGATCTGTTCATTGCTATAAGTGGAGTATTAAAGTTACCTACAATTACCATATTCTTTTCAGTAAGATTGCTTATGTTTGTAATTAATTGATTCACATATTTGGCAGTTACACATTGGGGACATAAACATTTACAATTTTTAGCTCTTCTTGATGAATAGACCCTTTAATTATTATATAATGCCCTTCTTCATTTCCTGTTACAGTCTTTGGTTTAAAATCTAGTTTGTCTGATATTAATATGACTACTCCAGCTTTCTTTTGACATCCAGTAGCATGATAGATGGTCTCCATCCCCTCACTTTCAATCTGCAGGTGTCCTCATGTCTAAAATGAATCTCTTGTAGGCTGCTCATAAATGGATCTTGTTTTTTTTTTTTTAAATCCATTCTGATACCCTAGTCTTTTGATATTTTTTATGTTTTTTACTTATTTTTGAAAGACAGAGAGAGACAGCACGAGCAGGAGAGGGTCAGAGAGAGAGAGGGAGACACAGAATCTGAGGCTCTGAGCTAGCTATCAGCACAGAGTCCGACGCAGGGCTTGAACCCATGAACCGGGAGATCATGACCGAGCTGAAGCCAGAGGCTTAAATGACTGAGCCACCCAGGTGCCGCTTGATACCCTAGCCTTTTGATTGGAGCAGTTAGTCCATTTACATTCAGAGTGATTATTGAAAGATATGAATTTAATATCATTGTGTTATCTGTAGGTTTCATGCTTATGGTGATGTTTCTTGTCCTTTGTCGTCTGCTGCTTTCTACTCACAGAGTTCCTTTTAGGATCTCCTACAGGGCTGGTTTAGTGGTCATGACCTCCTTTAGTTTTTGTTTGTCTGGGAAAGACTTTATCTTTTCTTTTATTCTGAATGACAGCCTTGCTGGATGAAGGATTCTTGGCTGCATACTTTTCCTATTCAGCACATTGGATAGGTGTTGCCACGCCCTTCTGGCTTACCAAGTTTCAGTGAACTGCAGGTCTGCTGTAAACCCTATGTGTCTACTCTTGTAGGTTAATGCCCATTTGTCCCTAGCTGCTTTCAGAATTCTTTCTTTATCTTATTTTTTGACAGTTTCACTATGATATGTCATGGTGTTGACCTGTTTTTATGCCTCCTGGACTTAAATGTCTGCTTTCTTTCCCAGATTAGGAACGTTCTCAGCAGTAATTTGTTCATATAAGCCTTCTGCCCCTTTCTTTCTCTCTTCTACTTCTGGAACTCCTTTGATATGGGTATTATTTCACTTCATTGAATCACTTAGGTCTCTAATTCTCCCCATGATCTATTAATTTTCTATCCCTGTTTTTTTAAGCTTCATAACTTTTCATCATTTTATCTTCTATTTCACCTATTCTTCCCTCTGCTTCTTCCATCCTTGCTGTCACTGCACCTAGTTTATTTTGCATCTCATTTAAGGCATTTCTTAATTTATCATGACTATTTCTTAGGTCCTTAATCTCTGCAGCAATAGATTCTCTCTGTCTTCTATGCTTTTTTCAGGCCCAGCTATAAGTCTTACTAATATTATTCTAAATTATTGATTAAATATATTGCCTATATTTATTCTGAGGAATTTTCTGGCTGTTATTTCTTCGTGGAATTTTTTTTTTGAAGAGAATTCTTCCATTTATTTCATCACTTTTGCCAGTTTCCTGTCTTTTATGTGTTTTAATAGCTTGTTATGTGTCCGACACCTGAAAGCACTACTATATTAAAAGGGGTCATGTACTGTTCAGGGCCTGGCACAAATGTTTTTGGAGTGCGTTGCATGCATTCCAAAGATGTTGCATCTTTCATTGCTTTATCTCACTGGATTGGTCTAGGTGTGTTTTGATTTGTTTGTTGAAGTAATCCTGGAAAGAAGGGAAAAAGGAAAGGAGGGAATCTTATACAAAGAGAGAAATGACAGGGGCAGAGAAAAAAAAGACCAGGCAGGGAGTCAAAGAAACTATTAGGCTTAATCCAGAAAGAGAGAGAGAGAGAGGAAAATAAAGAAGGAGATACAGAAAAGGTGTAAAAAGAATAGAGTAAAAGTGACCGATTAAACCAAGAAACAACCAGAACAGAGAAAGAAATACAGAAGAAGAAACAATCATAACAAAAACTGGACTAACATACAAAACCACAGGACAGTTGTCTATTGAGGCCTTGGAACTGGTGGCTGTGCTGGTCTGGAGGAGGTGACCCCTGGTGTGGTCAGTGTCAATCTCACGCTGGTAGATAAGCACTTACCAGGCACAGAGGTGCAGGGTTTAGCGTAAGCAGGTCCTGTATCCACTAGGGGCTGCGGTCCTGCTCCCTAAAGTCCCACCTTATTGGTGATGGGAAGAAAACTGATGACACCCCAATATCTCTTCCCTGGACTGAGTGTCTCAACCGTGCTGTTCAGGTAACCTTCACAGAGTAGCCCGGGCAGGCTGGCTTGCCCTGCTCCATAGTCTCTCACACCTCCTAGGTGCTTGGCTTGGATTCAAACCCCTAAGTCTTAATGGATCCCCCTCCTCCCAGGCCTGGGTCTAGGATAGTGCCACTCCTCTGCCTGGCACCTGCTGAGTCTTTTGTCCTTGGAGGGCAATAAACCCTCTTCTCACAATACTCGGGAAAGGGGACTGCTCTCTCCCAGCGTGCCCCCAAGATCGCTGCAGAGCCACTCAGGCACACACACGTCCAGCTCTGGTCTGGAGCAAGTTGCACACCTATGAAAACTCTGACCTTTAGCTTTTAAGGCTGTTTGCAAAGTAGAAACTGGCTCTCTGTATTTTTCATTCCCCCGTCCACGGATCCGAGAGGTTTTTCTCTTTTCCAAATATAATTCTACACTCACCCAGCCTCTCTTTCTCTTCCTTTTCTTTCTCCACCAAAGGGGTTCCCCTCTCCATGCCTATGTTGCCTCGTTCATCTCTCTCCATACACAAACATGCAACTCTGTCCTGCCAAGCTGTCTCTGCACATCTGTGGGCATGCTTCTGTCCCTCTGTAGCCTGGATTCCTGGTGTTCCAATTGTTCTGCCCTCAGTACTGCTGTGTTTGAGGGACGAGGGAAATTCCGATCCCCCTAGCTCTCTACCACTTTGACTCACCACCTACACCACGTCTTCTTTATCCATTCATCAGCCAATAAACATTTGGGCTCTCTCCAAAGCTTGGCTTTTGTTGATGAAGCTGCTATAAACGTTGGGGTGCATGTGCTCCTTGAATCTGTATTTTTGTGTCCTTTGGGCGAATACCTACTAGTGCAATTGCTGGGTCATATTGTAGTTCTATTTTTAGTTTCCTGAGGAATCTCCATGCTGCCCTCCAGAGTGGCTGCACCAGTTTGCATTCCCGTAGTCGGTTCGCTTTAAACTTTTTCAGAATCCTATCAATAAACTCTCAGGACACACATCCTATGGTTGGGGAAATGGATCCTGAGAGAGTTTAAATAGTTTGGCTTATCCTACAGTCAGTCAGAGCAGGTTGGGTACTTTGTGTGGCCCAGTGCAAAAGGAAAATTCAAAGCTCATTGTTCAAAGAGCAAAAGAAAGCTTTTACTTTCTTCTGAGATCTTGTCACACCAGCCGGGTGGTTTTTTCTTGCTATTTAGTGTTGAGTCTCCTTGGACACAGGGATCCTTGCAGGGACAAAGCTGACCCTCACAGGTGCCTGGGGCCACACTCTACAATTCACCAGACACTGACCTTCCTGCACTCATCCTGCTGGGAGCAGAGTGCAGCAGCCTGAGCCCTCCCTCCCTTGGGAGGTGAGAAAACAGTAGGAGGTGTGAACAAGGGCTCCAAGCCCTGGGCTTCAGTTTCCCATTGGCCTTACCTCACAAGACACAAAGCAAAGATAAAATTACTGAGAATTTCCAGACAGCAACTGCAAAGCATTAAACTCCAAGTGTGGGAACTTTCTGAGTTCAGGGCCCCATGTGACTGCTTTGATCAGATGCCCAAGTTGGTTTTGTAGTTAGTTAGTCAATGGCAGGGTGGGGATTGAAACATGTCTCTTTCCACTCTTGGGATTATCAGATCCATTAGATTGATGGGAAAACCGAAGCATGGAGTGATTTTCCTAAGGACCAGTGCTGGTAAGTGGGAGAGCTGGTTTTTGAACTGACTGCACAGCCTGCAGCCATCATATCCTACGGCTTCCAAAAGACTGTCCTCTCAGCACATCTCAAGGCCAGAGGCAACCCATTCCTAATATAGGAGCATTTGTGTAGTTTCCAGATGGAGGCATATGTTACTTTCTCTGACTCAGTGTGAGTCATGAGCCTGCAGTGTGAGGTCATTGGGCTCCTCCTTTTAGGGAAGCAAGGTCCCAGAGCCCAGAGCATTGTCTTTCTGTACTTATGGACCTCTGCGGATAAAGTAGCAGAATGCCATGTCCTGGCTGGTGGCCAGGACGTTTTCTTTGTGACTTATCTCTCCTCTTGAATCATCACCTCCTAGAGCTGAGTCAGGAAGGATGTAGTGCGTGCTCTGCACTCCAAATCCTGTGCCTGTGGAAGGCATTGCTGATTGATCCCAGCACACCTGGCCCAGTCTCAAAACTGTCCACACAGTATGCCACATGGATGCCTCCAGTTGGTCAGAGTTATTCCAAGAGATCTATTTGTCATTCTGCATCAGAATCCTGTTGCTTGTCAACCTAAGTTGGTCAGTATGAAGTATTATTTATCCTACTTGGGAAAAGCCACCATCATGCCATCCATTTTCAGTCCTGGGTGCCTAAGTTCACGAGTGACTAACAGTGAGTAGATCCTGAAGTGGGGGCAGCAGGAGAAGAAGCTGGATAAGGAAGCTTGAGGGCCTGGGGCTGCTGGGCTTGGAGAAATCTGATGTGACAGAGTATGGGTGACCTGGTGGTCTCTTTGAGTTGAAGAATAGTCTTGATGCCAAGGGATCAGGGATGTGTTGTGTTGATCTCTTTATAAGGCAGAATCAAAGCCTCAAATAGAAAAATGTCAAGAATAACAGCCAACATTTGCACATCTCCCCATGATTGGAGTTCATTTGTCAGAGTAGAAGTTTCAGAAAGTTAATACAGAAGCAATGCATGCCAAAGGTTTATTTACTCATTTATGAAGACATCAGTAAGATGATAAAGTCAGTTCAAAGAATAGCTTAGGGGCACTAAATATTTATACATATTTAAAGTAGAATATTAGAATTAGATAGGTTAGATATAAAACTGGTTAATACTCTATAAGTTAATTAAAAGTCATAACCTTTGGGGTGTATCTTTCCTATCAGACAAAGATTATTTGCATCTTTAACCAACAGGATGTATATAGTTAACATCTAACTTTATAAGCTTTGAGAGTAAATAGAAATAATGAAGATTTTTTCTGCTAGATAATTAAATAATTCTAGGGGAAAATCTATCAAAAAATGCCCCGTTAGGACACTGAAAGGACATCCTGCTCACTTTTAGCCTTATTTTAAAATTATAAATATTTCCATAACACATTTATTCCATAAGTATTTCTCAAGCTTTTGTTATGTTCCAGAAACTCTTTTCAATCCTGGGGAGAGAGCAGTGAACACAAGAGACTGCACCCTTGCTCACATGGGTCTTTTATTCTAGTGGGGTTGGGGTATAGACAGTGAATAAAGCAGGAAAATATACCATGTGGCAGATGGTGGAAATGGTATAATGTGGGCTAGGGGGTGGTGTTCGGGTGTTAAGTGCAATAATAAGATAAGAAAAGCTTTACTAAAAGCTGACATTTTAGCAAAGATCTGAATAAAGATGGGGAGCAAACCCAGAAATACCTGGGGGAGAGTCTTCTAAGCAAAAGGAAGAAGTGAAGAGGCAACGCAAAACAGCATGAGTCCCAATAGGAGTGGAACTTTTTGTTATAGAAATGTTAAAAAAAAAAAAAAAGGTAAAACTGGAGAGAATAGTAGTTAACCCCATTTATCTAATACCCATCCTTAAAGATTATCACACGTTGCTGTCTTATTTCTTCAATCTTCTCACTTTTTTTCCCCCCTCTAAAGTACTTTACAGGAAATTCCAGATTTTATGTCATTTTGTGTATAAATACTTCAGTCTATATCTGTAACAAAAAATAATGTTTAAAAAACATAGTTGAAATACTATTATCATTCTTGACAAAACTTTTTTTTCATAGTTAAATAAAAGGTTTTTCTTTTTCCACTTATCTAATTTATGAAGAATGTAATTAAATTATATACTTAAAACAAGTAAAGCCATACTTGTAAACAGGCAAACAAGCAGTCAAGTTGGGTGTACTGTACAGTAGCCTGTTAATTACATAGAAGATGGGCAAATTGTAGAGAGAACGGATAGCGTTGGTTAATGCAATGAATCAGTCAAGATAGGGTCAAGTAAGAGTTTTTGCAATAAGTGAATTGAGAAGTGGTTAGATATTTTTTTCTTGCCATTAAGGAACCTTTTAGAAATAGATCAGTTCAGAAAATTACCAAGACAAAGTTTGTGGCTTTTTAAAAGTTTATTTATTTTGAGCGAGAGCAAGAGAGCGAGAGAGAGAGAGAGAGAGCATGGGAAAGTGGGGGAGGGACAGAGAGAGAGGAGAGAGAAAGAATCCTTAATCCCATGAACTGTAAGATCATGACCCAAGCTGAAATCAAGAGTTGAGCTTTACTGACTGAGTCATCCAGGTCCCCCAGGTTTGTCGGTTTTGTTCATTTTTATTTTTTAAGTAGGGTCCGTGCCCAAGGTGGGACTCAAATCTATAACCCTGAGGTCCAGAGTCCCATGCTCTCCTGACTGAGACAACCAGGTACTCCAAGACAAAGTTTTCTTTAAGTGAAGTATGTGGGAAGAATGGGTGCAAGATGCTAAGAACAGAACAGGAAACTGAGTGAGATAAAATCCAGAATTGATTTCAGTTGCATGCCTGTGAATGTGTGCATGTTTCAAAGACCCAAGGTTTGGTTGGGGAAGAATAACTTTTTTCATGGACTTTTGTTTCTTATCTCAGTGAGGAGTAGGGCATCATCTTTTTCAATAAAATGTCACCAGTAAATATCTACTCTGGAAGGACGGGATGATGAGAATCTTGTTTTGAAGACAAAAAAGAATGTGAAAACTGACATCAGAAATTTCAAGAATAAATGGAGCAAAGAGTAACTTTCTCTGTCCTTGCAACGACTCTTATTTTTTCTAATTACAAAAAGAAAACAAGCCATCAGAGAACATTCAGAAAAATACATAAATATAGAGAATACAAAATCACTTGACCCCCAAAGTAGAATTCTAAATAGTGATGAATGCCACAAATACCAAAACAAACAAACAAACAAACAAACAAACAGTGTTCTCCCTAAATTCATGTTTATAGTGGTGTCTCTGGCACTTTGTATTCTTTGCAATCTTTCTCTCATAGAGTCCCTCTTAGGATTTCCTGTAGGGCTGGTTTGGTGGTCATGAATTCTCTCAATTTTTGTTTATTTGGGAAAACTTTTATCTCTCCTTCTATTTTAAATGACAGGCTTGCTGGATAAAGGATTCTTGGCTGCATGTTTTTTCTGCTCATCACATTGAAGATTTCCTGCCATTCCTTCCTGGCCTGCCAAGTTTCATTAGATA
>NC_043700.1:183045506-183142430 GCF_006229205.1 Suricata suricatta | reverse complement strand
AATTCTCAGTTATAATTTGGTCAAGTATCCCTTCAGGCCCTTTCTCTCTGTCTTCCTCTTCAGGAATTCCTATGAGACGGATGTTGTTCCATTTGATTGTATCACTCAGATCTCGAATTCTCCTTTCCTGCTCCTGGATTAATTTCTCTCTCTTTTTTTTCAGCTTTCTCTTTTGCTATAACTATATCTTCTAATTCACCTATTCTTCTCTCTGCCTCATCAATCCTCGAGGTGGCTGCCTCCAGTTTGTTATTCACCTCATCTATAGCCTTTTTTAATTCATCACACCTATTTTCAAGGCGCCTAGTCATTGTCTCAGTTGATTCTTTGATGTTTCTCTCAACTCCAGTGATTAATTTTATGACAAATTTTTTGAATTCTTGATCTGGTATGTTGTTGTCTAGATCTGCCTTGAGCAGTTCTGTGGCTTTGACTTCCTTCTGGAGGTTCTTCAGGGGAGAGTTTCTTCGTTTTGTCATTTTTGCTAGTTTTCTGTCTCTTGTCACCTTTAGAAAGCTCGTTGTGTGCTGTGCACCTATCAATATTTCTTTGTTAAAGGAGGCTTATTGACTGTCCAGGGCCTGTCATTTCAGGAAATATTCTCTTAATGGTGTCTCTAAGTTTCTCTTGTTGTGCCTGTGAGTATTTTATTTCCCTACTCAGCAATATTTGGGACTCACCATCTTGCACACTTTGGCTTATTTCTTGGTGTAGTCCTAAGAAGGAAAACAGACAGACAAACACAGAGGGAACAGAAGCACACAGACACACAGACAAATCAAACAAAGAAACACATTAAAAGGGGGGAAGAAAAGAAAGAAAATGGAAAGGAAAGAGACGAAAAGAAGAGAAGAAGATAAAAGAAAAAAAAATAAAAGGGGGTCGGAGATAACAAAGGACAGTGGACAGTCTAAAAGTGTATGACCAGTTGAGGGTAGAGGTAAGGATGGGATACAGGAGAATATATCTGGATTGCAAGAAGGTGAAAAAGAAAGGGAGAAAGGAGAAAGGAAAATAAGGAGTAAAAATTTAAAAGAATTAAGTAAAAAAAAGGTAACAATAACAAAGAAATAAGTATGAAAAAAGTGAAGAAAAAATTTTTTTATAAGAAAAGAAAAAAGAAAAGACCCCAGCAGCTCCCCCTCGTTGTTAGGCGTGGTTTGGTGTGTTAGGTCTCGGAGGCTGCTCTCAGAGGCTCCACCTTGGTGTCTGCAGAGATTAGATCGGCAGCATGCCAAGCTCCGCTGAACTACGCACTGTAGGCCACTCTAATGAGTCTGATCTCCTTGGGCCGCAATTGAGCCGAGCTGTATTTTCCAGGCCCGCCTCGGTTCAAAGTTCCAGTCCATGCACGTTTATGCTACCACAGATGAGATGTATTTGCTTTGGTGGCTGGCTTCTTAGGCAGAGGAATTGGTTCATCTTGGCTCAGGCAGGGATTTTGGCTGCCCCTGCCTGAGGCGAAATGAGCAGCAGGAGGTGAAGTGTGCACCTTCACAGACCCAACTGCGGAGTCCCCACCCCCAGCTGGGATCACGATTGCAATGGGGGAAAAATTCAGTCTCTCTTGGCTTCGGACAGCTGTTGCTCAAGGTGCTGTGTGCTGCTGGAAATGAGCTGGAACTTCCTGCAGCCTAAGCGTGTGCCCAGGCCTCCACTGCCACCAACTCCCTACTGGGGATCATGCCCTATTTTTTCCCTGTGGGCACCCGGGATTTGGGATTCGTGTGGCCAATGCAGGGGGCAAGATGTGCCGTGGAAATGAGGTGCGTGGTCCCGCTCCCAAAACCGAGTTCGAAGTGAGCGCCCCTGGTGCCGCAGCCTCCGGGGCCGCTGCCACCAATGCAGTCGCAGCAGCTGTGGCCGCTCTCGCCACTGCTGATTCCCAGCTGGGATGGCGCAGGGCTGGAAGCTGTTCTTTCCCTTGTGCCACCCGGGCTTGGGATTCCGGCTACCCAGTAGTTATCTATGGAGTGAGTTTCTCTCTCCAAGCAAGGCCAAGTGTTCCTTACCTCTTCCCCAGAGACAGTACTACAAGTGTGTTCAGTCACTCTGTCCCTTTCCTTTGTCTCACAGGCTCTGCTCGCATTTGCCCCGTGTTGGGGTGGGGCTCCCGCCTCCCCTGCCCATCTCGGGCTGGCCCGTTTTCAGATCTCCCCAGTTCGCACTCACCCACTCAGGTATCCTTGAAGTTCTCTTCTTTCTGGAGTCCATATTTTCTCCTTCTGCTCTTGCAGATGAGAGTAATGTCCTTCTCAGTTCGATAGATGGGGCAGACGGAGTTTACAGAGCTCCCTTCCTCTCCTCCATCTTGCTCCTGTATCCAAACAAATAAATAAAAAGGAGAATCAGAAAAGGACAATGTAGAGCTGCTTAAATGGATGGTTTCAGAACAAACAGTTTGGCAGAGCTAATTTTTTTCTTCCTCTCTCTTTTTTTCTTATACAGTTTATTGTCAAGTTGGTTTCCATGTAACACACAGTGCTCATCCCTAAAAGTACCCTCTTCCATGTCCATCACTCCCTTTTCCCTCTCCTCCTCCCCCATCAGCCCTCAGTTTGTTCTCAATATTCAAGTGTCTCTCATGGTTTGCCTCCCTCCCTCTCCCTAACTAGTTTTCCCCCTTCCCCTCCCTCATGGTCCTCTGTTAAGTTTCTCCTGTTAGACATATGAGTGAAAACATATGGTATCTGTCCTTCTCTGCCTGACTTATTTCACTTAGCATGACACCCTTGGGTCCATCCATGTTGCTATGAATGGCCATATTTCATTCTTTCTTATTGCCATGTAGTACTCCATTGTGTATATAAACCACATCTCCTTGATCCATTCATCAGTTGATGGACATTTAGGCTCTTTCCATGATTTGGCTATTGTTGAAAGTGCCACTATAAACATTGGGGTACATGTGCCCCTATGCATCAGCACTTCTTATAGAGCTAATTTAAATTCTGTATGACATTTACAAAAATTGCTAAGCTCCAGTTTTCCATTTCCTAATAAAATATGTCAAACATGATGCATCTATATGGTAGAAAGTATTCTACATCTTTGGTCCTTGGATGCTTTGAAGCAGTAAAGTCTGATTTGAAGGGGCATTAGAAATTCTCCAAGGCATATTTTTACTTGGTCTTGATCCATATTTGTCTTGATTCTGTTCAAATGTTACTCTGATTATGACTATCAAGCAAATATTATACTCATTGCTGTATTGGGACCTCACAGTTTTTATTTATTTATTTATTTATTTATTTATTTATTTATTTATTTATTTATTTTAAGAGAGCGAGCAAGCATGTGAGCAGTGCAGAGGCAGAAAGAGAAGGAGAGAGAGAATCCCAAATAGGCTTCAAACTGTCAGCACAGAGCCCAACATGGGGCTGAATCTCATGACCGTGAAATTATGACCTGAGTTGAGATCAATAGTCAGCCTCTTAAGGGCTAAGGCACCCAGGAGCCCCTCATAATTTAAATATTGTATGATTCATAATAAAGTTGCCTTCCTCATTATTGTATCTCCTGGGAGTAAGAAGTTATTGATGAATGAACATATCCAGAGAGCAGTCAAAGTTGGCAGTAGTCAAATCTCCTTGGGAATTCTTCAAGAGCAAAGAAAGACTAAAAACATACAGAAACTGTGAGAGATGTAAAATTACAAAGGAATGTTTGAGACTTAGATCAAAGACCATCGATCACATTTAATGTTTTAGCACTTCTAGACACAATTTTTTCAAAAGGACTGTTGAGCCCCTGGATAGGAACACATTCATTTACCACCACCAATGGTCTCCTTTGTATTTACCTGGCTAGTTTACGTCATTCTTCCCTCACAAAGGGTGTCTTTTGTTTTCTTCAATATTCCTTATTCTCAGGTCAGTATCTCCCCTTAATTTGTCTTTTTCAAAGCTAAAAATGTTAAATTATAAAAATATGAAGCACACTGAAATATCTATGGAATATTACAGGTCCCTGTCTACTTGTCATAAAGACTTAACAGGTGTGCATGGTTGTCATATTTGCTTCAGATTTGTTTTTTAGGTTTTAAAGAAAGAACATGTGACAGGTAAAATCAAAATACACCTCCCTGCAATTCGCCTTCTTTCTCAGAGGCAAATACTTTTGCGTGTCTCTCTTGCATCTTTCTAGAAATGCTCTCTGGATATATAAGCATTTTCCCCGTATTCTCTCCCCGCCCCCCCCCAACACATTGTCACCTCTGTGCCTCACTCTTCTTTTTTTATTTTACAATTGTATCCTGATTATCAGTGTAGGTCTGTCTCGTTCTAATAGGTACATCATATTTCAGAGTATGGATTTTCCCATATTTTAGATTTGTACTGATGGACAATTGAGGTTGTTTAAAGCCTTTTGTAATATATTGCAAACAGTGCTGCAATAAATTCTTGTATAAGCTATTATCTTGGAAGAGGAATCGCTAAATTCAAGGATGTACCATTTTTAATTTTGAAAATAACCAAATTTCTCCCTATGAGGCAAATCACCTCTTGAGGCAATGGAAGGTTCTGGTTTGTCATACCTGGACAACGGAGGGTGTTTTCAAAATTTCTGATTTTTCTTTTATCAACCTGGTCAGGGAAGATGTTTTTGCATTCTGATTTTATTTTTTATTTTGTTTTTTGACCTGTAGAGTAAGCTTTGCTTTTTCTTGTAACCAATATACTTTGTAATTGTATTCATGTTGTTTCAGAGATTTATCCTTGTTCATATATGAGCTCCAGTTCATTTATTTCAACTTGATATCCTACTGAATGACCATATCTTAGATTAATTAATCTTTTCCCTTATCCTCAGTTTCTGCTGGCATAAGCAATGCCAGGACATACAAGTCTACTCGGCATATGATTTCTTCCAAAGGCATTTAGCTAGAGATAGAAGTACTAAGTCATGGAGTAGTTCATCTTCCCTTTATGGAGTGTGTTAGTTTGCTAGGACTGCAGTAAGGAAGCACCACTAACTGGGTGGCTTAAACAATGGAAATGCATTGTCTCACATTTCTGGAGCCAGAAATCTGAAGTCAAGGTGTCAGAAGGGCTTGTTCTTTCTGAAGGCTGTGAGGAAGAATCTGTTCCATATCTCTGTTCCTAGTTACTTTCGCAACACCTAGGAGCACCTAAAAATCCTCAGGTGTTCTTGTCTGGTATAGGATGGTCTCCCTGTGTCTTCATAATGTCTTCCTTCTGTGCATCCAAATTGCTCCCTTTTATGAGGATCTTGGTCATAATGGATTAGGGTTAACATTTGGATATTATAGTGATGATAATACATTTTTTTTATTTTAGAGAGAGAGAAAGGCAGGAAGAGGAGCAGAGGGAGAGAGAATCTGAAACAGGATCCAAGCTCAGTGCAGCGCCTGATGCGGGGCTTCATCCAACAACCTTGGGATCATGACCTGAGATGAAATCAAGAGTCACTGAGCCAGCCAGACACCCTGATAATAGATCTTAATGAGTACAGACATTTGAACTAAGGGATTACAAGGAACTGTCACAGATGGATCAAACCTCAACATTAAATTTATTTTACTCATTTCTTTAGCTTTACAGTTTTAGGAAAATTTTCATTCCAATAGATGATTAATGAGGAACTGGCTTGCTTAATATTCTAGGAGAAGACATGCTCAGGCTTGAAATGGACATGAACAGTGAGGGCCCAGCAGGATGAATTCAGGGATATTACCTTCTTAATGATACATTTATAAAATATTTAAATATAGACAGCATTTCCCACAATCTTCCCCCAAGTAAATTTACAAAATACATGATATGACTTAAGGCAAAAAACCAAAATCAAAAACCAAAACAAACCTAGTAATCAATAACAAAAAGATAGCCCCCACCCCCACCCCATTGCATTTGGAACTTAAAACAGCCCTTCCTTGGTGATAATTCAATCAGTTCTCAGTATTCATATTCCTTGACTAATCAAGAACATCTGACACAGTTCATCACTTCCACCAGCTTAATATACTTCCTTCACTTGGCTGCCCATTCTCCTGCCTTTTGTTCTGCATTCCAGTCTTTATTGGGTTTTTCTCCCTACTCTTCTGTTGGATTGCCTCAAGCTCAATCCTTGGTAAGCTTCTCTTCTTTGTGTTTGGATGCTGATCTCAGGTAGTTTCATGGCTTTCTTCTTCTGGAACGTCAGACTCAGATACCCATCTGCTTATTCCACAGCTCCACTTGCATGTCTAATAGAAATTTCAAGCTCAGCCTGTTTGAAACTGAACTGATCAATGCCATCTCCACCTAAGCCTCTTCATCCAAGTTCATGGCAGTTCCATCCTTCCAGCGTCTCAGGCTACGAACCTTGGAATTATTATTGACTCCTTATTTCTTTAACACCACGCATCTAATCCACTAGGAAATGTAAGGCTGAAGGGAATCTATCAGTTCTCAACATCTCTACTCCTACTGCCCTGGTCCACATCACTGCGGGTACTTGTCCACATTACTGGTCTATCTTTTTCTTTCAGACTATACTCAATGAAGTCATCATAGAAATCCTTTGAAACTTAAGTAAGCCCATGTGCTTCCTGTGCTCTGAATCATCTATGGCTCCACAGTTCTCCATGTGTAGAAGCTAAATTTCTGACAATGGCTCAGGAAGCTCCACCCAGTATGCCTTCCTTTCTGTCTACTGTCCACCTGGCTTTCTCTGCTCCAGCCACCACCCATACTGGCTTCTTTGCTGTTTTTGAGAGTACCAGGCATTTAAGGCCAGATTAATGGAATTGACAACTTCTGAGCTTTTCTGAAGAATTTTTAAAAATATAATTTGTCAAGTTGGCTAACATACAGTGTATACAGTGTGCTCTTGGTTTTGGGGGTGCATTCCCGTAATTCGTTGCTTACATACAACACCCTGTGGTCATCCCAACAAGTACCCCCTTCAATGTCCATCACCCATTTTTCCTCTCCCCCGCTCCCCCCCAATTCTCAGGTTGTTCTCTATATTTAAGAGTCTCTTATGGTTTGCCTCCCTCCCTCTCTGTGTATAACTATTTTTTCCCCTTCGCTTCTCCCATGGCCTTCTCTTAAGTTTCTCAAGTTTCACATAGGAATGAAAACATATGATATCTGTCTTTTTCTGGCTGGCTTATTTCACTTAGCATAATACCTTCCAGTTCCATCCACATTGCTGCAAATGACAGGATTTCATTCTTTCTCATTGCTGAGTAGTATTCCATTGTATATATAAACGACATTTTTAAAAATTCATTCTTCAGTTGATGGACATTTAGGCTCTCTGCATAATTTGGCTGTTGTTGAAAATGCTGCTATAAATATTCGGGCACACGTGCTCCTATGAATCAACACTCCTGTATTCTTTAGATAAATTTCTACTAGTTCTATTGCTAGTTGCCGGGTAGTTTTATTTTTGATTTTTCAAGGAACTTCCACACTGTTTTCCAGAGCTGCTGCACCAGTTTGCATTCCCACCAACAGTGCAAGACAGTTCCCCTTTCTCCACATTCTGGCCAGCATCTGTTGTTAATTTTAGCCACTCTGACTGGTGTGAGGTGGTATCTCAGTGTGGTTTTGATTTGTATTTCTCTGATGATGAGCGATATTGAGCATCGTTTCACGTGTCTATTGGCCATCTGGATTTCTTCTTTGTAAAAGTGTCTATTCATGTCTTCTGCCCATTTCTTCACTGAATTATTTGCTTTTCAGGTGTTGAGTTTGGTAAGTTGATCATAGATTTTGAATACTAACCCTTTATCTGATATGTCATTTGCAAATATCTTTTCCATTACTTTGATTGCCTTTTAGCTTTATTGATGTTTTCTTTGTAGTGCAGAAGGTTTTTTATCTTGATGAGGTCCCAATAGTTCATTTTTGCTTTTACTTTTCTTGCCTTTGGAGATGTGTCGAGCAAGAAATTGCTGTGGCTGAGGTCAAAGAGGTTGTTGCCTGTCTTCTCATCTAGGGTTTTGATGGTTTCCTGTCTCACACTTAGATCTTTCATCTATTTTGAGTTTATTTTTGTGTCTGGTGTAAGAAAGTTGTCAAATTTCATTCTTCTGCATGTTGCTGCCCAGTTCTTCCAGCACCATTTGCTAAAGAGACCGTATTTTTTCCATTGGATACTCTTTCCTGAAGAGTGTTTTAAGTAAGCCTTATTCCCAATGTGGGACTTGATCTCCTGACTCCGATATCAAGAGCCAACAGACTGAGCCGGCCGGGAGCCCCAAGAGTCTGCTGTCTTGCAAAATCCTGACTTCCTCAAGGAATCTCGCTGGTTGCTCTCTTTGCCCACAAGGTGGCAGTCTTCACCTTCAATACAGGCTCCTGCAGTCTCAAATTCTAGAATTAACCACTGAGTCAACCGGCTCTCATTTTACTTTGGTCCAAGACAATGTTCACTGCGGGATTTCACAGCAGGAAAATTCATAGAGTGAGTGTAATTACCCCTTGAGATCTAAGTGCTTTTAGGGATGAGGATTTTAGGCTGTGAGAGCTTTCTTGAGGGAGCAATGTATTAGGAAGTTAATGTTGCTTTATTGGTGGGGACTTTGAAATAGAACCATTATTTGTGGGAAGGGTGACAGCATATCCTGAGAGATGACAGGACCAAGTTAGGAAGTGTAAAGTAGGCTGACAACATACAGATTTAACCACCAAATATATCTGTTTTTCAACCTTGGCATAAGACTAACTCTCTGCCCATCCCCTGTACCCTATTGGCTTTATCCCATTGCCTGGGAAACACATGGCTATTCAGGTCTTCACCTTCATTTGGGAACTAGGGAAAGGACAGCCCCTCTGTGGTCTTAGGTCCTCATTTCTGTTAGGAACAACTTCATCTCCTATGGGGGGCCAGCGTTGTTCCAGAGAAAGAGCGAAGTTTGGAATGGCAGGCAGCTCTGCCCCTCTCTAATTGTTTGGCTTTAGTCTTGCTGCTAAACTCTGCGTTTCAGTAGCTCTAATGATAGGACCTTCCCACGGGACTAGTGTGAAATTTAAATAGGATAAGTATGAGTTGAGGACTAAGCACAGTGTCTGGTACATGGGGAGCACTCTGTGGTGGTCATACACTTTCCCTTCTTCCTCTGAGTGTTCCCTCCTGCCTCTGGGCTCCGGGTGACAACTGTCTGAGTAGGTCAGAGGTAGGGAGAAGTGGGTAGAAGCCAACATGAAGGACAGACTCATGGGGGATAGGGCAACTGAGGAACCATCTGGGGTCTGCTGGAAGGAGCAGAGTGGTAAGATGGGCGAGGACGTGCCACTGACCTTGAATCCTCATATTTTTGCCCAGTCTGCACTGCGTTGAGCCTCCAGGTCTCCAATTAAGGAGGTAGGCAGAAAAATACTGTTATGGTTAAGATGCCAGCTCAGCCTGCAGACTTTTTTACTAACACATTCCAGAAGCTGCTCTTGGAGCTTCTGCCAAGCATAAACACTGCTGAAGGCACTCTAGTTTTCACAGGCCCTCTCATGCTTGAGTATCCTTCTCAAGATTGGAGGTTACTGTCTGAGTCCCTCAGCCCAAGACCGCCAGGAACACAGGGCAGTTGAACAAGACGGGCTTCATTGCTCTTTCCAAGAGTGAGCCCCAGTACGGGGGATCTAGGGAGCAGGGGAGGGTTCAGTGGGAGGGAGTTAGAAAGGACTGGTAGGACTCAGGCTTGTTTTGTGAGATTTTGGGGCAAGGAGGCTGGTTTTGCCTGGATGCTGCCAGGGAGCACAGGGAAAGGGGCCGTTCTCTGCTAGGGCCTGCCAGGCTGCAAGACTGAGACAAAGCTGAAGCTCTCCCTGGTAAAGAGGGAGCAGTCACTGATATTTGCTGCAATACAAGGGTATTTGGGGTGTGTGTGTGTGTGTGTGTGTGTGTGTGTGTGTGTGAGAGAGAGAGAGAGAGAGAGAGAGAGAGAGAGAGAGAGAGAGAGAGAGATCTGGATATTGTCTATTCACGTCACAGTCTCACAGAGAGGCTTTAGCTGATGTCAGGTGTCCTTTAATTATGTTCAACAAGAAAACAGCAGGCCAGTGCGATTCTCTTTTTCATAGTCAACGTTTCCATATACAACCATATACAATGACTGAGCGTCTGACTCTTGATTTCCGCTCAGGTCATGATCTCACAGTTCATGGGTTTGAGCCCCAAACTGGGCTCTGTGCTGACAGTGCAGAGACTGCTTGGGATTTCTGTCTCCCTCTCTCTCTGGCCTACCCCCACTTGCTCTCTATGTCTCTCTCTCAACAAACAAACAAAAACAAACCAGTTTTGATTACCATGGTTTCTTTTCCCTTCAGTTTTAAAAAATTGGTTGTGATTTTGCTGTATCTTCATCTAAAAAATTGGACTCCCCTTTTTCGATGGCTTGGATAATCTGTTTTCATTGTAAACTAACAATACAGAAAAATATGGGGTAAAAGTGGAAATTCGCCTTTAGTTTCCTTCTGAGAGACAGCCCCAGTTACCGGTTTGATGTGATGTGCATCTTTTTTTCTGTTTTCTATAAGGCGAGGTGTCCTTTCCTCACTTACCATAAAATAAACATCCCCCAAGCGATTCCAAGCTCTGGATAGATGCATTGTTCAAAGGCTGTTTTATTTTCCGCTGAGCAGACACACCCTTTGAGACCATTCCCTTCTGTTGGCTACACATCTCTAATCTCTGGAACCCATCAAAGGAAGCGAAGCCAGAAAGGGGGCACATAGAAATCCGTAGTGGTTATAAACGTAAATAGATTTGGCATGTCACAACAACTAGGGGAACTGAAAGAGAAAAATCATTTGCAAAATAGAAGACTGATTAACATTTAATCAAGGAGTTTTGTTTCTGTTTGTTTTTTAAAATCCTGTTTCTATCCTCTGTAGTAGAAAATTAAAAAATGTTCTACTATTTACCGTGTTTCCAAGCTTTAGTGCCTTGTGCAAGTCACCAGTGCTTTGGCTGTAATTAGTTCTAGTCTTTCTCTGCCCTGAACCATCCTCTGAGTGCCCAGAGGATACAGCTCTGTGCCTGGTGGGAGGCTCTCAGTAGGACCCAGGTAGGTATTTGTGGAAGGAAAGAGTGGGTGATGAAGCAGCCCAACTGTCCGAAGTGGATGAACAGTTAAACCGAATGAGGTATAGCCTACAGTGGCACGTATTTAAACTTTGAAAGGGCAGGGGGTTCTGACACCCTGCTACAACACAGGTAAGCTGTGAGGACGTTGTGCTAAGTGAAATCAGCCAGCGATGGAAAGTCAGGTCCCCACAGGAGTCAGATTCACTGAGACAGAAAGTGGAAGAGCAGTTTCCAGGGGCTGGGATGAGGGGGGAACAGGAAGCATTTGAAAAATTCTACTCTTGCCACCTTTCCCGTTTTGATTTGGTCGGCCTGCAGTCAGTCTTCTCCAAAGCGCTCAGGTGATGGTCAGGTGTGGCCAGAGCTGAGAACCACAGGCCCAGACGATGCCAACAGTCTGATTCAGGCATAGACAGCCTTGAGAACAGCCCTGGGGCTCCCAGTCTCCATCCCAAGCAGTAAGTCTGCCTGGAAGGAGCACCGTTTTGGAATGGAGAGCCATTTTTATTTAAAAAAAAAAAAAAGAACTTCCAGGAATGACTCTTATTCCTTCCGTGTTCCTTCTTCAGTTTTTTATGTTTTTTTAATCTTATATATGAGAGAGAGAGACAAAGAGAGAGACAGAGAGAGAGAGAGAGAGAGAGAGAGAGAGAGAATGAGAGAGAGAGAGAGAGAGAGAGAAGGCCAGAATGTGAGCAGGGGAGGGGCAGAGAGATGGACACAGAATCCAAAGCAGGCTCCAGGCTTCAAGCTGTGAGCACAGAGCCTCACGCGGGGCTCAAACCCACGAGCAGTGAGATCATGACCTGAGCTGAAGTCAGTTGCTCAACCGACTGAGCCACCGAGATGCCCCCCCCATTCTGCTTCTTCAGTCAGAGGCCCACCTCCATCTCTGTTGGACACAGGAATTCCTGAAGCCATCCGTTTTTTATAACTGGTTAATTTACTCAAAGCAGCTTGGCGTGGCTATCATTTGATCTGACGGAACTGTGCTCTACTCAGGGGGAGAAAAATGAAGACAGGGAATTCTTGCAAAGAAGCCATACTAATGAACTTGAGGCTCCTTTCTGCATTGACCTATATAAATGAGCACTGCAGACGTCTCTGTACAGTACGATCCTAATGCCTTTTTAATTCTACATATGTATTTGTGCCAATAAAAATGGTGACTTGCACATCCAGGGTGAAATGTTTACTTTTGAGTGTAAGGATAAAAGGAAGCTTCAGGGGCTCCTGGATGGCTCAGTCACATAAACATCTGCCTCTTGATTTCAGTGCAGGTCATTATCTCAAGGTCATGAGATCAAGCCCCACATTGGGATCTGTGCTGACCTCAGACCCTGCTTGGGATTCTCTCTTCTTCTCTCTGCGCCTCCCCCTGCTTGTGCCCTCTCTATCAAATAAAGAAATAAACATTAAAAAAGTAGCTTCATAAAGCCTCACCCCAGACTTCTGATTGCCCTTCCTCATTTTCCCTCACGTGTGGGCACAAGGAGGCAGTGATCTCTGAGAGATCTCTGAGAGAAAGTGAAGGCAGTTAAATCATAAACTCTTCCCAGGTCTGTTTCAACTCTACTGTTCTAGATCTCTGCTCCTTCTAGACAAGGAGCCCCATTAAATTTATTAACCTGGGCATTCTTGAGCCCAGAAGGTAGTGTTTCCTGAACTGGGTCTACATACTCAAGGAACATAAAAAATAATTTTGGAGGTTTGTGAGTTCTCTAGGAGACTCTATTGAGTCTTTGGTGATTACATAAGAATATGTTCATTAAAACATCTGGTAGACAGAGGTACTCAGTGCACATTCATTCTTCTTTCCTGCCAGATTTTTTTGTAGTGGAAAATTCTCTTGCTCTTCATCTCAGGAGGTATCTCTCCCCCTCCAGCCTTTGTCTGCTTCAAGTCTTGAAGATGCTGGTAGAAGAATTTTACAAGGGAGTTGGAATCTGGAACAGGACATTCTTGAGAAGACCACGGCATTACTGGAAGTAAAACTGATTCCTAAAGTGACACAGCTGCCAAACACCTTTTCTCTAAACTTGCCATGATGGTGCCCCATAAATTTTGATTGACATCAAAATACATAATGCAATAATCTATTTTCTGTTAAATGTATAGCGTGTGGAGAGGGCCAGGTGGTTAACGGTTTCCTGGCACAGCTTTGGAAGGCAAGTCACGATGCAGTTGAAATGTCCTGTGTGGACTGAGGAGTAGAGGGACTCAGCTTCAAGGAACCCTCCCTGAAGCCTGCGCATGTCGTGGGTTAGCTCATGGAATCCTCTCAACCTCCCAGGAGTGGAGTGCTAGGAGCTTCCTTTCACCGAGGAGGAATCTGAGGCTGGAGAGCTTTGCTAGCCTGCCTCACAAGGACATGCTGTAGTGGTAAGGTGGGGGCCCGACCTTCAGGCTCGCCCAGACTGGGGATCTGTCCGGCTTTCGTGCTCACTAGTCCTGCAACCTGGGATGGTTCCTTAACTTCACAGCCTTCAAAGGTCCACATCAGTAAAACGGGACAATGGTAGTATCTCCCGGGGACAGAGGCCCTTTCTTCTCTAGACTCAAAATAGTGATTTTAGATGTACGATGGCCATCAAGGTTAAAGATTGCGGTTCTCACCTTCTTTTGCAGCTAGGTGTGGTCTCTGACGACATCTGAGCAAATGCAATGAGAGTAAATAGAAAATCTTCTAAGTCCCTGTCCTTAAGAAGCAGACCATGTGCTCACCACTGATGCCATTTTTCCCTTCTCTTCCTTCTTTCTTTTTCCCTAATCTTTCCTGTTGGCTAAAATACAGTCATGATGGCTGGAATTGAAGTAGCCATTTTGGACCGAGCAGATGGGTCTCTGACATGTGCAATATCATAGAAATCCCAGATACTGGTCTTGTGATTGAGATATGAGCAAGAAATAAAATTCTCTGTTAAGTCCCTTTAATTTTAGGTCTTATCAAGTCGAATCAAATCCTGATACATTTGCTCATAGAAGTAGTATGAGATTAAGTGAGATATGTATGTGAAATATATATTAACCCCCCAATAAATGCTACCTTTTGTTATTGTTTATATTATTATTATTATTATTATTATTATTATTATTATTATTATTACCTCAGCCCACCCAGCTACTGGATGACTGATCTGGAGTCGTCCTGTGGCTTTTGCATATCAAAGCCATTACATTGGATAAGCTGATTATTACTAAGGGTGGAAAATCAAGGAGACAATCCTATTGCCTGTGGGCAAGGGGGTAGGCAGTACTGTTACCCTCTGGCTTGGGTTTACACCCTAGAGCTGACCCCTAATAATTGGGTGTTCTCACCACCCTAGACACAGGACACACTAACTCTGTGTGCCCTGTGAGGATGAGCCCATTCCTAAGCGGGCCCAGGAGTTATGGGTCACGCCTGCCTCTATTGGCTGCAGGTGGCTGCTCACAACCAGGAAGGTCTGAACAAAGTTGATGAAAAGAAAGACAGGAAATATTGCTGGTGTTGAGTGAGCCCTTGTTCTGTACAGGACAGTGTTCTGAAAGGATTTACCAGGTGTTTTATTTAAGCTCGGAACATCTGTATTAGGTAGATACTTTACAGATGGGGAAACAGAGGCAGAGAGAGGCTGAGTGACTTTTTCAAGGGCACACAGCATAACAGGCTGAGCCAGAGATCAGACAGGCAGCTAGACTCGAGGGCTTTTCTCTTTGCCCTGAACAAAGGGGCTTTCACATGTTTCCTGTATCTGTGAAGAACAGGTGGGCAGGTGGCTTCTGTGTCAAGGCCTGTGACCTGCAAACATTCTCAGATTCCTCGCCTTCTCAGGGGAAGTCAGTCCAAGCTGGGAAGGCAGAAGAACATGTGGAGGACAGTGGGAAAGAAGCTCAAGAGGAAGGGAAAACTAGGGTCTTGTCTTAAATCCCCTCTTGGGTCTGGTTGCCTGACTTGGTATTGTAGTTAGGATCCCACTGCAAAGGCTGGGGTTTATGCAGATCCTGATACCCGAGCGCTCCCAGGGGAGGCCCTTTGTCCGGAGGAAAGGATGGGTTTCTGTGCCCCCGTTAACACGAACACAAGGAAATCCAGCTGCTGTCTTCTCCAGTCCTCCTCTGTGCCCTCACCCCTTCCTCTGCTCCTCCCTGCCCGCCTGCCTCCTCATTGCTGGGGGCTGTCTGGAAGGGGACATGGGGTTGGAATTCTGTTTCAGAGACTTCTGTCATTCTGTGGGGCCAGCTCAGAATTTTCCAGGGGTGGCTCAAAAAAAAAAAAAAAAAAAAAAGAATCAGATGAGACCACTTTCATGCTTAAAACCATCCGATGGCTTCCCAGTAGAGTAAAATTTGAAATCATTTCTTTGGTCCAAAACACCTAAGTGATCTACCGCCTGATTCTTTTTCTGACCTGATGTCTTACCACTCTTCCCCTTGTTCCTTCTGTGGCTGCTATGCTGTGTGCCTCAAGGCCTTTGAACTTGTAGCCTCTGTCTGAAATGTTCTCCTCATCATTCAGTCTCAACTTAAATGATGTCTTAGGGACACCTCCCCTGACCAGCCTCCCTAAACTGGTCATTGTATTCTGCTGTTGCCCCTCCCCATTGATTTTCTGAATATTTAGAATAATCAGTACTGATTTTGTTAACTTATTTGCTTGTTTGATTCTGTCTCTCTAACCAGAGAGGCAGCTCCTGGAGGGGCAGGGACCTTGCAGGGTGGGGAAGATCAGGCTCATCTCTTCAAAAAATGCCGTGCAGACTTGTATGAACTACCTGGTGCACAGTCCACGCTTGGCAAATGACATTTCCCCAGGCAACTGTGCTCAAAATCTAACCTTTCATGTTTTGTTTTATTTTCCATGTTTTATCTCGCAGACATAAAGACTGCTCAAAGATAGGGAAGGCATTCACAAATGCATTTCTTTCTAAGGACCCTTGCAGCAGCACGGAGCAGGATTATCAGCCGCTGATGGAACTGACCAATCAAACTGTGCCTTGTAACAAGGTAACGGGATTCAGTTACTGATTTCTTTTTTGAGATGGGAGTGAAAAATTACTAGAGTAGGGGCACCTGGGTGGCTCACTTGGTTAAGCCTCCGACTTCGGCTCGGGTCAGATCTCACGTTCGTGGGTTTGAGCCCCGCATCGGGCTCTGTGCTGACAGCTAGCTCAGAGCCTGAGCCTGCTTTGGATTCTGTGTCTCCCTCTCTCTCTGACCCTCCCCCTCTCATGCTCTGTCTCTCTCTGTATCAAAAATAAATAAAACATTAAAAAAAAAAGAAAAATTACTAGAGTATAAGATCAGAAAGGCAGGATTGCAGTAAAGCTCTCTTTACAGAGAGGGGGCATTGGAAAGTGAATGCCTCAAGTTATTGATTTTTTAAAAGTTTATTTATTTATTTGTTTATCTATTTATTTATTTAGAGAACCAGGAGGAGCATTGGGGAGGTAAAGGATCCAAAGTGCGTTCTGTGCTGACAGTGAAGAGCCTGATGTGGGGCCCAAACTCATGAACTGTGAGATCATGAGCCAAAGTTGGATGCTTAATTGACTAGGCCACCCAGGCACTCTGAATTATTGATTTTTATTTTTATTTAAAAATTTTTTTTAACTTTTATTTATTTTTGAGAGACAGAGAGAGACAGATCATGAGCAGGGGAGGGGCAGAGAGAGAGGGACACACAATCAGAAGCAGGCTCCAGGCTCTGAGCTAGCTGTCAGCACAGAGCCTGATGCGGGGCTCAAACCCACAAACTGTGAAATCATGACCTGGGCTGCAGTCGATGCTCAATTAACTGAGTCACCCAGGTGCCCCGAGTTATTGATTTTTAAAACTGAGGATAAAAAGGATGCCTGGTGGCTTAGTCAGTTAAACATCCAACTCTTGATTTCAGCTCAGGTCATGATCTTGCAGTTTATGAGATTGAGCCCTGCATCAGGCTCTGCAACATCAGCTTGGGATTCTCTCTTGTCCTCTCTGCCTGCTCCTGACCTGTGCACGCACACTCTCTCTACCTCAAAATAAATAAACTGAACAACAACAACAAAAAAAACAGGATAAAAGCCAACAGGATAAAAAGGAAGAGGTTACAGGACCAAATTGTGACCAGGACGAGGGAGGAGGAAAATCTGGACGTTAGGGTGTATGTGTGGTTGGCTGAGATGGAGTGTGGAGATTTTGTAGGAACTGGATATCATCAGGATTAAGGACATTTGAAGAAGGAAGGTAAGGGAGACCTGGGGACAGGGAAAGAGGAAGGGGACATGGCCTAAATTCAGGCAAAGTGAACCTACTGGAAACCCATCTCAACCCAAACAAAAATGACCCAAGTTTATATAATTGCCAAACTCCCCCCCGACCTCTGATGGTGATGACTCACAGAGACCCTGCAGAATATCCAAGTCACGAATCAACACCCTCATTTCACCAGTGAGAAAACTGAGGCATGGTGAGATAGGTGGCCATGGACTGCTCATGTTTGATGGCCTTGAAAGTGACCAGTTGAAATGTTAGTAGCTTGAGATTTGGAGCCAGAGAAGCTTGGGGTTTATACATTGCTTGTACTGGGAAAGGTGTGGAATGGGGAAGAGCTTTCATCAAGTCAGCATTTAAGGTGAAAAGTACCCCAAATCGTCTTGGTGTAGCCTCTGAGCCAGGCACATATTATAGCCGCTCGTGCCCTCTGTGGAGAGCTAGAATTATTCCAGAGCTCCGGCAGGGTGCACTGACACAGGGCCTTGTAGGGAAGAGCTGCCTGGTAAATCGCCCCCAATGATCCATAACTCTGCGGCAGACACAGGACTAGCACTTTATTTGCAATTGTCTCATTTCATCTCAAGTCCTTGGGTTCCTTACAGTTATTATCATACCATTTTACAGATGGGGAAAGTGAGGCTTAGTGATGCTGTCGCTGCCCAGGGTCAGACACATGTAAGTAGTTTCACAGAGCAGTGTGCCTCTGGGGTTTCAAACTACACCCTCTGCTGCTTCCTAGTAGGAAGGAGTAGAGGGACACCTGGATGGCTCAGTAGGCTAAGCCTTGGACTCGATTTCAGCTCAGGTCATGATGGCACAATTCATGAGACGGAGCGCTAAATTGGATTCTGTGCTGACTGTGCAGAGTCTGCTTGAGATTCTCTCTCCCTCTCTCTGCCCCTCACCTACTCCAAAAACAAATAAATAAACTTAAAAAAAAAAAGGAAGGAATAGATCCATGAACTGAAGATTGTTCTGAAACTTGACCTTCTGTTCCTTTACAGTTATCCTGAAAAAATTTACTGGACCGGGTTCTTTTCTTTTCTTTCTTTAATTTTTTTTTTGTGGGAACAGGAGAGATGTGGGGGAAGGAAATGGGGTTCTGGAGCCCTTTAAGAAACACTTTCCTCAGGAAACAGCTTGTGGACACAACTGTTTGGCAGATGACTAGGAATTTCCCAATGTCTCCTTCAGATGTGCTCCGGTTCTGTGTTTATCGTAAGATTCTGATCAGTTGGCTTTCAGACTTTTTTTACTGCCACCAAAAACAATAATGCATTTTTTATTGTGACCTGGAACACACACACACACACACACACACACACGTGCACACTCACACCCTCCATCCATATTCTCAGTCTCACACAGAACACAGTGATGCACTCAGCAACACTCACTTTTACTCTATGGATTTTACTCTGATACTTTCTATTTTTCTTTCATTTAAAAAGATGTGGATTTTGTTTTTGTTTTTTACTTACTGAATTGCTCTCAATAATAGGTTGTTTTTCTTCCCTAGACCCTCCTTTGGAGCAAAACAAGGGACCTGGTGCATGACTACGCCTGGGTCCAGCCGGACCTGTTCACGCTGGAGGACACGCTGCTGGGTTACATGGCGGACGGCCTCACGTGGTGTGGAGACCCAGGCTCTAATGGTGAGGATCTGGGCTGTTTGGGATTGGCCAGGGAGGGCAGGGCGAAGAAGCCCTGGGCTCTGCAAGGGGGCCTGGAGGATCAGTGTGGAGGAAGGAGCCGCAGGGACCAACCCTGATGCCATCTACACACTTAACGGCAATTCAAGCTCCCATAAAATAGCATTCCTTAGATCAACTCAGTGTTCTAGAAAACAGCTGACTTGAGAGCTCGGGGCTATCTATGCTCCCTGATTCCCCCGTTCTGAGAGCAAGGGAATCCTGCTTCTGAACTTGGAGGTGTTTTACTTTCTGTGAGGACATTACTCAGGACTAAAGAGCAGGCTGATGCCTGAGAGGCAGCCAGGCCACAGCCCTTGTCCCACGGAATGGCCACGGCAACAGATAGTTGGGTTTCTCTGCGTCTCAGGCCAGCATGTGGCTCTGCTGTCACTTTTCAGAGGTCGCCTTATCTTACCTGGAAGACCCACCTGGGAAGGTGCTTTCTACTCAGAAAACTATTGAGCCTGTTTTCACTTCTTTTTGTTTTCCTTTCTCTTTTTATTTATACTGTGGATACTTTTACTTTATAGTCTGTCTTTCTTTCTTTCTGTCTGTCTTTCTGCCTTTCTTTCTTTGTTTCTTTCTTTGTTTCTTTGTTTCTTTCTTTCTTTCTTTCTTTCTTTCTTTCTTTCTTTCTTTCTTTCTTTCTTTCTTTTGTTCGTCCTTCCTTCCATCCTCCCTTCCTCCCTTCCTCCCTTCCTTCCTCCCTCCCTCCCTTTCTTTCTTTCTTTCTTTCTTTCTTTCTTTCTTTCTTTCTTTCTTTCTTCCTTCCTTCCTTCCTTCCTTCCTTCCTTTCTTCCTTCCTTTCTTTCTGTCTTTCTGTCTTTCTTTCTTTCTTTCATAGTTTATTGTCAAGTTGGTTTCCATATAACACCCAGTGTTCATCCCAACAAGTGCCCTCCTCCATGCCCATCACCCATTTTCCCCTCTCCCCCATGCCCATCAACCCTCAGTTTGTTCTCAATATTTAAGAGTCTCTTATGGTTTGCCTCCCTCCCTCTCCTTAACTGTTTTTTTCCCTCTCCCACCCCCATGGTCCTCTGTTGTTTCTCCTGTTCCACATATGAGTGAAAACATATGGTATCTGTCCTTCTCTGTCTGATTTATTTCACTTAGCATAATGCCCTCGAGTTACATCCACCTTGCTACAAATGGCCAGATTTCATTCTTATTTTATCCTTTTTGTTAATCATTGCTTATTTTTGAGAGGGGATGGGCAGAGAGAGAAAGACACAGAATCAAGGGCAGGTTCCAGGCTCTGAGCTGTCAGCACAGACCCCGATGCAGGACTTGAACTCACAGATTGGACCACAAGATCATGACATGAGTGGAAGTCAGACGTTAACCGAGTGAACCACCCAGATGCCCCATTTATATTGTTTTATTCTTATTTTTATTGCCTTCGACTGTTTTAAAAAACAGGCATCCTACGCATATACTGCCCCTTCTGGAAAGGATACCACTTAGGGTGCCTGGGTGGCTCTATCAGTTAAGCATGCCAACTTTGGCTCAGGTCCTGATCTAGAGGTTCACAAGCCTAAGTCCCGCATCAGGCTCTGTGCTCACAGATTCTATGTCTCCTCTCTCTCTGCCCTTTCCCTTCTTGCACTCTGTCTCTATCTCAAAAATAAATAAACATTTAAAATAAAAGATACAACTCCTATTGGACTAGGACCCACCCACACTAATGACCTCATCTTAACTGATTATATCAGTAAAGACCCTTCTTCCAAATCAAGTCACATTCCCAGGTATTGAGGGTTAAGACTTTAATATATCTTTTGAGGGGACAAAATTCAATGCATCACAAGGAGGAAGTAGAAAGATGGCTGCTTCTCTAGGGTCAGCTGTACACATATCCACAGAAGAAACAGCTACCCGATGCCTGACATTTGGGACAGAAGAAAGTTCCAGAGCTTCTCTTCATTACCTGCCCTTTCTGCTTGATAATTCAGAATTGAAGTAAGATGTCTGCCGATTCTTCCTTCATTCTTTTTTGTTTTTTTAATGTTTTATTTGTTTTTAAGACAGAGAGAGACAGAGCATGAGAGGGGGTGGCAGAGATACAGGGAGACACAGAATCCGAAGCAGGTTCCAGGCTCTGAGCTGTCAGCACAGAGCCCGACGCAGCTCATGAATGGTGAGATCACGACCTGAGCCAAAGATGAAGGCTTAACTGACTGAGCCACCCAGGGGCCCCTCTGCCTTCATTCTTACTCCACCCTCCTGTCCCATATCCAATGTCACCAACATAGCCTATTTGCCTTTTCTATCACTATTTCCACTGCCTGAGTCCAGCATACGAAGGCACCCTGCTTTCTTGGTGGGACTGTTGTAAGATTCTTACCACTCACTCCTTACTTCTTACCTCTTTAGGTTGGCCTGATCTGATCACCGCAGTGGGATTGTTTCTATCTTTTACCTAAAACCTAAAATTTGCCTCTAGGATAAAGTCTGAGTTCCTTAGCGTGATCTGGGCTCTGTCTTGCTTATGCCTTATCATTCATCATTCCCCTCCTCATTCCTTCCATTCTGGTGGTGCTAATCTAAACCTGTTGTGCTTTTGCATGTGTCCTCTCTGCCTGAAGCACCCTTCTGTCTTGTCTATTTGAAGACTTCTATTCATCCTTCAAAACCTAGCAACATCAGCCTTCCCAAATGGTGCTGCATTTCACTGCCAACCCAATTCGATCTTTCTCAGATTAGATTATATTAGATCATGTAGTCTCTGAAAGCAGGGCTTCTATTGGATTCATCTCCTAATCCTCAGGACCCAACTCTCAATAAGTGTTTGTGTCATCAAGTGCAATGGATAAAAAAAAGTATGTACACACCCATACACATATACACACACAATGGAATATTATTCATTCTCTTTTTAAAAAAGAAAATCTCATCATTTGCAACAACACAGAGAAATCTCAGGGCATTGTGCAAAGTGAAATAAGCCAGACATGTGTGTGACATGGTATCAGTTATATGTGGAATCTAAAAACAACAACAAACTCCTAGAAACAGAGAGAAAAGTGGTTGCCAGGGGCTAAGAGTGGGGGTGGAAGGAGGGAGAGGTTGGTAAAAGGGTACAGTCTTTTAGTAGTCAGGTGAATAAGGTCTGAGGTTCTAATGTACAGCACGGGGAACCAGAGTTGCTGACACCTTATTATCTAATTGAAATTTGCTGAAAGTGTAGATGTTAAATGTTCCCTCATACACACAACTCACACACACAAAGGTAAACATGGGAGGTGATGAATGTGTTACATTAACTCCACATGGGAGAATCTTTACACAATGTCTCTATGTATATTGAATCTTCACAATGTACACTTTAAATATCTTATAATTTTAGGGAATGCCTGGGTGGCTCAGATGGTGAAGCGTCCGACTTCAGCTCAGGTCATGATCTCACAGTTTGTGAGTTTGAGCCCCGGCCAGGCTCTGTGCTAACAGCTCAGAGCCTAGAGCCTGCTTTGGATTTTGTCTCCCTCTCTCTCTCTCTGTCCCCTTCCTCCGCTCATGCTGTCTCTCAAAAATGAATAAACGTTAAAAAAATTTGTAAGTATCTTACAATATTATTTGTCAATTATTCCTCCAAAAAATTTTGTTTAAATGCTAGTGCATTATGGCAGATGTGTTTGGGAGAAGGTCCACAGAAGCGATGTGCTCCTGCCCTGTATCTGCTGTACCTCCCTGACTCCTAAGCCTGTCCCGATGGGGGAGAGTGAGTGTAGATGGACTCAGGGGCTCTCTGAGCCTGGGGACATGGAGGCTGAGTCAAAAGGAGAAGGAAAGCTGTCAACAAGGGCGCTGGCAAGAAGCAGAGGAGTAGTTGGCAAGAGTGTTAGCTCTATGTTTCCTGGACGAGGGGACGAGGCCCGGGGCTTGTCTCTGTCAGATGGACTTCAGCTGCAACTTCCCAGAATGATGACTCAGAGCTGGTCATTGTGTTCCTGTCCGGGATTTGGAGAGTAAGGTGAGGTCTTGGAAGGGATTCAGGGAGCATTTAGTTAAATTGGGTTGAGAGGAGTCCACTGTCCATCTTCCATCTTGGCAGCGATGCCATTGGAAAATGGCTCCAAACGATCGAACAGCCTGGGAAGAATGGACTTTAATTATACCCTTTCTTTCCTACCTTAATTATTTTCTATAAACCATGTCTTTTAGAAATGAACTATCAATCTTGTCCAGACTGGAGGAAAGACTGTAGCAACAACTCTGTTTCTATATTCTGGAACACTGTGTCCAAAAGGGTAAGTACCAAGGAGGAAATTTTAGAATTTTGGAGACCAAAGAACTTAAGAGGTCATCCAGTCAGCAGTTGGTTTTAATTCTTCTTGGATCACAGACCCATTTAGGAACAAAAGTTTGGAATTCTTTCTTGAGAAAAAAATGTACCAAAGCACATATCAGAATACTTTCACATATAATTTAAGGCATTCATAGAGAGCCCATAGGCTCCAGTTGATGGATCCTTGCTCTCTCCCATTTTTTGGCTTTGGCTGCCAGGAACCTCCAGCTTGGTTCTACCCTCTGATCTAGTCACTGGCCTATCTTAGATCCCTGAAAGAGTCTGAATAATCAACACTTACAGACAAATTACTGTGCACCAGGTATAGGCATCTTCGCATGGATTAAAGTCTTTCATCCCCAGAAGAATCCATAGAGTGGGCACCAGGAGTATCATACTCATTTTACAGATAACAAAATAGCAGTTCAGGTAAATAAGTCCTCCACTAAACATGTGTAGTAAGTGGTGGATCTGGGAGTTTCTCCCATATTGTCTGACTTCAGATCCAGAATTCAGGTTAGGAATGACTCATCCCTTCCCCACTGCATCTATTTCTGACTTCACCGTAAGCTGCCTTGGTACATACTTATTTTTTGTATAAGTGACTTCTTTGCGAGTGAACTAAGGAAAATGGGAAAGAAAGGAAGAAAGAAAGAACTGAAGGAGAGAAAACGGGGGAGAAGTAAGCCTGTACTATTTATAATTGTCTGGGATGTAGTGCAGACATCTGAGGAGCTGGGCAAGTGAAGCTCACATATGTTAGGCACCAATTTTTGACAAGTGCGGGGCCGGGTGCTGTGACTGCGTCTCTCCATTTAATCCTCATAGTAGGTGCTGTAGGAAGGTGCAGATCCCCATGTTACAGGTGAGGACACTAAGATTCAGAAGTTAAGTGACCATCCAAGGTCAACGGGCTAGTAAGTCGTGGGGCCTAAAGCCTCATGCTCCTTAAGGAGATTCGGGTAAACTCTGGCATGGTAGAGACAAGAGGACAGCCTGGGATTTGAAGTAAGGAGACCGTTTAAACTTGGACAGATTCTTTAAACAGTTCTGACCTTCAGGTTCCTCATTTGTCCAATGGGAATAAGAATGAAACCCACCCCATGTGGTTGCTGCCAGGCTGAAGTGAAACACCACTGTCTTCTCTAACTCAGAATGTGTTTCTTTAACAAATATTTGTTGAGTACCTACTAAGTGCTGTGTAATAATACACGGTTATTGTATAGTTTGTTGTTATTGTATGTTTGCTTAATTGCTGTTTCTGAGAAGAGTTCCTATTTATTTTCTCCTTCTCTGATATGTTTTGGGACAGTGCTATTGTGAACAACTTTTATTTTTTATTATTTTTTTAATTTTAACTTTTTAATTTTAGAGAGAGAGCCTGAGTGTGAGAGGGGCAGAGGGAAAAGAGAATCTTTTTTTAAGTTTATTTATTTATTTTTGAGAGAGAGTCAGAGAGAGAGAGAAAGAAGCAAAGAATCAGAAGCAGGTTCTGTGCCTGCAATGAAAAACCGGACGTGGGTCTCAAACTCACAAACCATGAGATGGTGACCTGAGCTGAAATCAAGAGCTGGTTGCTTAACCTACTGAGTCACCTGAGAGAGAGAGAATCATCATCATGCTCCATGCTCAGTGTGGGGGCTCGATCCCACTACCCTAGGATCATGACCGGAGCCAAAATCAAGAGTCGGAATGCTCAACCTATTGAGCCACCCAGGCGCCCCTGTGAACAACGTCTAAAGCCAAAGTCACATTTCATATGTGTCAAGCACCTACCTGGAGCTAGGAGCAAGCACACTGGTGAAGGTGACCAAAGGTGCCCAGCTATTGGGAGCTCCCATGGGGCCGCAGCTTTATCTTGGCCAAATGTTCATAGATATGCATAGACCACCTTGACTTATCAAACAAGATCCTTTCCTTTTCTTTCTTTTTTTTTGAATTTTTAATGTTTATTTATTTTTGAGAGACAGAGAGAGACAAAGCATGAGCAGGGGAGGGGCAGAGAGAGAGGGAGACAAAGAATCTGAAGCAGGCTCCAGGTTCTGAGTAGTCAGCACAGAGCCTGATGTGGGGCTTGAACCTATGAACAGCAAGATCATGACCTGAGCTGAAGTGGATGACTGAACCACCCACATGCTCCAAGATCCTTTCTTTTTCTGATAAAAGAGGCAGAGCTGCTTGGGGTTTGAATCTCCATTTCTCTTTCTTGCTTCCAAGTGATGTGGTCTTGGGACAAATTGACCCAGTGCTTATTTCATGGGGGCTCTTGAGTGCTTGGCATCCCAGAAGCACTCCGTTGACTCAGCACTTGTGATTGGTAGTAATGGGGCCTCTGTCCTGTGCTCATCACCCCGATTAGAAAGACAGAAGCTGCATTGGATTCTCATAACTTGGTTTCAGATTGTTCAGTGGTGTTTTATCACCTGCAGAATAAAGGCCAGATTCCTGGGCCAAGCATTCATGGCACTCTTACTTTCTCCCCAACTTGCACATCCACTGAGGGTTTCACTGAGCCACTGTTTTCACAACCCCCTAGGCCTTTCTGCTTGCAGCTGCCTCAGCCTTCACTAGGTGAGATCCTATCTGTCCTGCAGGACTTTGCTTTTGTTGGCTTCTGGGGTGCTTTTTCTATTCCTTTCCTAATCTCCATCACTGAGTATTTGGACTATCTGCTTCTCTTTCCCTCCCTTCCTTCTTCCTTCTTTTGCTTCCACAGATTTTCTCTGGGCACCTACTCTGTGATCCATGCACTAGTTTCAAGGCTCCAGGGCTGTGGTGACCGGCAGGACAGCCAGGCTCACAGCTCTCCAAGAGCATTCAGTACTGGTGACTGGCCCATAACGAGCTCACTGGCACAGTATCACACAGGCGTGGACCTGAGCTGGTCCCAGGGATAAAGGCGGGGTGCTTCTCGAAGGGAACATGTAGACTATTTTGCCTCATTCATTTTGTTTTTCCAGCACCTAGCAAAGATTCCAGCTGAACGTTTATTGCATGAAGAAATAACTCCCTGATCAATGATATATTCATTCATTCATTCCCAATTTCCCTTTGCACCTATGCAGTCCCCTGATACCCTCTTTCCTCAGTTTCCTCTCCCCCTTGTGCCCCCTTTTCATTTGCCCCTGAAGTGTCCACCCTGCTCTCACTAAGGGAAATGTGCAGCGTCTACAGTGCATGGCACCAAGAAAGCACTTTTGTCCTCCTCCTTCAGCAAAGTTTCTCTTACTCCCTGGACTTCCAGCTTCTGAACCAGCAATTTAGCAACACTGTGGACAATGATGTTTGCCTTCATTGTTCAAATACAGGTTGGAGCAACTGCTTCCAGAATTCTCCTCTGAAGCAGAATCCTACCAGTGAAAATTACATCCACCTGGCATTACTGAGCTAGACACACACAGTCTATTCCCTCCTTAACCAGCTAAAGCTGAGAGTTATATTGGAAGGGGCTGCTGGAGTGTGGCAATTAAATTTGCATGCTGAGAAATGGCCAGATTCTTCTTTTTTTCTTTTAAGTTTGCAGGAGACGCCTGTGGTGTGGTCCATGTGTTGCTCAATGGGTCCATCCGTAACACCTTTGATGAAAAAAGGTATTACTTTCTTTGCATCCTATTTGCAAGTGTTAGTGCAGACTCCTATTACATATTTCATCCTTAGAAGAATATGCTTTTCATGGTTAAGTCAGTACTGAAGATTTGGGCCAAAAAGGCAAAAGGTTTGTTTCCTGTGGAGATATTTGTCTAAGTCAGTGTTTTTATCTGGTGTCTCCTATTTATTAACTCCTGTAAATGTCCTAATGGCTCTTGCACTGTGTCCAGTTCCTCCTCTTGGCTTTTGAAGCCTGGTGCAATGTTTTGAGTTCTCCCATTTCCAACCTTTGTTCATGGGGTTCCCCCATGCCAGGTCCCCTTCCCTGCCCTCACCCGTTTAATCCTCCCCATCCCTGAAGACCTGGCTTCACTTGTCTGTCCCCCGTGAAGAGTGGGCATCATAGTTGAGCAGTGAAACCACTATTGGGCTGGGTCCTTGGCCCTTTACTATCTCTTTATAGGCATTGCCCGTAATTTGTTCTGGTGTTAAAAATAGGGGCTCTGGTCTTCCATATTACCTGTGTGACCCCCCGGGGCCCCTGTAGCATGCACCTGCAGAGATGGTGGTAATTTGAAGATTAACTGAAATAATGTATGAAAAGTGCTGAGCTCTGTGCCTCGCAACAGAGAGACAGCTCAGTGAGTATCAGCTATTGGTCTCTCATTTAATCCACAGTGCCGAACCCAGCCACACCAATGCCTTCCCTGTCTGACCTCTTCCTATACAGGTTTTTACCACATGGGTACTTTTCCAGCCTTTGTTCACGAGTCTTTCTCTGGTTAAGGTTGGATCGAGAGGAGGGGCAGATATTGATGTGCTCTAGGCACTCTGGATGTCCCAAATCAAGTTTCCTTCTCTCCAGATTTGATACTGAATTCTGCAAAGAAGCATTTGTCTTTTTGTCTTTCTTTTTTAGAGTTTTTTTAAAAAAGTTCATTTATTTTGAGAGAGAGTGGGGAGAGAGAGAGAAAGAGGGAGAGAGAGAGAGAGAGCACATGTACATGTGCACAAGCTGGAGAGGGGCAGAGAGAGAGGGAGAGAGAGGGAGTCCCAAGGATGCTCAGTACTGTCATCACAGAGCCTGATCGAGACTTGAACTCATGAACCATGAGATCATGACCTAAGCTGAAATCGTCTGAGCCACCTAGTTGCCTGCCCCATTGTTTTCTGACCCCAAGCTTGCAGGCTTTTGAGTGAGAGCGTTAACATTCCAGGATTTTATAATCTGGTATTTGGGGTCCAGGTTTTTGTGACAAGAGTGGCAGCTGTCCAAGGTCAGCGGGGAAGAGTTTAGGACTGGGGTCAAAGCAGGGCACCAGGGCCTCTCAGAGCAGCGCATCTCAAGCCCCTCTGGGGATTGTTCGGCTGCAGACTCTGATTCAGCAGGTGTGGTGGGCTGAGATTTTTTAGGTCCAACTAGGTCCCAGGCGATGCTCAGGATGTTGGTGGGAGGTCCCTCTTTGAATAGCAAATACTTAAAGAATCATCATCAATGCACCAATTAGGAATCTTATTTTGAGAGTCCTGTTCAGTGAGGGTCATGTTGAATGAGAATAGTCATTTCTAGTACAAATCATGGGTCCATCCCACAGGGCAGGTTCTAACCAGTGGTTCCCTGCCTGCTGGCTTTTGACGAGGCCCGTGTTTGGCTGAACGAATCCATTTGGAGTTAACAGTGTTCTCTGCCTCTTCTTATCTTAGCACTTTTGGGCGTGTGGAAGTCTTTAATTTGCATCCAGAGAAGGTTCATATGCTGCAGGCCTGGGTGGTGCAGGACATCAGGACTATTTCCAGGTACATGTTACTACTTTGTGTGTATATGTTCTCAGGGTATGTTAGGAGTCAGTCCAGGGAAAAAGCCACAGTTACAAGAAAACATTGAGAGCAGGTTGGCTCAGGAAATGATGGGCTCAACCTTCGGCCCATCCCAACAACTTCTCAATTTCATCTCCACCGTAAGTATCAATGCAGTTCACACCTTCAACTCCCCTGCTGACCTGGGGGCTCTTAAAAGCAACTCCTGCTCCGCTTTTCCCAGGGTCTGCCCAGGGCTTACTACCCAGAAGAAACCGAGAGACTCAGGAAATGTTTGCAAGATCTTGTCATTTAACTTTTTTTTCTTTTGTTCCCAGTAACTCATGTTCGAATTCCTCCATAAAAGATCTGGAAGCGATTCTAAGCAAAAGGAATATTACATTTACCTGCCAAGATAACTACAGGTAATTGACTTCTTGGAAAAGGAAATGGCTGTCTTGCCATCGGTAGGCATTTTCCCCCCTTTCCTCGGCCTCTTCTGAGCCAGGAGTGCTGTTGGAATCCCTCTTGGGCTTTGATGGTGATGAGGGATGGTGACCTGTGGTCATCATTCCCTAACCCCTGGCCCAGCCTACAAGGTGTTTCCAGCCAGTGATTGGTCACCTTTCCCCCATCCTCCTCTTCCTCTCTTCTCTATCTGCCCCCAATCACTGACTTGCCTCTGAAGCTGACCAAGCTTTGGAGAACATATTTTCTGGTTTCCCACATGAGAGGCCTGACCCAGGGGTGCAAACCTGCTGGCTTGCAGAGGAACAAAAACACATTTTGTCAAATGCAACGTTTTGGTAAAATTTTTGTGGCATGGCAATATCTTGTGTGTGAAGTTTCTTTAGTTCTCAGCATAGATGCCTGATGCTGGGTAAGTTGCCAGAAGGAAGACTACCAAACTTTCTCTTTCATGAATCAGAAAATGTCAAATCTTAATTTTTTTTTTTTAACCAGTAAAGGGTGTCTATTGGGGAAAAGTTTAAAATCACAGATAGGTATATATTTTTAAAGTCATCAGCAACTCTGTTATCTAAACTGGGACCCTCACTCATTTTTGAGTAGTTGTGGCAGGGACTCCTTCTAGAAGCATCTTTGGAGATTTTCCCATAAGTGATGGCTTACAATAAGACTGATGCAGAGAGCAAAAGTTTCTCAGAGAACACAGAGGCTGGAATTCGAGAATCCTTTTCCCGTCTCCTCCTGTCACTACCTTCTCCCACCAGCCCTCACAGAAAGGCAGAAGGACAGATTCCAAGAACATTGACTGAGGGCTTTTGTCTCAAAATGACCTGAATTCCCCCTCAGTCAGCTGGTTGCTCTCGGGAAACTGCCTGAAAGGAACACAAGCTTTCCACTGCAGTTCGATGGGAAAACAATCAGAACAAAGGGGCAAGAACAGCTGTAGAAGAGACACTGCAGGCATCTGACCCATCTAAGTTACTCACAGACATGTTGTGCTGGGAAAACGGAACACTGAAGACCTCGGAGAAGATTGGGGCTTGTATACGGGTCTCATCCTCAACCACCCTCAACATTCTGCCCCTCCCTCCTTCATTTTAATTATTCCCCTTTCTTTCATTAATGGCCATCAGTCAGCCGCACTCAAGCCTGCTGCAGGCTCCAGGTGAGCTCACTCATGCTCTATCTGGGAAGATGTAAAAGCCTACCTTCCATCTGGACTTGGCCCACATCAAAGGAAGTGATTTGTAAACCAACACCTGTCATGCTGAGCATCAGCTCATGTGACCTTAAACTTGGGGATCATATTTGAAATCACTGGTCCGTTTCTCAATGATGAGGTTGTAATATACTCCGCATGATTCTTTAAATCACCACCTCCCCAGGGCCCCTTGTTGTATGGTAAGAGTTCTGCGGCTTTTCAAGACAGCTGCTGTCCCCACGAGAGCCTAAAGTGAATGTCGTGGAGATAGATATACACTGAAGTTGAAATCTCTCCATGCCAGATGTGTCTTCCAGTTGAGCCAACTTTGTCCAGCTGTTTTGCTGTGATTGTTTAATAGGCAAACAGAAGTGTGAATACATTTACATAGATTAGACTTCTTTTAAATTCTGCTGTTATCCCTGTAGAAATCCCGCTCAGAGACAAATGCTATTACCATTGGCTGTATGCCCTTCACATCCTTTTCCTCTTTTTTCTGCATGCTCACACTCACAGTCCTCATGAAATATCTACACGATTTCTTCACATATGTTTTAACCAGTGGAATGAACAGAACGTTAACAGTGCTTTTTTGGATTATGAGAAAAACGTCAGCCTGTTATTCTGGTTGATGCCCCCTTGTGGCATATTTTTTAAGAACCAAAAGGATGCACTTCTCTCTCTATGTTACCTCAAAATATACTGTCTCTGTCCATCAACATGCTGTCCAACATATCCAAAGTGTGTTCATTTTATTGGAACACTGGATATGAATGTTTTCATATTTATGGAGAGAGATCATCTTAACAGCATAATATCTACTTCTTCTCCAAAACTGAATTTTCCCAACTTAGAAATTAATTAAGGAACATATTCCTGTTCTCCTATTTAGTATAAAGCAAAGGTGGCTCCAGAATACCTAAATGGTCTTAGAAGGATTTCTTTTCCATAGAAGTATCTCCTTAAGGAAGAAGATACTTTTTCCCCCCAGAATGTATCCACATGGAGGATTCCGGGTTACCATATTGGCGAGGATGGAATGACCCTACCCTTGGAGCCACTGTGCCCAGATGGTCATGATAGTTGGCTAGAGACAAGCCATCTCAGAAGCCCACTCCCACTAGACCCGATTGCTTTGTTATCTATTTCCATGAAACTCAGAGTTCCTCACTGGCTAGATTCTTAGCTAGGATTTGTTCTGTGCAAAGGATGTGTGGTCTCCCTGCTGATGGCCACCAGCCTTCCTCCAGAGACTCTTACGCTCTCTCTGTCTCTGACTCTGTGGCTCAATCCTCTCTCAGGAGGTTTCTGAAGAGAAGAAAGCAAAAAACCATGAAATATTGGAGGTCCCTCATCTCAGGCTGCTGCTGCTGTTTCTCATCATCACGTGACATTCATAGCACATACCCATGACATGTTAGAGCCAGACATTTGCTCTCATCTCCACATATTATCATCAAACATATCTTCTCAGCATTTATTTCTATGGATTTACAAGTGAAATGAAACCAAATTGGGCCACACTTTAAGTTATTCACTCCTGGACTTGACCTTTCTCTGTCTGTGTTGTCACTGCAGGAGAGGAAGTTGTTTGGATGCTGAGTGGTCCATGCATGCTCTTGTTGCTGCTGAAGAGGCTATTTGCACTGGGGAATTGAACCATAGATACATTGTACTGCCTCTTGATCTACTTCTTTTGCCCTCTCTCTTGTCCTAGGCCTATCAGGCTTCTTCAGTGTGTGAAGGATCCTGAGCATTCATCTTGCAGATCTGAGATATGAGCCAATCAGCATGGTCGTTTTGGATCTTTGAGCCTTGTGGTGCACATCGGCACGGGTGACTCAGGAGACACGCTGCCGCTGGGAAGCTGAGGACTTGGGGGTTGGATCTTCTGTCATGATGCCAACTCTAGAACTGGTAGCTTTTACCCCAATGTTTTAAAGTAACTTACATTATTGGAATAGTTTTTACTTTGATTTCCTAATACTCATGAAAAAATTAGGGTATAAAATTAAAATGAAAATTTTATATTGTTATTTCATTTTAATTTTTGTATGTGCTTTTATGTTGTTTACATGTTGGTAGTGTCCTTTCTTTTGAAGATGACCACACCAAACCTCTCTTATTGGTACAGGTAATTAAGGAAAGATAAATGCTCACACTTCTCAGAAATGATAGACTTCCGAATGAATGGCCGTGTCTCGGGATCTTTTTTTTTGTATCCTTTCTACAGAAAGTTAAAGTGTAAATGCCAAGGTTATGAGTCATGTCGGGGAAAGGATATAAACCTCCCCTGTGCTTTACCTCCAGCTCTTCCAACAGCCATATGAGGTTGGTATTATTACCTCCCACGTGGTAGATTGGAAATGGAAGTTCAGAGAGGTTATATAATTTGCCTAAAGTCATACATTTAGTTCAAGGTAGAGGCTGGATTTCACCTCAGCTCTGTCTGACTCCACAATATATGTACTTTCTTTCTAGGGCTACAAAGACATGTCTTATGCTCTTTTCTTATAAATGCATGTTAGATTAAATTGAATATAATAGAAGCTGAACTATGATTCTTTTTGGATGGCTTCAAAACAAATATTTCCCCCTCTCTTCTTCCTCCCCCTCCTCATGCTCAGTGTCTTATATATATAACAGGCAATGAAAAATAGATGTTTTCCAGATACTGGCAACTTGTTGTCCCTTTTTTCCATATTAGTCTTGTTTGGGGATTTATCACTTTTATTACTCTTTCAAAAATCTGAAATTTAGCTTAGTTTTTTTGTATTTAATTGTTTTTCACTCTTTATTATTAGGGATATTAAAGTTTCTTCTAATTTCCTTAGGCTTCTTTATTTAGCTTCTTTTTCTTTAATGTTTATTTATTTTAGAGAGAGAGAAAGCAAGAGAGAGCAGGGGAGGGGCAGAAAGAGAGAGAGGGAGAGAGTGAATACTAGCACACTCTGAGCTGCCAGCACAGAGCCTGTCGCAGGGCTTGAACTCATGAACTATGAGATCATGACTTGAGCCAAAGTCAGATGCTTAACTGACTGAGCCACCCAGGCGCCCCACTTTATTCAGCTTCTTAAGATAGAAACTTAAGATAAACCATTGATTTTTCAGCACACTGTCTTTTCTTACTCATCACTTAGTACTATAAATTTCCTGAGTGCTGCTTTAGCTGCAAATCTTAAGTGGTAAAATGTCTCTTTTTATTACCATCCTGTTAAAAAATTTTTCTAATTTAGTTGTTATTTAGAAATGTGTTGGAGCACCTGGGTGGCTCAGTCAGTTGAGCGTCCGGCTTCAGCTCAGGTCATGATCTCACAGTTTGTGGGTTCGAGCCCTGCATCGGGCTCTGTGCTGACAGCTAGCTCAGAGCCTGGAGCCTGCTTCAGATTCTGTACCTCCCTCTCTCTCTGATCTTCCCCTGCTTGTGCTGTCTCTCTCTGTCTCTCAAAAATAAATTAAAAAACATAAAAAAAATTATAAAAAAAGAAATATGTTGCCTAATTTTCAAACACTTGGAGATTTTCTGAGTTTTCTTTTTTTAATGTAGAATTGTTGAATGAAGAATAAACTAATTTGAGGGTCTTTCAGGGAACCCATTAGGTTTATCAAAAATAGCATAAATTTTGGAGGTAGGAGTTTCTGGGTTCATATTTTGGTGTCACCCTGTTATCTTGAATGAAATACCTAATTTTGAACTTTGGCTTCCTTGCTGCTCAAACAAGGATTATCATTTACCCCCATGAATGTGTGGTGAGGACTAAAAGATGACAACAATTGACAGTTTAGCAAGCACTCCACCAAGGTTGACCCCTCTGCCAGCCCCTGGGTGGTAATCCAGTTTTCTTCAGGAGCCGTGGTAGTTACAGCCACTGTGGGCAGTCCATGGGTCTTCACTGGCCCCTGTGGCCACATAGGCACATCCTACGGGCTTCCGTTTGGGCTGCACATGAAGATGTGTGCTCGGAATCAGGTCTGATTAAGACTCAGCCTTGCCCTAGGATTCAATAAATTCCACCTGTAGAGGGTCTTTAGCGATAGGTCCCTGCTAACCCCCTGGGTGACCTGACTGTTTTCCTCTCAGGGCCCTCTTTGCCTCACTGATGGACATGCTTGCTGATTTCTGGGCTCTCTAACGTACCTTTCTTCTTCACCAGGATACCCCTTGAAGTGTCAGAAAAATGTTATTCTTTATGTCCCCTCTACAGATGAAACAGAGTAGCAGTCAGTTTGTGAGAGGCTTGCGCCAAGAAGACTCATTTGAGTGTTCAAGTTCAAGCTGGTGGAGACTAAGAAGAGACTGGTCCCAAGGTTTTCCCACTGTGTGCAGAACACCCTGCAGAGGTCTGGGGGGTGTCAGGTGGCAGGAGGACTCTTTCCTTGTATACCACCTCTGTATCTTCATTCCCATGATGCCCATCTGTGTCTTGTGTCTCTCTGCAGTTCTAACTTAGGGTATCTTTGACACTGACCGTACAGCCATCTCTAGCCCTACGGACTTTCTGGCCTACATATATGAATAGACACTCTGTATCCCTCTTCTTATAAGTGACATCTTCACTGAGTTACCGACTGCTTATGGTCTCATTCTTTACTCATCTCCCCACTTCTATTTGCGTTTGCTCTGGAATATGCTCTTACCATCCCAACCTGTAACCACAATCATACTGTACCCAAAGGCTGCGATCCAGACCCAAGTTCCCTTTTCTCACACTAGAGGGCTCACTACTTTTCTTCTGTAATGGTTCTTGACCTTGCAATATTTGACACACACTTTCAAAAACAGTTCTGAGGGATGCCTGGGTGGCTCAGTCGGTCAAGCATCCGGCGTCAGCTCAGGTCATGATTTCACAGTTCGTGGGTTTGAGCCCCGCATCGGGCTCTGCGCTGACAGCTAGCTCAGAGCCTGGAGCCTGTTTGGATTCTGTGTCTCCCTCTCTCTTTGACCTTCCCTTGCTCATGCTGACTCTCTCTGTCTCTCAAAAAATAAATAAAAAACAGAAAAAAAATTTAAAAAAGCTCCAAAACGGTTCTGAAATTTTAGGATAAATACTTGAAAGAATATACAGACACATAAATGCACCCTCAGCTCATGTCTGCACACTCCCTGATACAAAGGACCCAGAAGAAACACCATCGATTTACTTCCTGGCATTCCATTTCTCCTTAAAAGAATTCCTAAGACTGTGATTTGAGTTTCTCAGGTAGAATCCATACTACACAGAAGGTGTGTTTTTTTTTTTAAGTCAAGGATGAATGTTGTGCATGGCAAATTAAAATTGTATAAATTGTTAAAGTAAGCCTCGAGTATGCTATAACTTTAAAAGGCATTAGGTGAATGCAGTGTTAATGCAGGCATTTTCCCAGAGTTTTTTTTTAAATAATGAAGCTATTTATTTATTTATGCTACTAAGAGTTGTCATTTTAACACATATATTTTTTAAACAATTTACCAGGAACGCATTAGCTGGGCATGCTTCCCTGAGAGGTGGTGATTAGCTGGCCCTCAGCTCTCACTCAAAAAGCACAGAAGGCTTTGAACAGGTCCCTGACAGAGCATTTACCTTGAACTTTATTCACATAGGTGCACAGAACCATTCATCCTCTGATCGAAGTGCAAGCAGCACAAGGTAGTGAAAACCACAGAAGTAAAAGTGACCCATTGAGCAAGTTCATAAGTTCTGTAAATCTCAGATTTGAAATATACTTATAACAGACATAAATAAATGACACAAACAATAAAAGAATAATACAAAGCTTTGTGGAGTTATTCTTTAAAAAGTTATTTCCACAAATACCAGAAGATCTGATATATATGTGGAATCCAAAACTATGAGACCCCTGGGGCACCTGGGTGGCTCAGCTGGTTGAGCATCTAACTTCGGCTGAGGTCCTGATCTCACAGTTTATGAGCTCAAGCCCCACATCTTGCTTGCTGCTGTCTGCACAGAGATTGCTTTGAATCTTCTGTTCCGCCTCCCTCTCTCTGCCCCTCCCCTGCTTGCTCATTCTCTCAAAAATAAATAAAACATTTCAAAAATTAAATTAAATTAAAAGTCAGACTCCTAGTAACAGAGAAGAGAGTGGTGGTTGTCATGGGCAGTGGGTGGGAAAAAGGGGAAACCAGCCTGGTCTTTTAGGTACAGGAGGAATATGTTTTGGAGACCTAATGCACAGCATGCTGACTGTATTAACAATGCTGTATTCTGTCCTTGACATTTGCTAAGACAGTAGATCTCAAGTGTTCACGTCACATCACATACACAGGGTGAGGTGATGGAAATGTTAATTAGCTTAATTGTGGTAATTGTTTCATAGTGAATGCATTTATCAAAACATCACATGTATACCTCACATATATACATTTTTTGTCAATTATTCCTCAATAAAACTGGAAAAAAGCCACAGTCACCTCTGGGCTTGAAAAGAGAATTAAGGGGATTCCTGGGTGGCTCAGTCAGATAAGCTTGACCTGGAGGTCATGACCTTGGGCTCTCTGCTTTCAGCACAGAGCCCGCTTCAGATCCCCCTCTCGGTCTGCCCCTCCCCCACTCTCACTCTCTTGCTTTCAAAAATAAATAAACATTAAAAAAATAAAAATAAAGTGAAAACTTCATTTAAAAAAGAGACGTAAGTAAGCTGGGAGTCAGTGCCAAAGGTATCCATTCCTCTAATGAACCCGCCCCAAGACAGGGGAATTGGGCAGTTGGAGATGGGATGTATCATCATCCTGAGTGTGTCTTCCGGGTGAGCAAGGTGCGAATCGATACCCAGAAGAGTCTAAACTCAGTCTATTGAAAAGCCAAGAATCTTCACTCACCCTCCTTTATCCTTTGAGACATTAGGAAGGAGTAGTGCTATTTGCTTCCCAGCTTGAGTCTCACCTCTGAGAATCACATGATGACACACTTTTGTTCTCTATGAAGAGCACTCATCTTCTGACCTCCCAGGAGTCTAATGTGATGAGATAACGCAACATGTGGTTCTTTTTTTAAATGTTGAATTTGTTTCTCAACTTCTTTTTTTAAAGTTTTTACTTATTTATTTGAGAGAGAGAGAGAGAGGGAGAGGGAGAGAGAGGGAGAGAGAAAGAGAGAGAGAGAGAGAGAGAGAGAGAGAGAGGATGAGTGAGGGAGGTACAGAGAGAGAGGCAGGGAGAGAGAATCCCAAGCAGGCTTCACACTGTAGAGTGTGGCATCTGACACGGGGCTTGAACTCATGAACCGTGAGAATATGACCTGAGCCCAAACCAAGAGTCAGATACTTAACCAACTGAACCTTCTAGGCACTCCAGGTGTGATTCTTAATAAGGTACATAAAGAAACACCATTTAAAGGCTTCATGCACAATGCAGATCTGCAGAGAAGAGAAAACTGATGAGTGGCGTATCAACCACTTCGTATTTTACATCAGCCAGTGACGTCAGCCACAACAACAGAATACACCTCTGGCTAAAAATACATTGCTAGACAATATCAACAGCTTATAGATTCTCTAGGAGGGCAAGAAAGCAGTCTGGAAGCCTTTTAGCCAAGAACCACACCCAAAGTTACTCCACAGACTGGTCAGAAGAGAAGATGTTCTTGCCTTGCACTTGGCTGTCACTTGTCACTGCCAGATGTGGCCCCGACTGTTTCTGGGAATAAAATTATAGTAGTGTCCCCACTCTTTATCTGTGAGGAATATGTTCCAGTACCCATAGTGGATGCCTGAAACTGTGGATAATACCAAGTTCCATATATACTGTGTTTTTTCCTGTACATAACTATGGTAAAGTTTTTAAATTAACAACAATAACTATTATTCAAATAGAATAATTATAGTACTATGCTGTAATAAAAGTTAAGTGAATGTGTTCTTTCTCTCAAAATGCCTTGTTGTACTGTACTTACTCTTCTTGTGGTGATGTGAGATGACAAAATGCCTGCATGATGAGATAAAGTGAGGGGAATCCACAGGCACTGTCACATAGTGTTAGTCTACTACTGACCTTCTGACAACAGGTCAGAAAGAGGATCATTTGCTTCTGGACTGTAGTCAACCATGGGTGACTGAAACCATGGATAAGGGGGGACTACTGTAACCAGAGTGTGTAGTGGGTGGCACATGGTGGATGGCATGTGAAGTGTGGCACCTGCCTCCTTGGCTCATTAACCTCACGTTCACAGCTGTGCAGATCCATCTGCGCTTAATACATGTAAAATGCTTAGAACAGAGCTCAGTTTCGCTACCTATAAAATGGGGTCATAATAGTTCTTACCTCTTTGGGTTGTTTTGAGCATGAAACAAGATGATAGATGTAAATTCTCAGAATAGTGTTTAATATATAGTAAGGGCTCTATTAAGGTTAGTTTTTAAAAAATGTTTATTTATTTTTGAGAGAGACACAGAGCATGAGCAGAGGAGGGCCAGAGAGAGAGGGAGACACAGAATCTGAAGCAGGCTCCAGGCTTTGAGCTGTCAGCACAGAGCCTGACGTGGGGCTCAAACTCATGAACTGTGACATCATGACTTGAGCCAAAGTCGGACACTTGCTGACTGAGCCATTCAAGAGTCCTAAGGTTAAAAAAAAAGTTGAAACTGTTTTTATTCTGGAGGAAATTTTTTGACAAGCCTGTTGGTTTAGAAGCTGAGACCCTGGGGGCAATGGAAAAAAGGGTAAGGTATGGCCGTATAGCCATCCAGCAGGGTCATCCCATCCCAAGCTGGATGTTGACAGTATCAACAGAACTTCTCCGCTCCAACCTCCCCACTGCCCCAAGTCTAAGAATTTGACATTTGTAATGTTTATGCTTCAAGCCAACCAGGAGTTCAGCAGCCTCCCCTGGCATGGCCAACCCAAGCTCCTGCTCTTTGGTGAGAGTAAAGGTAGCACTACTTGGTAGATGAAATCAGAAGGAAAAAGGTGCTGGATGTAGATACTGTCTCCCAGTATAATGAAAAAACTATAGGAACATTGGAAAAGTGTAAGGCTAAGAAGGAATGGGGTAGCCAACACAAGCCTTCACTTAGAAAGGAATAAATCTCCCTTTGTGAATGACACAATAATTAGTTCAGTTTCTCAGAGCTGCCTTCCAGGAATTTCCCTGAATGGATAGAATAATAAGACCCATGTTGACTGTTGGGGGGAGAAAAACCTCTTTGGGAGCCACTAAGTCTCAGATTACCCTTTGTTGTGCAGAGTCTCATGACTTTGTCTGGCTCATGACCAAAGAAGTTGAGAACTTCTCCAGGCACAGCTTGTTTGGGCCCGTGAGGTGGGAGAAAGGAAGCTCTGTACAGTGGTGTTAGGTGTCCTCTCTGCTGTCAGCTTTCTAGAACATGGGGATGAGTCATTAAATCTGTGCTGTCAGATGGATAATTGTGAAAATGGGTTATTTTTTCAGAGTCGCCCATGACCATTAACATGTCAAATGCTTTTACAATGAAAGTAACAATGTAGACATTTCTGTAGTAATTTATTACAGAATCATGAAAGAATTCTGGAACATTATGGCTACAGAGCAATGATTCTACTTCTTTGCTTGACAAGTGAAGAAAAATCCTTCTCTTGGGAGTCATGGAAGGTGGGTGTTGAGTTGTAGGCAGTAGCCTAGGAGTCAAAGTTGCTCCCCATGAATGTCTCCCTTCTTTTTTTTTTTAAAATTTTTAAATGTTTATTAATTTTTGAGAGAGAGACAGAGTGCAAGTGGGGGAGGGACAGAGAGAGGGAGACACAGAATTCAACAGGCCCCAGGCTCTGAGCTGTCAGCACAGAGCCTGACACGGAGCTTATACTCACAGACCATGAGATCATGGCCTAAAATGAAGTCGGATGCTTAACCGACTGAACCACCCAGGCACTCGTGGATGTCTCCTTTTCTTATCACAAGAACCCACAAACAGGAATGGTGGAGATTGCTGACTGTTGCTTAATATCCGTTATTTCCTCCTTTTTAAAAATAAATAGTATTTTCCCACCTCCACTATTAACTGGAAGCATGGTTTCCAACCACAGAATGCATTCCCAGCTCAGTGACTGGGTCTGACCAATGGAATGTAAACAGACATGATTAATGCAATTGACTGGTGACCTTAAAGACAAAGCCACTTGCCCCAGATTTTTCATTTTCTCCCTTCCATTTGCCAGAAAACAATACAACTCCAGTAACAGCCTTAGACATAGAGACGGAAGCCACAGTCAGAGGGCAGCAAATCCCTTCCCCCATCCCCATTCAGTTTCATTTTGAATCTCATTCCAAAGACTTGGTCTGCTTTATCCACAACCTTGGACATGTCATAGAAATTCAGGAAGTATCTGCTCCCTTCTCCATGATGCCCTGTTTGATTCTTGATTCTGCATCTCAGTTTCCTCTTCCAGATTTGGCTTTGCAGGCTGGTTCAGCCTCACTATTAAATAATTGATTTATTGTTTATTCATTCAGTCACCACTATTAGTAGATCCTTGTCTGACCTGCAGGTGCTAGTACAGAATATTGATAGAAACAGAAAAGGCCTTCTTCATGGAACTTATGGCCGACTCTCTTTGATAAAGAGGGGGGCTCTTTACTGTAGCTTGGGTCTAGAGCTCATTACCCTGCCTCACTTCACAGTTGCCCACTGTGTTGACTGGGAAACTGGTTTTTCAAGAGAGCTGAAGATGACATGGTTAGGGCTGTCATGGATCCAGATGTGTTCCATGAACCTAAAGCACATTGCTGGATGGCAGGAAATAGAGGATGAAAGCTTCCCAAAGTGGTGGGATTGATTCATTTTCCTTTAAAATGGTTTTATTAACCAAGTTCCCATTTCTCCAATGTAAAGCCATACAAATAATAAAAAACAAAAGTGAAATCACTGACAATCTTACCACCCAGGGGTCATCTTATGTATCTATTGCACATTTTCATGTAAATCACATTTTTCATATAAATCACACATAAACAGCTAGGAATATTTTTTCCACCTTTTAGAATTTCTAAAATCAGGATATGTCTTAAAATTGATATTTAAAAAGCAGCATGTCCTGGTTTAATTGGCAGAACCTTTTTTCTTAATGATGAATATATTAATAACCCATCTTACAACTGATGACATTCAACATATAATGAAATAGATAACATGTTTAGAGAAATGGTATCACCCTCCAGTGACCTAAATTTTTTAATATGTTGCAAACATCACCCTAAGTCAATAGAGCTCTACACTGTCATTTTTTTGAGTTTATTATATTTGTTTTGAGAGAGAGAGAGTTGGAGAGATAGGATGTGTGTGCACACAAACAGGAGGGAGCAGAGACAGAGGGAGAGAGAAAATCCCAGGCAGGCTTCACACTGTTAGCACAGAGCCCAATGTGGGGCATGAACTCATGAACCACGAGATCATGGCTTCTTCCAAAGTCAAGAGTCAGATGCTCAACTGAGCTACCTCGCTGCCCCTGCATTGTCATTTTTAACTGGTAAAGAACATCCCACTATGTAATTGTACCATAATTTGCTTATTCATTCCTTATTTTGCCACATTTATTTTATTTCCATTAAAAAAAATAACTGTACTGGAAGAGGTTATGTGTAGTCAGAGGCTGTGCGTGTTTGGAGATAGAGGTTGTATAGGAACTTTCTATGCTTTCATTTCAATTTTGCTATAAACTTAAAACTTCTCTAAAAGATAAAGTCTACTAAAGAGATATTAAAAAAAACACACAATATTATGAGCAGTACAAGTCAAAACAAGTCACATGGCCAAGCCCAGATTCAAAGTATATAGAAATGAAGTCCACCTCTTGATCAGGGAAAGTGCAAATTCATATTGCAAAAGAATGTGTGAACAGAAGTGGGAGGGATTTGTGGGCATTGTTTTTACCACTGAGCACACATCGGAAGGTTTTTTTTTTAATTAATGAATGTATTGTTTAATTTACATTCAAGTTAGTTAGCATATAAGGCAACAATGATTTCAGGAGTAGATTCCTTAATGCACCCTACCCATTAGCTCATCTCCCCACCCAACAACCCCTCTGGTAACTCTCTGTTTGTTCTCCATATTTAAGAGTCTCTTACATTTTGTCTCCCTCTCTGTTTTTATATTATTTTTGTTTCCCTTCCCTTATGTTCATCTGTTTAGTATTCCCTATATGAGTGAAGTTATATGATATTTGTCTTTCTCTGACTGGCTAATTTCACTTAGCATAATACCTTCCAGAGGCACCTGGGTGGCTCAGTCGGTTAAGCCTCCGACTTCGGCTCAGGTCAGATCTCACATTCGTGGGTTCGAGCCCTGCGTCGGGCTCTGTGCTGACAGCTAGCTCAGATCCTGGAGCCTGCTCCAGTGTTGTGTTTCCTTCTCTCTCTGCCCCTCCCTCTCTCATGCTCTGTCTCTCTCTGTATCAAAAATAAAGAAAACATTAAAAAAATTAAAAAAAAAACCTTCCAGTTCTATCCACGTAGTTGCAAATGGCAAGATTTCATTCTTTTTGATTGCCGAGTAATACTCCAGTGTGTGTGTGTGTGTGTGTGTGTGTGTGTGTGTGTGTGTGTGTCTCATATCTTCACCATTCATCCACTGATGGGCATTTGGGCTCTTTCCATACTTTGGCCATTGTCGACAGTGCTGCTATAAACATTGGGGTGCATGTGCCCCCTTGGAAACAGCACACTTGTATCCCTTGGATAAATACCTAGTAGTGCAATTGCTGGGTCATAGGGTAGTTCTATTTTTATTTTTTTGAGGAACCTCCATACTGTTTTCCAGAGTGGCTGCACTAGTTTGTATTCCCACCAGGAGTGCAAAAGGGATCCTCTTTCTCCACATCCTCACCAACATCTGTTGTTGCCTGAGTTGTTAATGTTAGCCATTCTGACAGGTGTGAGGTGGTATCTCATTGCAGTTTTGATATGTAGAAGGTTTTAAACAAGGCAGAGACATGATCAGGAATACAGTGTGGGAAGATCACCCTGGTGACTTTATGGAGATTAATTTGGCAAGCGGCTCCACTGGAGGTAGAAAAACTGTTAAGAAGGTATGGGCACAGTCCTACCCAGCAGTGGGAGTGTGAAGGATGCATGAATACGATCAAAGAGGGAACAGCCAGAGTGGCAGACAGTAAGACACTTATACAAGATGAGAGAAGAGAGTGTCAGAGGACAGAAATGTCGGAAATGATAGAGATGAAAATAAAGACAACCTTAGGAAAGGAGCTGTTATCATTGGCAACATGGAGGTTGATGTGTCCTATCTGGAACACTCTTTTGGGATTGGCTGAACAATTTATGGATTAAGGGGTCTCCAAATCTACACAGAACTACTGGGAGATGCAAGGCAGCTGACGACTCCCCTTGACTTTGGAGGGACAGGCTGCACATCCCTCTCATTGGCTGGTGCCCTTCAGGGTGCTGGCGGAGGCCAGGCCAAACAGATGGAACCTGCCAAAGAGGCTGGGTCTCCCCTAGGGAACCATTTTTAAGATAAGAAGTCCCCCCATTTGTAATTGAGCACTAGGAAGGAAGGTAACCAGGATCAGTGGTAACACCGGGGAGGCTTGTAATCCTGCTTGTCTGCAGGCCTTTCACGATGACATTCTTCCCTCGTCTTCCTCAGCTCCAGCCTTGTAGCTTCTTTGGTGCTTGCTCTTGCCACCACCCCTCAGCACGCTCTGCCTGAGGCCAGGCATATCCTGTCTGGCAGTAAAATTCAATCACTGAATAAGGCTCTGGGCCCCTCACTGGGACTGAATCCCACTGCACCTCTTGTAAGTTGTGCGGCCTTGGCCAAAGTTCTCTGGGCCTTGGCTTCCTTAAAGTATAAAATGAAGAGCGCCTGGCTAGCCAGATGGATTCAGTAAATAGCTGTTTTGTTATTTTTTTGTTATTTTAATTTTTGTAGAGGTTATTCTGTCACATGGAGTCCCCCCTTGACAGAGAGTGAGAGTGAGAAGAGAAGTGACCCCCGGGGGCAGCATGGAGTCTGCACCAATCCCTGCTCAGGACTGTGAAGATTCCAGCTCTTTCACCCACTGTCTTAAGCTTTTTTAGTTTTCTGATCTGTGAAATAATAATAACTTACCTTGATGGATTTTAGTAGGGCTGAGAACTAGTAAAAATTATGTTTATCTACAAATGGCAGAAACCCTGTAAGAACTGTAGGCTAAATCTGCTAGGTGTCCATTTGTCTCTCATGTAAGAGCCCAGGAGAGAGCATCTGTGGCTGGTAAGCTGGTTCTGCTTAGATATTCCTCAGAGACCTGACCTCTTCCCTCTTTGCTATGTTGCATCCTGTTAGTTTCATGGTCCAAGATGGATCCCAGCCATCAAACCTTTGCTCCATGCAGTAGGAGGGAGAGAAAAGGATGATAAAGAGTCAAAGAGTAAATCTGTGTCATCTCTTGAGTAAGTTTTCAGAAAACTGCCATAGGGCACTTCTGATAACACTCCATTGGCCAGAACTTACTCATGTGACCTCACCCAGTGGGAGAGAAGGCCAGAAAATGAAGGCTCTATTCTGTGCAGCCATAGAAAGGGCTATTCCTTTAGAGGACGGTTAAAAGTGGGTATTGAAGAGGCAGCTGGTTGGGTCTGGCCCATGTGCACCATTTACTCCTTAGCACATAGTAACGTGTAACAGACGCCTGTTGGCATTACTTTTATTGTCCATTTACGTGCACTTTGCTCATCTGAGACCTCAAGAGACTCTCAGCTTAGCTCTAAGGTTTCTGGCACCCAACTGTTTTAATCCCAGGAGCAGTCCTTGGGCCTGTGAAGCTAGATGTATTCTTCCAGGTGTCCTTCCAAAGGCTTCACCTATGGGTTTGCAATTATCAGAAGGAGATCAATATAACTGTGTTATTTCTAGGAACCGGGGCATACACCCTTCAAAACATATTAGGGTAGAGAAGGCTTCAGTCTTCATGGTTTAAAATAGAGTCTAATCTTCAAATTGTATAGAAGTGCCAATATGTTTTTAAAAATAGCTGATAGAAATAGATTTCGTCTGAATGAATTATGTATGGAAGAAAAAAAGTTGGTAGAATTAGATGGAAACCTTCATAAATGATAAAGAAAGGGTTTGAAAATGTAGATATCAAGAGGGGGTGTACCTCTTGAGTCAACACAAGTAAGACATTAAGTTCATGCGATGTTACCAAATTGGGCATGCATATGTCTGTTTTCAATCAGAAACTTAAAAATGAATAGGACACTCCAGAGCCAGGTCAAGAGCGTTATCCATGTCTGTTCCACTGGGCAGAGTCAGGACGAGGGTGAACTAAAAAGAGTTACTGAGGGCACAAAATTTAGGGAGGTGTCTCTCTCAGGGCTTTACAAGTCCCTGGGTGTCACATTTGCCTCACCTACTCATGTCCCTGCCATTCAACGTGTAGTTTATCAATGGCCAGTGTTTAAAAAAATAAAAGGGTGTGTTTTGTTATTGATTTAAGAGGCAGTCTTTAAGGATTCTGCATTGAAAATTTCAAAGTATGTAAAGGTTTTGGGAATATACTGATACATATATAAAGGAATCATGGAAGAAGACTCACCAGAAATAGTTTGAGCAAATGAGAAAATTTCAGTTAATATCACTGAAATGCTACTAAAATAATTTCAGTAAACATGATTTACTTTATAATAATACTTCGTAGATACTGTCAGATAAGAAAACTGAGTGTATCTTACTTTTTAAAGTATATAATAATTAACAATGTCCAGCTACTTCTATTTCTTTCATGAATTCATGACTATAAAAATGGGGCAATTAATAAAATGATATATCTTCTCTTTAAAAGTTTATTACAGAAGTATTTTGTTTTGTTGTTAAAGGTTTTCATTCATAAGTGAAACAACAATCTGATCCTAGCCTACCAGCTCAGAGCAAAAGAGTGAGTTCAAAATGGCAGCCACTGGTATTTCTGCTATACAAAACAGATAAAATTCTCAGAACATGATCATTTAACGATATTACTGGCAATGACAATGTGACTCCAGATGTCCCCAAACTCTAACACTCAACTTGAGCTCTCATTTTAGGCTTTATGTTTTCCTTTTCCCGTTTTGCTAATGACACAAATATAATTTAAATCCTTGATGTATTAATTATAGTCAAAGACACATTGTACAACAAATCAATCTGGAATTTCATAGCCAAAACAGTCTGATCTATATATAGTTAAGGACACATCTCACAACAAATCAGTCTGGAATTTCATATCCATCCTACATAGTCTGATTTATTATACTTCAGCAAACTTGCACTTCTGACCATCTTTGGATTAAACTGCTTGAGTAAGGAAAGCAAGATTTGTGTTGTTTTGCCAGTGCCAATTTTATCTATTGCAACCAAGACATTCTTTCCAGTTAAAGTTGCAAAATCATCTCCATTAATTTATATTATGGCTCCAATTGAATGGTCATTGCAATAGCTCTTTGGTCTCATCACATCTGGAGTTAGGGGAAGGATATATTACTATTTCTGTTCAGTGCTTTGTTATAATACAGCAAGTATGCAGAGAATTTAACCCCCACCCCAGGGCCTGCTGAACCCCAGCTGGGCTGCCATGTGATATCCTCCTATCCTCACAGATTTTCTTTCTTTCTTTCTTTTTTAACGTTTACTTTTAAGAGAGAGAGAGAAAGAAGGAGAGGGACAGAGAGAGAGGGAGACACAGAATCCAAAGCAGGCTCCAGGCTCTGAGCTGTCAGCACAGAGGCCGATGTGGGGCTCAAACCCATGAACCACAAGATCATGACCTGAGCCATTGTAGGAGGTTTAACCAACTGAGCCACCCAAGTGCCCCCACAGATTTTTAAGTGTAAGCCATTTTGTTCAGTACATGATTAGTTCTTTAGGAATAAGTACCTTTCCTAAATCTCAGTGTAATGATTAGATATACAAAATAAATCTAGGTCTAAACCTGCTACAGGATCACCAATCGTGATGCAGGGCTGTGGGCAGCCGTAAGGCAACTAGCTGAGGTGGAGGAGCACGCAAGATTGTTTTTAACTCACCGTTTGAAATTCTTATATTGTTAACACAGGTTGGATGACCAGACCCCCTCAACAACATCTTAGTAGAAAGATCACTTTTGTCTTGGTTTGCCCAGGACTGTCCCAATGCTGTCACTGAAAGTCCCTCATCTTGGGAACCTCCTTAGTCCCAGATAAATGGGACACCTGATCATCTTCACTTGAAGTCAGAGTCCCAACTCTGCTATTAACTAGTCGTATGACTTTGAACATGCTGCTTCTTACCCTGAGATTGTTTCTAACAGAGGGAGAGGCATCTCTCTTTCAGGTCTATCGTGAAGTCCTTGGGTGAAAACAGTGCTTGAGGCTTGGATTCCAGTATTAAGGCACTGCTCATTCCCAGGGACTCAGTTGATGGTCTGCCACTTAGTGTAAAGGGGTTCTCTACACCCACCCACACAGCCCTGGCTGACTTGTGTATATAAGGTGTTTTTTGACTCAGGTATTTGTAACCCAAGGACTCCTTTTCCATATTTACTAAAAGAAAATTCTGAGCCTTGGTAGTTTGAGATATTACCTTACTGGAGGCCCAACATCTCATTATGCTGATAAATGTGTCTCATGTTTGGTTATGGGGCTATAGTTTATCTTGGGGTTTTTAATGTATTCAGTGTCACATCAGGGGGATTTATAAGAAACACTACTGGTGTTTAAATGCATTTGTAGAAAACCATTTTCAGTTTTTGAATTATAACATGGATGTAACCTGATTTTCAAGAAAGTCAGGAGAAGCAAGGGTAAGTTTCAAACTGAAGAAAGGGATCTGGGCTTTTTTTTTTTTTTCTGAGTCATTAAAGGCACCATCCTGGGGGCTGGATATTGGATCTACCACAAATACTGGGGCTGATTTGAAGGGCAGTGGTCATGCTTTCTGAGTACTTTGTTTTTAAATTTTTTTTCTTTGCTAAGGACTAACATATTTTAGTAAACCCAGAAAAGAAGAGGATAGGTGTTGGCTGAGTGTGTGATCCGAGCAGATTGAAGTTGGATATAAGAATATTCTGGAGTGGTGCCTGGGTGGCTCAGTTTGTTGTGTGTCCAACTCTTGATTTCAGCCCAGGTCATGATCCCAGGGTCATGGGGACTGAGCTCCACACTGGGCTCTGCGCTGAGCATAGAGCCTGCTTAAAATTCTCTCTCTCTCTCTCTCTCTCTCTCTCTCTCTCTCTCTCTCTCTCTCTTTTTGCCCTTCTTCCTTGCATGCTGTCTCTCTTTTTCAAAAATTAAATAAAATGAAATAAAATTAACAAAAAGTATATTCTGGAAAGCAAAAAATGCCAAAAAAAGGCAAGCTCTTACCTAGTTCTTCAAATTCAAGAAGCTTATTCATTTCACATTTCAAAAGTTCAGAGTATCTTAAATTTGGTATCTTTTCTGAAAAGCGATTATTTATTGATGATACATTTCATAATTATTGCCCACTTACAGTCGAGAAAATATGTTATTCCAAACTCTGATATCCTACTGCTTCCCACTTTTATCCAAACCCAGTTCATTGGTGGTTAGTCTATTATTTCCATGTAAAATGAAAAAAACAGAAAAAAAACAACTTAATGTAGCTTAGTAAACAGCAATAACAACAAATACGTATGTTTGATGTTGTTGTTATAACTATTACAGAACCAAGCTGGATCGCTTGCAGAAAAACCAAGCGGCGCTCAGAGAGCTTGGTGGATTAGAGTTTTATTTTACACTGGTGGATTCAGAGGAGATCCCTTTCCAAAGATCTGAGACTTGAGCACAAGCATGGGGGGCAATTTATGGTCTGTTACTTCCACATTCCTCATTAGTAGTAATTTGGAGCACAAAGCAAGCAGGGCGGGAAGAGCCTGGAAGAACTAAGCTCCTACCAGGTTCTAAGAACTAATGCTTATGTTAGTCCTGTCAGCCATCTTATAGTGCATAACTTTACTTATTTTCCCAACACATATATACACATATACATATATATGTATATTATATATATGAATATAAAACAGATAGTAGACAGATTTAAGGGAGATGAATATTGAAGCCATAAATTGGTACCAGGCTTAGAGTTCACAAGAATAATTTTTCATTGGTCCTGCTCTGTGTCTTGGGTCCTGTTCTGTGTCCCGGGCGCTGCTGTGTGGCAAAGATCAAATCCAGACACTTACCTGTACCATAAATTCCCTCACTCAAAGGTGACTCTCCAAGGTCTGGCAGGTCTTTGAGCAAGACTCTTGATGACAGCACACTCCCCAAAAGACTTCTCTGGATGACTTAGAAACCTCCTTAATGCAAATGGAAATGTTAACTTTGAAAACTTAGCAGTTAATGTAATATATCCTGATGAATAATGCAGGTAAGAGCACGTGATAAAGAAATGATACCAAATGCATTTTCAGGAATCAACTCCCTTCCTCCCTATCCAGCCACGTCTCGAGGGATTGTATCTCTTCATATAACCCAACACAGTGCCTTGCAGAATAATCAAATCATGATGATTACAACCACAGCAGCAAGGACATCCCAGTGTTGACTGCTCTCAATAGTCTGTCATCTCCCTTCATCTTCACCACGAACCTGTGCAGTGGCTGCTATTATCATTCCTTCTAAAAAGGAAACAAGGGAGGAACAAAGCTTAGAAAGATTTAATAAAGTGTTCAAGGACACCAATGTGAATTGGTGGAACGTGGATGTGAACCCAGAAAGTAAGACTCCAAAGTCTAATACTTAATCATACTTGAGTCAGTAAGGAAGGTCTCAATAAATGTGCATGGAAAATGTCAACCATGTGGCACTTTACAGTTGTCAGTAGCTTTTCCATGCATTAGGTCCTCAGCAGCACTCTGTGACTTGAATGAAATATTCCCGTTTTATGGATAAGAAACTAGAGGCCCAGAGAGGTAGAAAGACCTGTCCAAGGTCACACAGATAGTAAACCAAGTCTAGATCTTAAATATGAGTCTTCTGATGCTTAGTCAAGGAAGATTTCCCAGCCAGAAATTCTGTGAGCTTCAGATTCCTTACTTGTAAAGTGGGGACAGTACCTACCCACATACCTGCTTACTTGACAGCTATGACACAATGTAGGCACCAAAATTAAATTGTCCTATGAATCAATGCAAGATCATATTTAATTAACACTTGAAGTTTTCTGAGTTGAAGACCAAATGGAAAAAGAGAGTTCAACACTTTACTGAGAGGGGAAAAGACAAACAAATGCTCTGAGTCATGCTCTACATAGGACAAGATGACTGTAGGCTTGGAAGTCCAGACAGGAAGAGAAAGTCAGGGAAGGGGTGGGGTGGGGAGAAGAAAACAGTGTGGACTCTGGAACTGGGTTCAAATCCCGGCTCTGTCATTTAGTGAATCACTCAGGCACCCTGGGCAAGTCAATTCCTGTCTACTCTGCCAACAGAGTGGACATGTAAAATGGGGTTAGTAAAGGAAGCTACTTCACAAAGAGGCAGAGGGCATTAAATGGCCTGGTGTACTTCTTATGGTTGGTGGCTTTAGAAGGCAATAAATAGTTCCCATCACAATGGAGATGAGGAGAACGTGACATAAGATAGAAAGAAGTGTTATGGTGGGTGTCCATCTATGGTTTTCAAATTATACAAGGTTTCCTGTCATATAAGGCACATTTTCCAGTGGATTCGTGGCAAAAATTTTACCTCAATCCCAGAGCAGGAAGTCCTACCTTTTCTGAGCCTCAGTTTTTTTCTTGTATAAAATGGACATCTTTCCTACCTCCTGGAGACAATATGAGATCCAGTGAGATAATGCAGGAGAAAATGTTGGGAAAAGCCTGTGGTGGTGGTAATGATGATGATGACATTATGGTTTTTAAATTATCTTAAAATTTAAGACAACAACAGAGTTTTTATAAACCCGACTCTATGTAAGATGCCCTTATAAAAAACAAATATGTAGGGGTGCCTGGGTGGCTCAGTCGGTTAAGCATCTGACTCTTGATTTTGGCTAAGATCATGATCTCACATGGTAGTGAGTTCAATCCCCTCATCTGTTTCCATGTTGACACGGCAGATTTCTCTCTTTCTGTCTCTCAAAATAAATAAATAAATAAAAATTAAAAACAACCCCTAAATATGTAAATGAAAGCTACGGCAACTATTTAAGGTGAGTATTTATCAGAATATCCAGCTAAGAACAGCCAGTGTGCAAACTGAAATGCAAGGGCGGCCAACAGAGGGAGGTAGACGATTACTCTGGTGTAGCAGTAGCCCATTTTGCCAGTACTCAGAGCGGACTTGACAGTGACACTGTGCAGACTGAACTGGATCATAGGACATACACATGCTTGCACGAGCTCTTCTTCCATATGCTCTGGGAATTCAGGGGATTAAACATTTGAAGAAGACCGTTGACTCGAAGGGGCTGATGTTTAAATGGGATGGTCATCTCGGAGGCCACATTGCAATGGTCCTGGGCCATCCTCTTTGTCTGCTTTCTTCAGTCCTCCCCCAGATCTCCTTCATGCTTTCATAGTGTTCAGTACTCCTCTTGTATCACACTCCCTCACTCTTCTCCCGACCCCACATCCAGCCTACAGAATATCCCACTAGCTCGACCTCCAAAATATATCTGGGATCTGACCACATCTCACCAGCCTGCTCAAGCTCCTAGTTTTTTTGGGTTCTTGCAAAGTCCTCTTTGATTGTTTTCCTGCTTCTGCCCCTTTGCAATCATTCTCCCAGGAGCAGCCAGAATGGTGCTTTTGAAACACAAAACAGATCACTCCCCAGACCAACACTCCCCAAAGGCTCCTTAGTTCACTAGAGCAAAAGCCAAGATGGACTGTGAGTCTCAGGTGCTTCTCCACTTCCCTAATCTCATGCCTCTCTGTTCTCATCTTCTCCTTTCTCTCCCTTGTCCATCTGCTCCTGCCACACTGGCCTCCTTGCCACTTGCCATTCTCCATCAGGGGCCTTGTGCAGGCTACTTCCTCAGCCTGCAACAGTTGCTAGGTGTTTGCTTGGTGAGGTCTCTCTGCTCCCCACGTCTAGGCTTAAATGTCTTTCTGTGAAGTCTTTCTTGACCACCCTAAATCCACTGTACTCCTTCATGCATCTTCTGGCCCTCTGTCCCTTCTCTGTACACTTAAAAAAAAGTTTTTATTTATTTTGAGAGAGAGAGAGAGAGAAGTGGAAGGGCAGAGACTGAGACAGAGAGAGAGAGAGAGAGAGAGAGAGAGAGAGAATTCCAAGCAAACTCCTCACTGTCACATGGGGCCCAATGTGGGGCTTGAACCCATGAACCATGAGATCATGACCTGAGCTGAAATCAAGAGTTGGATGATCAACTGGCTGAGCCACCAGGCACCCCTGCACACTAATTTAAAATTTCATAGTGCTTCCTATGTGTCGGAGACTATCTTAAGCACTTCCAAAATATCTTGCTTTACTCTTACAACATTCCCTATAATGTGAGCCTTATGCTTGTATTTTATAGATGAGGAAAATGAGTTACAGAGAAGTTATGTAGCTTGACCAAAGTCCCAGAGCTAGGATAGGGTAGAGCCCGGCTGTACACTCTGCCCAGACTGCCTCCCAAATCACTTTGCACCATGTGACATAGTATGTACATATGTAATTATTTATGTTCTCTCTCCCTTCACCAGGCTGTAAGTTCTAAAAGGTCAGGGACTTTTGTCAATTAAAAAAATTTTTTTTATGTTTTATTTATTTTTGAGAGAGAGAGAGAGAGACAGCTTGAGCAAGGGAGGGTCAGAGAGAGAGAGAGAGAGAGAGGGAGACACAGAATCTGAAGACAGGCTCCAGGCTCTGAGCTGTCAGCACAGAGCCTGATGCGGGGCTCGAACCCACGAACTGTGAGATCATGACCTGAGCCGAAGCCAGACGCTCAACCAACTGAGTCACCCAGTGACTTGTGTCAATTTTATTCATCGCTGTATTCCTAGCACATAATAGAAAATCAGTAGGTATCTGTTGAATGAACTAATGAACTTATTATAAGTAAAATACATAAAAAATAGCACACAAGGTCTTATTTGCTACTAAACCCCAACACCTGGAGAGTACTTGGCCCAGTGAAGATACACAATGACAAATTCATTCATTCATTCACTCATTCACTCACTCACTCATTCATTCATTCATTCATTCATTCATTTATTCAGCAAGTTTTATTAAGCCACATTGTCTATGGCTCATGGCACTAACTCACCTCAGCTCTCTGTGCATACCTTCTAAACACTGCTTATAATAAAGGCCTATTTACATGCCTGTTCCTCTGAGCTGGCTAAATTTTTAGAAGGCATCTGTCTTTTTCATTACTCTAATTCTAATAATACAGTGCTGTACAATAACATAGTTCAACATATTGATTGAAACTGAAGTATAACATATTAAAAACCAAAATGAAGTCATCAAGGATGAAATAAAGCAGACCCTAAAATTAATACAGACAAGCAGCAAATTAACCCAACTGTGTATCACATTGATAACTCAACCACCCAGACAATAGGAATTAATTCAAGACCTGTTTTTTTCTAAATTTATTTATTTTGGGAGATAGAGAGTGAGAGGGGGAGGGGCAAAGAGAAAGAGAGAGAGAGAGAGAGAGAGAGAGAGAAGGAGAGAGAGAATCACAAGCAGGCTCTGCACTGTCAGCACAAAGCCCCCAAAGTGGGGCTCAATCCCACGAACCATAAGATCATGATCTGAGCTGAGATAAAGAGTTGAATGCTTAACTGATCAAGCTTCCCAGGTGTCTGGATTTAAGATTTGTTTTGTTAGCACATAATACCTTGATTTTCTATTATTAGTGCCATCTATTCTAAGGGCAAAAATAACCACAAATAAATCTTGAACTTTAATTAATAGGTTTGTATTGATATACTTCATGTTTTGCAGGCTAGACCAAAAGAATACATGAATGGATATATACAATGGGAGAAGTTGAGGATTTGAATTTGCGGGGTACTGTGAATGCCTACATATTTGTAGATGCAAAATCATTTAGCTACATTGCTAATTTTGCCATATTTATCTTAATTCTTCTGAGGTCTTAATTCAACAATATTTGTAGAATGTTTACTGTATTCTGGACACTGTGCCGAGCACTTTACATGAAGTATTTCATTTAACCCTCACCTACTACACTGTGTGATATGTATGACTCTTATTAGAAAGGTGAGAAACTTGCCCAAGGTGATGGCAAAGACAAATTTGGTCTTACCCCAGGATTGTGCTTATAATCACAGAGATAAATAAGACTATTGGTAATTCAGCCCCATCTTAAAGCTCTGCATTGGTTTGTGACACTAAACTTGATGTTACTGCTGAAATAAATAAACCTTATGGAGAACAAGAGACTCTTTGGAATGACTTAATTTGTCAATGAAAGCATTTGTGCTCATTTAGAATAGAGCACATTTTAAGGAGCCTGGGAGGCAAGAATGTGGGGTTTTAGACCTGGCTCTGCCTATGTGATGCGCAGCCTTGAACAAGTACATTAGAACCTCCTAAGTCTCTGCTTCCTCTTTTCTGAACCGAAGGGTCCAAGAAGTCACAGACTCAAATGTCTACAGGGTTTGAGACAAATGAATAAAATGGCCCAATAACCTGTGCCCTGTCTATGGTGTCAGTGACCTCTCAGCTCCAAATGTGCACATCTGAGGTCACCAGATCTTTCTACTCATGGAGGAGAGCTAAGAATGAAGACTTTTATGACCTGAGATGAAATCTTTCAAATCTTTTAATTCTTAAATTTAAAAAAATAGTAAAAAGTTTGCGTGAGTAAAAATAAACAAAACACAACAAAAAAACACAAAAACCAAGCCAATACCAGTATGTGATCCTTGGTCCAACATCTTGTGGTTTTAGATCAGATGATCTCTAAAGTCAAGGACTCTTTGTAGAAAATGAAATGGTCCCTTCAGGCATGAAGCAGATGTTTTGTGCCTTAAATGGTGATATTCAAAACTGATTATCTCGTCCATCTTCTCAAACTCTTCAAGGTTACATTAGAAGAATGGACAAGTGTAGATACCTCTTTGGACCGCCATCTGCTTACCTATGGAATGAAGAGGTTGAAGGTTTCTGGAAAGGGGGAATAAAACTAATATCCATTGAGAACATGTTGTATTTCAGAGACTTTTCATAAATCATACCATTTGTATTAGTTGGAATTCTTCAGACTCATAGAATCAAAATGATGTATGTGTGTATATGCATATATGCACACATATCTGTATACACACACATGCAGAGGTTTATTTTAATTTTTTAAAAGTAGGCTCCACACCCAGCATGGGGTTCAAACTCATATCCTGAGATCAAATCACTGTTCCTTCAACTAGCCAATAGAGTGCCCTGAGAGATTTGTTTTAAGTAATTGGTTTTTGTGATTGTGAAGGCTGGTAAATCTAAAGTCTACACAGTGGATTAGCAAGCTGGAGGCTCAGGAGAGCTAATGATGCAGTTCAAGACTGAAAGTTGTCTGCTGGCAGAATTTCTTCCGTTCAGGGAATGTCAGTCTTTGTTTTATGGCCTTCAACTGACTGGATGAGGCGCATCCTCATGAAAAATCATCTTTACTCAAAGTCCACTGATTTAAATGTTAATCTTATCTACAAAAAACACAATCTCAGTAACATCCAGAGTAATATTTGACAAAATATCTGGTTATTGATCCTCACAATAATCTGAGTAGATTTCTGTTACCATTTTACAGATTAGTAAACTGAAGTTCTGAGAAATTAAATGATATTTCAAAATGGTGCGTAGGGGTGGAGCTGGCATTCAAACTCAAGTCTGTCTGACTCCAAAATTCATTTCTTCATGAAATCACTTTCATGATTCTAGATATTAATGCTACTATTTGATAACATTTGATTTGGTTAGGTCCAAGTTTGTGGTAGACCTGAAGAGCTAACTGCAGAATCCAGATCTCCAATCTGGACATCCAGAGAGACCTTCACAAGAAGATATTGTCAGCCAAGTTGCCTTATGTGGACTATATCATGGATGCTCCTTCCTTGGATCCGGTAATGAACCAGGAATCATTTTCTTACACCTGGGCCTTTTTCAAGATCTGCTTATATTCTATTCAACAAATATTTGCTGGGCACTTCCAACATGCCAGGCCTGCTGCTTGGAAGCTGTTGATACAGAGTTGCATGAGACACATCCTTGGCATCATGTTGTGGTGGGTCTAGCTAGGGAGCAAGGCAAATACAGTGCAGTAAATGGAGCTCTGAAGGAAACTTGAGAAAGGAGACCTAATCCTCTGTCCCTATGACTCTGGAGTCCAGGTATGCCTGGATTTTGTATCCTTGGAGTCTAGCACTCTGCCTAGCATATATTAAGTGTTCAACAAATGCCCACTGAATGTCTGTGTGAGTGAAGGAGTTGATGAAAATTATTTATTCATGTGTCTGTACTTTTACGACATGATTTTCTCTTTGAGGGCAGGGGAAGGAGCTAAAAATACAGGCTCATGACTTGGATCATCTGACTCTAAAGTCGTGCCACCCCTCTTATTGGCTGTGGAATATGATTACTCCATGGCTCAGTGTCTTTGTCTGTGAAATAGTGCTGCTAATAATAGCACATGCCATAGAGCCACTGTGAGGATCACAGGAGTCAGTGAAGTGAAGGTGATCAGTGGAGCACCCAGCACAGAGCAAATGCTCCAAGACAGGAAATCTTCAATTGGTGTAGTCACCATTCATTTCTGTCTTTGAGCTTTAGCCAAACTCAGTAAGTAATTGAGGGTGATCAATGGGTGACTGAACTACTTTATATTAGGCTACTGGGGAAGGCGGGCAAGCAGACTCTTCCTTTCTTTCCTCTCTGGTTTCTTCACTTCATCTCACTGCTTCATCTCCCTCAAAGCCTCACTAGCCCTTGAGACCTTGGAGATTGGGGCAGTCTAGTCCTGAAATTATTCACATCTCAAGGTGAATGCTTATTCTCAAGTGGATGAGGAATTTGGGCCTTCTTCAAAGCGTGAAGGAAAGAAGAGCAGGGCAGCCTTCTTCTCTCCTACATAGACCTCACTAAATGTTAGTTGGAAGCACATTCCCTTTGGAAAACAGCCAAGTTAGCCTCCTTGGAAAAAACTAACTCTCTAACAGTTTCTCAGCCCTCCCAACGAAGCCATCAGGACTTTTCTGGGTCTTTGGCTTCCCTCACTTTTTCACATACTATCTCTTCAGCCATAGGAAGATTTTTCAACCCTTAAGAAGAATGTGTCTGCTGCTTTGGGCATCTCTGCATAGAGGCAGTTAAGTGGAGACAGATTTGAGGATTGAGTTAGCATGGAAACAACTTGTTTTGTAGCTTTGGGCAAGTCACTTCACTTCTTTAGGCTTCAGTTTTCTCATGCATATAGTGAGAGAACTGGACAAGATAATTGCTAACATCATTCTAGCTCTAAAATTCTATGATCCTCGAAGCATGGAGTTAATAAATCTCCATCAGCACACATGTATGAAAACAAATGCTGTCTTAGGAAAATTAGTTTAGCAGTAGCTTGTAGAATATATTGTGACACTAGGACCCTGCAAAAGAGGGAACCATGTAGATGCCCATTAGAATCAAGGAAGGTGATCACTCCCTCTATTCACAATCAGAGGGACCAAAGTACTCAGTGCCTCCCCTTCCCCACCACATGCCATCTCATACCCAGCTAGCTTCCAGTGATTCATAGCAATGACTCCCACCTTCCCTAATGAGCACAGCCTAACATAAGCAATTCTTTTAATGAATACTCTTGTGAATTCCTTGAAAATGGTGAACATGATTAATTCCCAGAAATTTTTGCTGTATTTTGGTTTGTTTCAGATCACAGAGGAAGTAGGAACACCTTTTAAAAGGATCAACTCTCTTGGTTTCTCATTTCCCTTCTCCTTAGTTACACCATGTTCAATTAGATCAGACAGTGCCACTCTGGATGTGACTTGGCATGGAATCACCATAATGGCCAGAATTCAAATTTGGAAGACGTCAATGTATCTTTACATCTCACCCTTTATCTTGGCTTGGCAGAAATTATTAACAGTGGGAAAAGATTACATTAAAATGTCCACATTTCAATTAACCTTCAGGTACACTTGTTTGAAATCAGTCAAAAGTTTTTGCCAGAGAGATGCAATAAAATATACTTATTTGATCCAAGGCAGGGAGTGGGGGTAGCAAAACAGATGTATTTTGGAAGAAGGAATAATATTCTAAAATATGTTTTGTCCTTTTAGATTTAGAATGACAATATGTTGAATTTTCTCTCTGAATTGAAGAGCAATTTTAGTCAGTTAAGAATATATTCTTGCTTTAAAAAGTTTATTTATTTATTGAGAAAGAGGGAGAGAGAGAGAGAGAGTTAGAGAGAGCGAGTAAGCATGGGAGAAGGACAGATGGAGAGGGAAAGAGAGAATCACAAGCAGGCTCCATGCTGTTAGCCCAAAGTCTAGTGTGGGGCTCCATCCCACAAATCATGAGGTCATGAACTAAGTCAAAATGAAGAGTTAAATGCTTAACCACTGAGCCACCCAGGTGTCCAAAAATATATTCTAGGGGCATCTGCCTAGCTCAATTAGTTGAAAGTCCAATTTCAGTTCAGGTCATAATCTCCTGGTTTGTGGGTTTGAGCCCTGCATCAAGCTCTGTGCTGATAGCTCAGGGACTGTATCCTGCTTCAGATTCTGTGTCTCCCTCCCTCTCTGTCCTTCCTCTGCTTGTGCTCTGTCTTTGTCTTTCAAAAATAAAAGAATATAAGTTAAAAATAAGTAAATAAATAAATAAATAATAAAAAGAATATATTCTAAATAGACATGTGACAAAGAAAAATTAATGGATATAATCTTCGGATGACAGATTCCAGATTAAACTGATAAACATCAGAGCATTTAGGGTTTTGTCCTAAACTTTCAAAGGTAGGCTCTGCCTTTCCTATTGTCTATGATGTCTTGGTCAAAGACTCAATGCTGGGAAAACTTTATGATCCTTTTGTCATGTAATCTATGTGAGGTCAATGGAAATCTCTCTCTCTCTCTCTCTCTCTCTCTCTCTCTCTCTCTCTCTCTTTTCCAGTCTCAAAATACAAACGATTCAGAAAACACTCAGGCTATTTATTTCTGGATTAGAGAATAAATGACAGCTCTAAATATCCACAATATTGATATTCAAAACTTGCTCTTCAAGTTCTGCTGAGTTGACATATCTTATTTGTATAGGTCTTGAGCTTTTTGGGGAATGGAGAAGAGAATCTGGAGTTACATGCAATATAACAATTATAGCAAATATTTATTGAAATAGTTGCTGTCATTAACATTTATTTATATAAGGTTGATTTATAAAATAATTCTTATAACTTTGTATGTAATTATGAAACAAAATTTGAAAAATATGCTAAAAAGAGGAAGAAGAAAATAAAAGCCACATCTAATTCCATCCTCCAAAGATAGTCACCATTTTAATATTTTTGGTATAATACTGAACTTAATGCCTGGCAAAAAATAGAAACTCAGAAAGTCTTAGTCTATTGCAATACAAAGAAATGGAAAGATATCTCATGCTTGTGGATTGGAAGAACAAATATTGTTAAAATGTCTATACTATCCAAAGCAATCTGAACATTTAACACAACACAACAGAACATTTGTCACACAACTACAACAGAAATTCCTCAAATTTGTGTGGAACCATAAACCCCCCCCCCAAATAGCCAAAGCAATTAAAAAAAAAAAAAGCAAAGCTGGAGACTTCAAGTTACATAACAAAACTGTAGTAATCAAAACAATATAGTACTCGTCAGAGAAAGAAAAATAACCATATGATTTCACTCATGTGCAGAATTTAAGAAACAAAATAAATAGGTAAAGAGAAAACAATAAGAGAGAGACAAATCAGAAAACAGACTCTTTTTTTAATAATAAAATGCACTTTTATGAATGGATATCCTACATAGCTAATTAATTCTTATAGAATACATTCTTTGATTTTTGTCAAATTCTTATATCTATAGGCAACCTATGGTTCTAGTTAAATCACAACTTGGCCAAATTAGGCTATGAATAAATACTTGATTACTATGTCATTTAGCAAGGAAGTTGCTTATGTTATTGGTGAACAAAGGTAGTTCTGAGCTGATTGTTCATTGTTATTTTCTGTTAGATTTAATAGTTTATTTTCAAATTGGTTTCCATATAACACCTAGTGCCTCTCCCCACAAGTGCCCCCCACCATGACCGTCACCCACTTTCCTCCCTCCTCCTCCCCCTTTAGTCCATGGTTCATTTTCAGTATTCAATAGTCTCTCATGATTTGCGTCCCTCACTCTCCCCAGCTCTTTCCCCCTTCCTCTCCCCATGGTCCTCTGTTAGGTTTCTCCTGTTAGACCTATGAGTGCAAACATATGGTATCTGTCCTTCTCTGCCTGGTGGGAATGTAAACTGGTGCAGCCACTCTGGAAAATAGTGTGGAGATTCCTCAAAAAACTATGAGTAGAACTCCTCTATGACCCAGCAATAGCACTGCTAGGGATTTACCCAAGGGATACAGAAGTGCTGACACATAGGGGCACATGTACCCCAATGTTTATAGTGGCAATTTCAACAATAGCCAAATCACGGAAAGAGCCTAAATGTCCATCAACTGATGAATCAATCAAGAAAATGTAGCTCATATATACAATGGAATAGTACATGGCAATGAGGAAGAATGAAATCTGGCCATTTGTAGCAATATGGATGGAACTCGAGGGTGTCATGCTAAGTGAAATAAATCAGGCAGAGAAGGATAGATACCATATGTTTTCACTTTTAAGTGGAACAAGAGAAACTTAACAGAGGACCACGGGGGTGGGAAAGGGGAAAAAATAGTTAAGGGGAGGGAGGGAGGCAAATCATGAGAGACTCTTGAATGCTGAGAACAAGCTGAGGGCTGATGGGGCAGGGGGAGAGGGGAAGTGGGGTGATGGTATGGAGGGAGGCCACTTGTGGGGATGAGCACTGAGTGTTATATGGAAACCAAATTGACAATAAGCCATAAAAGAAAATAATTGTTATTAAGTCAAGACAGACCATCCATATTTCATTAATATTCTGATACTTTTGTCAAAGAAATACATCTCTAAAAAAATTTACTCCTGTAGATCCTTAGTAATTTTTCTACAAAAAAATTTTTTTTTGTTTTAAATAATGAGGTTAAACTGTAGACATACTTTTCTGGCTTGATTTTGCCCTTTCGTTTTTTAAGTTAGATTTCATAGATGCACATAGAGTCAAAATGTTTTGAAAGACTTATTAAAAAACAGCCTCTTGGCTTCACCAACCCCTCTTTCCTCCTCTTCAGAAGTAAACTTGTTCACTTTTTTTTTTTTGCTGTATCTTACAATGTGTGGTATCTTAGATTTGATGAATTGAGGTATATATCAAGAAAGACTTAGAGTCAATACTCTTGACTCAGATGTTTACTGTAGTGTTACTTCTACCAAAAATTTTGAAACATAGCCATAGATCAAATACATAGAGTATGATACCTTTCAGTTGGAAGATTCATTATGTTGCTATAAAAATAAGCTTCAGGAAGATTTCCCAATGACTTAGAAAATTCCTATGTGGCCATGTTAGGAGATATAAAATGGGTTAGAGGTATCTGATGAGAGATAATGGATGAAACACAAGCATTTACTTTTTCTGACTTCTAAAATCACACCGAATGAGAAAAAGTGAAACATATAAAGAAACGCATAAATCTTTCAGGATAAAGACTTTGAAGGAAAAGTTAATGATAACTACATTTTCAAAGGTAGACAGCAGCTGCACTTTAATGGACTTAATAAATTCAAAGGAGCTATATCTAGCTGGCACAGGGGGAGGCCAAAATTATTCAATTTTATAGTGCTTGTTATGGGTTGACTTATGTCCCCCACAAAAATCATACATTGAAGCACTGATGTCTGGTACAGAAATAGGGTCTCTAAAGAGGTGAGTAAGTTAAAATAAGATCATTTGGGTGGGCCTTAATCCAGTATGACTCTTGTCCTTATAAAAAAAGAAATTAGGACACACACCTGCACATGACTGAAGCCCCAATGTCTGTGAGGGGTTTATGACACTTCTTAGTCTCCTTCCCTTTTGCAAATGCTCAGGACTATGACATCAGACTCACAACTCCTTTTGGCATCTGAGTTCTATTTTATCTGTGTATCTCAGTTGAAAGGTCCAATTTACCCTTTTGTGACATTTGCCAAATCAGTTATATCATCAAGTTCTAATCAGAAAAAAGAAAGAAGTATTTACAACAAAACGGACTTAAGGAAGGGAATTTATTACATTAGTAATGAAAGAGGCCAAGAAGCCAGATTGGGATTGGAGATGGGTAACACCAAGAAGCTATCACTACCCCCCGACTGGAAAACCAGAGGGAGGAGAATGTGTCATTATAACCTAGGGGCCAGGTGACCTGGCTGATGATGGGACCATGATGGGTCTGAAGGGCAGAAGTGGAGGTGACATACTTGCTGCAGGAAAGGCTGATTTAGGCAGAAATGGTCGGGGAGTAGCACCCACTTTTTCCTTCTTCTTGTCCTCCAGGTTCCCATGAACCCTTCCACTGACTGAACTCAGAAAGAAGTCAGAGGACACAGGAGCCCTCAGGGTCAGCCCTCTCCCTCTTTTCCCCCCCATTCGGAGTAGCGCAGGGTACAATGATAATCCTGAGGGTGATAAGGCCCAATGTAATCCCTCAAGAGCAGGAAGAAGAACTCATGGCGTCAACCTTCTCCCCGTCAATCCTCCGGGAACCTCAGCAGTCATATCAGTGCAAGGGAATCAGTTTAGTTTTCAAATGTCCTAAGCATAGATTCTGTTTTCTGGCCATGTTGTTCCACTGCAGAACGCTAGTCTAACATCATCATTAAAGATCCAGTAACTCTTCAAGGAGGTCTTACTCTTTGACTGTCACACTTGGACAACTGGGCCCATGCTTAGGGCTCCCATGGTAGGAACCTTTGTTGAAATTCAAATGCTTAGCAACTCCCCAGAAGCATGACCATCAAGCCAAAATGGTGGGGTGAGGTGGGGATTCCCGTGGTAAGTTCATACAAGCCAGAAGCAATCACCTTTTCTATCATGGAAACATAGTTTGGAGCCTGACTTTCCACTTCCTCATATGGAATTCCCCTCTTGAAACTTAACCTTAACCAAGATCATTCCAACCACCAAAAACATTTTATGAGAGCTGAGCTGCAAAGGAAAAGTTTTCAAGTTTTTATCCCTGTTCTTCCAGGAAGCTATTTGGCCCCTAAGAAAATTTCCACCTCCAATTTTGTGAAGCCAGAGACATTCTACTAACATTCCCCCAGGACAATAGATGTCCATCAAAGTTAGCTGGAGACCTTGTTAAAAAACAGATTGTTAGGTGTCTGCTTCAGGAGGTCTGGAATGGGCCCTGGGAACTTGCATTGCTACCAAGTTCCCAGGTGATGCTGATGCAGCTGGTCTAAGACCCACGTTGAGGAGCACTCTTTTAGAATGTGTATGGTTAATATTAAGAAACAATGTCAAGTTGATGAATCCTTCTCTGTAAGATACAGCAAAGCGTCACAAGCATGTTCCCCTGAAAAAGTGCAAACTCAGAATGTGGAATTTTTGCAAATTCCCTTTAAACTTTGGAGCTTAAGCTTGGAGACTGATGCACTGGGCTGACCTGAGCAGAGACTTTCATGTTCAGGTAGAAAGTGCCAAGGACTTTAATGGTTGAATACAGTTGTATGTTTGTATTGTTGTGCATTTGTATGCTGGGAGAGTAAATTGTGTTGCTTTCTGCCACCATCTGATATTAGGCTAGCGTGGGCTGTTCAAAATCATTTGCTGCATCAGAGACAGGGAGCTGTATATACCTACTTACAGAAGAAGAAATCCATTCAGAACCCAGTCATAAAATGACACAGTTATACCAGTCTTCCTTTCCTTTGCTATTATCAATTGACCCCAGGTTCTAACTTAACATTTATGTCGACAATATTTTTCTCCTCTTCTCTTGTTTTGCATCCCTCTCTGATTTTCTTCTTACATATTACCTCTGGTCTTAACTATGGCAATAGCTTCTTCTTCCATCAGGTTGGAATGTATCCAGTTCTAACAGAAAATCCAACATGTCATGGGTTAAACAAATGTGGGGTTATTTTTCTCATGTAACTCAAGTCTAGAGATTGGTGTTGGTTAGAGTTGGTTCAATGGCTCTGCAGTGTCAGTGGTTTTGCACTATGATTTTCTTGGTCTTTCATGCTTGCTACCTATTTGTTGTATGATGACTGCTTTACCCCAAGATAGCACATATGAATTGAAGGGAGAAGAACAAGGAAGACTGGTCTAGCCATGCCTTTATCTTTTGTCAAACAAACAAAAGCAATGGATGTTTTATTGTCTAGAAATGTTTCATTGGCACGTGAGTAGTTCTAGCTGTAAAAGAACTTCAGAAAATATTATGTTTTTTCTAGATTTTAGAGTAAAAGTGACACAGGAGACAGGGTTGGGAATATCTATCAAACTTTTTTTAATGTTTATTTATTTTTTTGAGAGACAGTGAGACAGAGCACAAGCAGGGGAGGGGCAGAAAGAGTGAGACACAGAATCCAATCTGAGCTGTCAGCACAGAGCCTGATGTGGGACCTGAACTCACAAGCTGTGAGATCATGACCTGAGCCGAAGTTGGATGCTTAAACGACTGAACCACCCAGGTGCCCCGGGAATATCTATTGATTTTGCTAGAAAATACTTCTTTGTTTGGCTTCCTCATATATCTTCTTCCTTCTAACATTTCCTTTTAAGTCAAAGAAAATGATGTACATAGGGGCGCCTGGGTGGCTCAGTCAGTTTAGTCTCCAACTTCACCTCAGGTCATGATCTCATGGTCAGTGGATTCAAGCCCCACATCAGGCTCTGTGCTGATAGCTCAGAACCTGGAGCCTGCTTCAGATTCTGTGTCTCCCTCTCTCCCTGCCCTCTCCCACTCAATTTATGTCTCTCTCTCTCTCAAAAATAAATAAACATTAAAAAATTTTTTTAAAAAAGAAAATGATGTACCTTAGAGCTGTCATAGGAAGTTGCCATTAAACAACAAAAACAACAGAAATCTGTTCTCTTACAATTCTGGAGGCTAGAAGTCCAAGACCAAGGTGTCAGCGAGCAGGGCCATACTTCCTCTGAGGCTCAGGGTAAAAATTTTCCTGGTCTCTTCCTAGCTTCTGGTGACAGCTGCTAGTTATTGGTGTTCCTTGGTTACAGCTTCAACTTTCCAGTTTCTATCTCTGCCATCACATGGTATTTTCCTCTTCTTATAAGGCCATTAGTCATATTGGATTGGGGCTCACACTAATAATCTTATCTTAATTAGATTATATCTGCAAAGACCCTATTTCTAAATAAGGTCACGTTCATAGGTCCTGAGGGTTAGGACTTTAACATTTTAGTGCAAGACACAACTCAACCAGAACATGCATCTAAGTGTTACCAATTTTTTCTAGTACTTACGTTAGGTGAAGGACTATCTTAATGCACTGCAGAAATCTCATCTTTTAAAGCTGTGTCTCAATTTAAGAAAATCTAACATAAAAAGCTCAACTTCTGGAACAGAAAATGACCTTAAGTGATTCATCATCTTAAAAATGTTTCAAAAGCTCTATTAAAAAACTCATTGCTGATTTTCTTTCAATGGAAACTTCTATTTCATTAAAATATAAGTTATCTTACAGCAATTCTATTTACATAAAGTGGTTTTTTATTTACATAAAACTTTTAAAAGATTGATTTTACTGTGAAAAGTAAGGCTTACCTATAATAAATCTAATGAATATTCTTCAAAATACTGTCAGGAAGCACATTCCATTTTGCTGACTTCTGAGAAAGTATAAATCGAAATGTGTCTGATCAAGTTATTAGAGAACAGAACAGTCAGTATGTAATTGAGAGCCAAATTGTGTGGTACCAACTAAACATGCTTCTCTGAAACCTATCATTTTGAAATTAAAATCTTGAAATCCAAGCTCTGTATGCAACTAGAATGGAATGTGAGGAGGAAGAATAAGAATTTCACCATCAATCTGGGAAAGCCTGGACTAGTGTTCTAATCTCGGTTCTGCTATTTATTCTTTTTGTGACTTTGGGTAAAGTAATTACTCATCTGAGACAGCTTTCTCAGAAGTCAGTGGCTCAGAACAATAACCATCTTAGTGTGCACAAATCAGTGGGCTGGTAATGTATCTGAGTGGGGGTCCAGCTAGGATAGCTCAAATCTCTGCCCATACGGTCTCAGCCAGTGTGGCTTGCCAGGGACTGGAGGATTCAAGATGGCCTCATGCACACGTCTGCTGCCTTAGCTGGAATGGTCTGAATGACTGGGGACTGACTAGGATGACTGGGTGTCACTTTTTTGGTGTCAGCTGGAATCACTCATATGTCTGGAACCTAAATTCTTCTTCATATGTTCTTTTCTATCCATATAAATAGCCTGGACTTCTTTCTGTGGTTGGCTGGATTCCCCTCTGAGTAAAGGAATCTATGGGAGCTCCTTAGAGTCTAGGCCTAGAAACCCTAAAGTATGACATTGACTGCATTCTGTTGGTCAAAGAAAATCACAAATCCAGCCCTGATTTTGGGGCCGGGGACACTGTCACCTCTCCTGATGTGAGGAGGGGCATAGTGACCACCTTTGCAGACAATCTACCACAAAGACCAATGAGGAAAATCAGCCTTTGCCACACTTCTCCATGAACTTGACTTCTCTCAGTGTTAGTCAAAGTTAAACACTTAAGAGCACTCAAAGCCTCTCTATGGAGAGGACACAGTCTTGAGGGGAGAGGAGGGAATAAAAAAATCATTCTGACAAACTTTTACACATGTGAACCTGGGATTGCAAACACAGAACCTGCTACCTCTCACCAGTCCTGTATCCACTGCAGATTGCATTCGTTGTCCACAAAGTCCATTTGTATCCTTACCATTATTCACAAAACAAGGCTCTAGGCCACCATTACAGATCTGACAGTTTGCAAAAGAGAAAGTGGCTCAACTTCTGAGGGGCAGAGGAGATACGACAATTTTGAACATGCTCTACAGGTAGATCCTGGCATAGCCTGCTCTATCCTGGCTTAGGCCACTGCTTTAGCCCCTTAGCTTGGAATAGCAGAGTGCCCTTAATAAAGTGGTATTTGAACCGAACTGTATTTGGTTCTCACACTCAGATGAAAGGGGAGAAAACTAAGACTCAGAGAAGTTGAACAATCTGCCCAAACTCCACAGTTGGATGGTGGTGCCCCCAAGCAGCCTCTTCTACTGTCCATAAAGCCTCACATAATCTCAAATCTCAGAATCCTAGACCACGGGAGCTGAAGTAATGGCATCAAGCCTCAGCCCTTTGTTTTACTGGTTAGGAAACAGAGGCATAGAAAGTTAAAGATTTTTCCAATGGTTAAATCCAACAGGGCAGGTTAACCTCAAGACTAGAGCCCAGAGTTCCTGATTCTTGGGGAATTGCCTTTAACCTCAATTTCAGCAGTTAATCAGTGCAATTTGGCTGACCTCAAATTTGTGGCCCATCCATTTGGCTGATCCTTGCTATGAAATCAAGTAGGGAGAGAGGCGGCTTCTCATAGAGTCTGACCCACAGCCTGAAGCAGTTCTCATACCTTAATTTTGTTAGGAAGGCTGTGGAACATTTGAATAAATCTTTGAGTTTAAAATTAGTCTAGTAAACAGGATACCAAAGATGAAATCTGCTGCTCTGGTAGATGTTGTTATTGCCTTTGATTTAATATTTTAATAAGGAGGCATTTTGTTAAGAATGAAATGTTTTAAAATTTTGATAGGTTATTTATAGATAACCTAATCTCATTGGCTTCTTGTATTTATAGAAATAGACTTACAACCTCTCAAAAGCTCTCTTTTCCAGACCTGAAAATTGTGATTTAGAGACAATGATGCAAGTCAGTGTCATTTTCATTTCTTGAGTACTATTGGGAATGAGGCACTCACCTATACTAAGTCATTTTGCCTTTTTAAATCTAGGTGAGATAAGCATTATAAATCCCAGTTATGGATAAGGAAACTGAGAATATTTTCCCCACAAATTTCCCACTGGTTTCTATTAATTGCTAGCTTTTTGCTAAATATTTTTATCAGCATACAAACATGCAGTTAGTTTCCTGTGTAACAAAATGCAGACACACAAACAGAAAGATGCTTTTCTGGACCCCTGGATTGGTGATCTTACTTCTTAACCCCCTTTTGCAGAAATATTCAATGAAAGAGTTAACTAAACTCACTGATTGCTATTCTTTTCCTACTGTCTCTTGAAGTCACCGTCTGCATTTTGGCCCATCGTATTACCAAGAGAGTTCTGGCCATGGTCATAACAACCTCCATGTTGCTAAATGCCCTGGCCATTCATCAGTGTTCTCCTTCCTTGACATCTGACCCAGCTGATCACTGCACCCTCAGAAACACACCTACTTCCCGTGGCTCCCAGGGTATCATACTCTCTTGGTTAAGTGCTACCTTATTGACCACTCCACTTTTGTCTTCTTTGCTGCTTCCTACTTTTCACCTAGACCTCTTCATGTTGGAGGCCCAGATCTCAGTTCTAGAATTCCACAAACTTCCTTGCTTGCCTCAGTCTTGTGGTTTGAAATACCACCATAAACTGATGGGTCCCACAATTTTATCTTCTTTTCAGACCTCTTTCCTGAACTCCAGACTCAACTATTCAAATATCTCTTGAAACCTGCACTTGGATATTTAAGAGCTATCTCAGAGGTATCTGTGTGGCTCAGTTGGTTAAGTGTCTGATTCTTGATTTCAGCTCAGGTCATGATCTCACAGTTTGTGGGTTTGAAGCCTGTATTGGGCTCTGTGCTGACAGCATGGAGCCTGCTTGGGACTCTCTCTCCCTCTCGCTCTGCCCCTCTTCTGCTCGTGTTCTCTCTCTTTTCCTCTCTTTCTCTCTCTCTCTCTCTTTCTCTCTCTCTCTCTCTCAAAATAAATAAATAAACTTAAAAAGGCTATCTTAAATTTAATATGTCCCACATTGACTACTCACCATCCATGGTGCTCCTCAAAAGTCTACTCAGTTCTCAGGTTGCACCTGTCTCATTTGTTGACAGCTTTCTTGTTCCAGTTGGTCAGGCCAAAACTTAGAGTTGTCCTTGGCTTTCTCTTTAGCTACTATACTCCACACAAGACAGTCCAATTAATTATGCTTTCAAAATATATCTAGAATTTGCACATGTACTGGCAATTTTTCTGTTACCCCCATGATCCAAGATACTCTTACCCCTTATCTGGATTCTGGCAGCAGCCTCATACTTGGTCCCCAGTTTTGCTTTTGCTTGAAACAGCTGAAGATTGTCTCTTAAAATGTAAATCAGAGCAGGATACTCTTCCATGTAACCTGTAGTGTTCTTAGATCTTTATTGTTTTTTTTTTTTTTTTTTTTTTTTTTACAAAATCAAGGAGTGAAGGGCATTTAGGTTTTTATGTAAAGTTTTCAGAATGTTAACTATATAATGTTAACTATGTCAACTATGGTTGACCCTTGAAAGTCCTGGAGTTTAGCAACAGCAACCTCCTCATACAGATGAAAATCCATGTATAACTTTGACTCCACTGAAACTCAACTACCGGGATTCATGGGGAGCTCAGCTAGTTGAGTGTCTGACTTCAGCTCAGGTCATGATCTCATGGTTCATGAGTGTCAGCCCTTCATCTGGCTCACTGGCTGCTGTCCTGTCAGAGCAGAGCCCACTTCGGGTCCTCTCTCCCTCTCTCTCTTGACCCTTCCCCGCTTGTTCTATCTCTGTCAAAAATAAACAAATGTCAAAAAAAGATAAAACTCAACTACTAATAGCCTACTATTGACTAGAAGACTTATCAATAACAAATAGTTGATTAACACATATTTTGTATATAATATGTATTATATGCTATATTTTTACAGTAAAATAACCTAGAAACAAGGAAATGATTTAAGAAATCATAAGGAGAGAAAATTTATTTATAGTGCTCTACTGTATGTATATATATATATGTGTGTGTGTGTGTGTGTGTGTGTGTGTGTGTGTGTGTGTGTATGTATATAAAAGAAATCTACATATGAGTGGATCCACATAACTCAACCCCTTTGTTCTGTTGTTCAAGGGTGAATTATAATTACAAATGTTAAAAATATTGTGTAGGACACCAAAAACCACATATCAGCAGTCCACATTTTCTTACTTTTGTGCTAAGATCAACTCCCTGCTGAAAAATCTGTTCTGGTCTCTCACTAGACCCAAGTCCCACTGCAATGTGTTAGTAGCTTTGGTATTCTTTTTGTCTTCCTATTGGTGTGTGTGTGTGTGTGTGTGTGTGTGTGTGTGTGTGTTTTGGGGGAGGGTAGAGCCTTTTTACTGCAGTGTAACATACACACAGAAAGTATGCAAATTGTAAAAATGCTTGCGAGTTTTTCCCAAGATGAACACACCCATGTAACAAGCCCTCAGGTCAAGAAACCATGTTTTTACCACCCCGGAATCTTCTCTCACACCCATTCCAGTAACTACTCCTCATGGATAACCATATCTTATCCTACACCAGGGAGTATTTTTGCCTCTTTTAAACTTGATATAAATGGAATCATAGAATATATACTCCTTTGTGTTTGGTGTTTTCAGCTGAGCATTGGGCTTGTGAAATGCATTTCCGTTATATGTTGTTATAATTTTCTCATTCTTATCACCATACAGAATTTTATTGTGGGACTATATAATAATTCATTTACCCATTGTCCCATTGTACTCTTTTTTAAATAGTAATTTATTGTCAAATTGGTTTCCATATAACACCCAGTGCTTCTCCCCACAAGTGCCCCCCTCCATGACCACTACCCCTTTCTTCCCTCCTCCTCCCCCTTCAGCCCTCGGGTTCATTTTCAGTATTCAATAGTCTCTCACGATTTGTGTCCCTCTCTCTCCCCAACTCTCATTCCCCCTTCCTCTCCCTATGTTCCTCTGTTAGGTTTCAGTGAAGAAATGGGCCAAAGACATGAACAGACACTTCTCCAAAGAGGACATCCAGATACCCATTGTACTCTTGATGAGCATTTGGGAAATTTCCAGTTTGGGGGGTCTTAGGAACAGTGCTGCTACCATCTCATACATGCCTTTTGGCAGATCTGCGTACACACTTCTATTGGGTATATACTTGAGGAGTGGATGGCTGAGTCATTGGTTATGCATTAATGGTTGCTACCAACAGTTTTCCAAAGTGATTGTCACAATATACACTATCTCAGTGGATGAGGGTTTACATCCTTGCTAACACTTGACATTTTTATCATTTCCATTTTGCCCATTAGGGTGGGTGTCAAGAGATACTGTGTTGTGGTTTTAGATCTGTTTTTCTTCTAAATCTGTGCAAGGTGGGTCTTACTGCTGGTACCACTACTATTTAACCTATATAATCCCTGAGGAACTATTTTAATGTAAATTCCTTAAATGGCTCTCCACTGCTTTGGGGAGAGAGCTAAAACTCTATGAACTGCTCCCCCCCCAGCCCATTTTCCCCAAGTGCCTTCACTCAAGTCACATGGAGCATCTGTTCTTTATGCTTCTTTCCCCCATGTTTTCCTCTTTCATGCTCCTTCCCAGATTTGGTCTTTCTATGTGTGGTTTTCTCTGTCTGGAACCCATTTTCTGACATCGTGCCTGACTGGCATGTATCAGTCCTTATGACCAAGACAAAACATTGCCTCTTCTAGGAAGCCTGTCCTGACCATCATGACCTAGCTGCTTATACTGGGCCAAAATACACACTTTGCTAGTTCACATCCATCAGTTTTTCAAGGGCAAAGGCAACTTATGTTTGTCATAGTGTATAAGTGACAAATGTTTTTTGAGTGAATGAATGAAAAGCAAACGAATGCCTTTATACAGAAGATTTGGAAATGGGAGCAGAGACTTGACTGTGTTATTTATCTAAGAGGATTAAAAAAATAATATTGGTAATAAAAATAATAATATCCTATGCTTCTTTTTGCTAAACTGGCTTATGCAGAGGCTTGGTTCTGGAAAGCACAACAATACATTTCTTCATTCAGTTCAACTCCAGTGCTGAAAGGACATTGAGAGACACTCCAAGCTCTTGCAAAAATGAATTCCTTTAATCATAGCAGTTACTCAGTAGACCATAGGGAAAGTGATTAAAGCAGATGAGTCACTGCTGGGTTCAGTGAGAAGTAGTTTCAACCCTTCCCTGAAGGCCTGGCAGGTGAAGTTTGACGTCCTTTTGGCTGTCTTCAGGCTCCAACATGGTCGACACAGGTTTGATCATTTAGTATTTTTCAGACTTCTGAAATAGGGAAGCTCTTATAACCCAAGAATTATCTATGGAACAATGGGCCACCAGTGAGCCACTGGAGTTAGCTTTAAATATCACAGTGTTATGATTCTTAGTGAACAAAATCATATTGACTGGTTCTAGACATAAAAGTATTGATGGATAAATCCAGCAGTCTGGTTTAAGAAGCACTTACCAATGTATGCCAGTGACATTGGGCTAAAGGAGAAAGAAAAAGGGTGCCTGGCTTGCTCGGTCAGTGTAATGTGTGACTCTTGATCTCAGGGTTGTAGGTTCGAGCCCCACATTGGGTGTAGAGATTACTTAAAAAAATCTTTAAAAAGACAAAATAGAAGACAACATTGAATCCATAACCCCGATGGGGCTGCCAGCTTTTTTTTTTTTTAACTCAAACAATCAGGATTGATTGAAAGAAAATTACCTTCTAGTGAAACTCATTCATTACAGTTGCTTTAAGGACATAATGTTATTTTAAAATTATTTTCATACTGAAAAAAGTAACAGAATGGATGAAAACAACAATGAGATATCATCTCACACCTGTCAGAATGGCTAAAATAAAAACCACAAGAGGGGTACCTGGGTGTTTCAGTCAGTTAAGCATCCGGCTTCCGGCTTTGGCTCAGGTCATGATCTTGGTTCGTGGGTTTGAGCCCCGTGTCAAGCTCTATGCTGACAGCTAGCTCAGAGCCTGGAGCCTGCTTTGGATTCTGTGTCTCCCTCTCTCTCTCTGACTTCCCCCTGCTTGTGCTGTCTCTCAAAAATAAATAAAAAACATAAAATTAAAAAAAAAACACAAGAAACAACAAACACTGGTGAGGATGTGGAGAAAAAAGGACCCCTCATGCACTATTTGTGGGACTACAAACTGGTGCAGGCATTATGGAAGACAGTTTGGATGTTCATCAAAAAGTAAAAATAGATCTACCTTATGATCCAGTAATTGCACTATGGGGTATTTACCCTCAAAATACAAAAACACTAATTCAAAGGGATATATAGCCAAATTATGGAAGCAGCCCAACCATCCATTGGTAGATGAATGGACAAAGAAGAGATGGTGTATATATGCAATGGAATATTACTCAGCCATAAGAAGAATGAAATCTTGCCACTTGCAACAACATGGATGAAGTTGGGAGTATATTGCTAAGTGAAATAAGTGTCAGAGAAAGAAAAATGCCATATGATTTCACTCACAGATGAAATTTAAATAAGAAAACAAATGAACAAAGAGGAAAAAGAGAGAGACACACACACAAACCAAGAAACAGACTCTTAGCTATAGAGAATAAATTGATGATTATCAGAGAGGAGGGGAGAGGGAAGGGCGAAAAAGGTGGTAGAGATTCAGGAGTGCACTTGTTGTGATGAGCACTGAGTAATTCTGAGTATAGAATTGTTAAATCACTAAACTGTACACCTGAAACTAATACAACACTGTAACTATACTGGGGTTAAAACTAAATAACTGAATAAAAGAGAAGAAAAAGAAACACCTCAAATGTCAAAACCAAACCAAAGAAAAACAAAGGGAAACAAACAAACAAACAAAAAAACCCCAACCAGTTCCCCACTGTGCGTGCCTAGGATGTGGCTTTCATCCTCCTGCTCCAAGATGACAGCCGGTGTTGCAGGACGCTTCAAGCAGCAGGATGAATGAACGGACCACAAAATGGGAGCAGAGTACCTTTTTCTTTTTTTAAAGACAAGATTTCTGTCCACAGTCCATTGGCCAGAGAGTAATCACACAGCCACCTTTATGGGCGTACAGGCAGGGCAAGGGCACATACTTTTTATAAACTTTCATATAAGAATAAAATTCAATCACAAATCTTTGGTCCAACCTTCTAAGAAAATTTGAAGCAGAGAATGGTTACCCACTTACTGGACGGCCAACTTAAAATTTAGAAATTCTAGTCTTGGTCATTATACCATGTCATTCCACAATCGCTTATTTAACAAAGCAAGTACATGATTTTTATACCCGTACATTTAAAAATTTTAATGTAACAATAGAACCAGAAACATATTATTGTCCCAAGAGAGAAGGAAACTAGGTATGTTCCAAGAGAAAAAAAAGAAAAGGAGCACCTAGGTGGCTCAGTTGGTTAAGCACCAGTCTTCCGCTCAGGTCATGATCTCATAGTTCATTGGTTCGAGCCCCGCATTGGACTCTGTGCTGGCCGCTCAGAGCCTGGAGCCTGCTTCACTTTCTGTCTCCCTCTCTCTGCCTCTCCCCTGATCTCTCTCTCTCTTTCAAAAATAAACAAACATTTAAAAATTTAAACTAGAGTAGCAGAATGGGGGATTCTAAGCACCACCATATGAAAATGCTTGTGCTCTGTGGGAGACCACCCAATGCACCACCCTCTTCCCACCAGCACGAGCTCCACAGAGGGAGGGACCATATCTTCTTCATCTCTACAATCCCAAGGCTTGGTGTGGCACCTGGGTCTGATAGATGTCCAATAATCATTTGAATGAGATGGCATCTATCACTCGCACATTGGCTGTGTTTGTGGATTTTGTTTTTGCTATGCAGCAACTTTTGAAACACAGCTCATCACTTTCTTACATCTATAATGAATGAATTGTATTAGCTTCTAATGTCAATTTTACTGAGAGGTTTTTAGGGAAAATAGAGAAAAAAGCTTTCCTTACAGAGCGTGAAGCATTTTGTCCTGCATCAAACATGCACTTCTAGTCTCTCACTCTGTCTTAGCTTTCAGCCCTGGTTCCTTCTCTTCAAAAGTAGAGCTTCTTCCTTAGAAGTCTATGTTTCCCAAGGAGTAAGATACGTATCCACAAGAGATGCTTTTAGTTGTACATGTAATGATTTTACAACATTCCTAGAAATACTGTAATATCATATCTTGTGGGCCAAAACCCCACTATTCTTAAAATTTTTTCTTAATCCATCTGAATACATCAACAATTATGATTTCAGTTTGCTATTATGTTTCCTTTCTTTTTTTATGTGTTCTATGCCTTTTTGTTGTACTTTTTCCTTTTAACAAAGACTAAGCAGTATTCAGGCCAGATATAGATGAGATGGTGGTTTCTTATTTTTTTAATGTTTTTTAAATTTATTTTGAGAGAGAGAAAGTTAGGGAGAGTGTTAGTACAGAAGGTGCAGAAAGAGAGGAGAGAGAATCACAAGCAGGCTCCACGCTGTCAGCACAGACCCAGTGAGGGGCTTGAACCCATGAACCATGAGCTCACGACCTGAGCCAAAATTAAGAGTTAAACACTCAACTGACTGAGTCACCCAAGTGCCCCCAAAACCAGATGGTGGTTTTTTATCTATACTTTAGTACCTTAAATTTCTTCAGATTATATTTATTCTTATGATTACTTCTGTATATATAAAATTATACTAGTTTTTATTTCTTTTATTTTTAAGTTTATTAATTTATTTAGAGAAAGAGAGAGATGCAGAGAAGGAGAGTGGAGAGACAGAGGATCAGGTTCTGTGCTGATAGTTTAGAGCCTGACACAGGGCTTGGACTCATTAACCATGAGATCATAACCTGAGCTGAAATCAAGACTCAGACAATTAACTGACTCAGCCACCCAGGTGCCCCTAGTTTTTATTCCAATGTAGTGCAATAAATGTTTCTTTTAGAATAAATTCAAATTTAAAATTCAGTAAATTCAAAGAAAAATAGTAATTGATGATTGATAACTTTAGAAAAGTAGAAAATTGTAATATTTGCGATGTGGAGAAATGGCATTAGATTGAGCTGGATTTTTCTTTATTATTATGGTTAAGAACAGAGAGTTTGGTATGGTATAATGGCTAATTTTATGTGTCAACTTGGCTAGGCCACTATACCTAGATAGTTGGTCAAACATTATTGTAGATGTTTTTAAAGATATGACTAATATTTAAATCAGTAGATTTTGAGTAAAACAGACTATCCTCCATAATGTGAGTGGGTCTCATCCAATCGGTTAAAGGCCCTGAAAAAAAAAACAACTGACTTCCCCCATTCAAGAAGGTGTTCTGTCAGCTAACTATCTTTGGACTCAAACTGCTACTCCTCCTTGTGACTCCAGCCTGCTAGTCTACCCTGAAGATTCTGGACCTGCCAATCCTTCACAATCAAGTCAATTCCTTAAAATAAATCTTTCTTGCTCTGTCTCTGTGTCTTTCTTCCTCTTTCTCTCTTTACATACACACGCCCACACGCAAACACCCTACTGATTACGGTTCTGTCTGGAGAACTTTGATTAGTATATAGTGTTACTTGCATTTTAAATGAGGCTCAAAAGTTAAATGACATCCCTTAAATGTGGCAGGGCAAGGACTCAGCCATGGTTGCAAGTCTGTCCATGATATCATGTGGCCTTTGCAATACAGAGACTGTTACAGAAGAAAAAGGAGACAAAAGTGTTTTCAAACTTTAGTAATGACCCAAGAGATCCATGGGGATAGCAGGTCAGGAGAAAGCAGGTAAAATGGATATGAAACTCCTGTTGCCAAAGAGAAAGTCCACTTGGATATCGTCCTTCAGAAAGTCTCCAACAGCATCCGCGGGCACGTGTACACACACACAAACACATCAAACTAACACTCAGTGAGCTCAGGCTTAGGATCAGTTACTTGTATATATCTTGAATGCTTGTTCCTGAAAATATTTCTGGAACAGTCATAGCCAATCTGAGTTTATTGCCACCTTGACAGTATAACAGAGTATCAGAATGGGGGGGTATTCAGGATATTTGGATATTTTGAGGTTTGAGGGGTTGGTTTAAGACAGGTCTTTCAATTCAGGGGCTAGATTAAGATTGGTGGACACAGTGAAGCAGAGGCTCTTGGGGGGAGGGTCTGGAAGTGTCTTGAGGTATAAACATTCATTCATTTGATATTCTCTACTGAAATATTGAGCAGTCTTGGGGTGCCCACGTGGCTCAGTTGGTTAAGTGTCCGACTTCAGCTCAAGTCATGATCTTATGGTTTGTGAGTGTGAACCCCGTGTCGGACTCTGTGCAGACAGCTCAGAGCCTGGAGCCTGTTTCAGATTCTGTGTCTCCCTCTCTCTTTGCCCTTCCCATGCTCATGTTCTGTCTCCTTCTGTCTCTCAATAATAAATAAATGTTAAAAAAATTAAGGAATAGTGAGCAGTCTGATGTTCACTTAAGTTGGTTTGATTTCAGAAAGTTCTTAACAGGAACAACAAAGTCACTTGCAACTTTTTATCTTCCTGGGCAAGACTTTCTGGAATCATAAAGTCATATTGTTAAAGACAGTAATGGCACAATTTGTTTTGGGCACTCAGCAACTTTGCAGCATAACTTAGTTTTTACATTCACAAAAAGCTTGCATTACTGTTCAATGTTGATTTTACTGAGAGATTTTTTTAAGGGACCATAGAAAAAAGAGGTTTACCTTGCAAAGGTCTACCTTCATATTGATGAAGACAATAGAATACTAAAGTCATGTCAAGGTAGACAGCATGTATGTGTATGTGGGTTTTGTTATTAGGATCAAAACTCTTGGTTACAAGTGGCAGAAAACAAAACTCAAACAGGATTTTCAGACAAAGAAATTCTGTTGGCTCATGATCCTGCAAAGAATCCAAGTGCAGGCATGCCTAGAACCAGGGGCTTACACTGTTACATCGCCTGTTATGGATATACAATTATTGAAAGATATATCACTATTGTGTTCCTCTGCATTTCCCAACTCTGCTCTCTTCTATATCGGCCTCATTCTCAAGCCAATCTCCTCTACTTGTGGGGAGCATGGAAAATGATGCAGGGGTGCTATTTTAGAGAGAAAGAGAGAGACCAAGAATGTCTCTAGGAAGAGGGGATTTAAATCAGCTATGTGAATGCCTAGGGTAGGCCCTCTGTGTAGAGGAAAAGGCATGGGGAAAAGATCTCAAGTCAGGAATGAGTTTGGAGTGTACAAAACTGGCAGCAGGCCAGTGTCATTAGAACAGGGTAAGCAAAGAAGAGAAATGAGTTGGAGATGCTACAGATTAGAAATGAGGCCAGGGAGAGAAGCAAGGGTCAGATTATATAGATTTACAAGCCATGGCAAAAAGGTTGGACTTTATTTCATACGTGACAGAAAGACTTAGGGGTTAGGGTCGGGAAGGGACAGGTCTGTCTTATGATTCAAACCATTCTAGGTGGAGAATTCCTTATAGGGAGACGGAAGCAGGAAGCCCAATTAGGAAACGAGGTGAGAGATGAGTGGGTTTTGATGCTAGAGCAGCAGGGCTTGTTCATGGACCAGTTGTAAGGCATAAAGGAAACAAGGGAGTCAGGTCTGGGTACTAGGTTTACAGCCTGGATACAGGGATAATCGTGTCATTTTTAGAGGTTGGGATATCTGGGGAAGGAGCAGGTTGGGAGTCAGAGTTCTGGACATGCTTTTTTTGAAATGCCTGTTAGACATCCATGCAGTATGTTAACACTTGGACAAATGAGTCTGAACACACAGGACAGATTGGTCTTGGGATACTTTGGGAGGCAGAAATGTAAATGATGAAAGTATGGTTCTAAGAATCCATCCTTGGGACACTCCAACATATAGACGTTGGGAAGACACAAACCTGCCGAAGGCAACTGAGAAGTAGGGGCCTCTAAGGTGAGGCAAACCAGCAGCATGATGTCTGGCATCCAGGTAAAGCGAGTATCACTCCCAGAAAGACTGAGTGACCAATATGTCAGAGGTCTTCAGACTTTGAGTAAGGTGAGCTCTCAGAATCCACAAGTGGAAATGAGTGCATTACAATTCAGATCTATAAAACACACATTTTCTGTGGATCACTGGCACTGTGCTCTGAAATCCTCATTCCTGCTACTGATGGTGGAAGAGGGGGTTAGTTGATTCAAGATTCCTTCCCTTTTTTGGATTTTAATTATTCTCTCTGGGGGTAATTCAATGTCTTCGGGGTCAGTATTAAGTTCAAAGATAGAATTGCTCATCAGGATTATTTTTCCCTCTCTCAAGGAATCTCTCTTCCAACATCTCATTCTCAAAAAGGCTTCTAGTGGAGGAGGGAATGTATGGGCCAGGGGTGGGGCCACACTGCATTTTGCTCTTTGCTGGTGTATGTGGCTCCTGATAAATGGTTCTTTAGTGTTGGCACTGTTCCTAAGCTCTTGGCCCTTGTCAGCATCCCAGGCCTCTTTTCCTCTACCTTGGAGGACTTTCTTCTCAGGATGGGGAGCACAGCAGCTCTAGGTGTCTTTCACTGCCCTCTCAAAATCCCTTAGCCAATGCCACCTTAATGTGGGTGCTATGTTAAATGAAGGCATTCACTCAGACTCTTGCCATTTGCTTTAGCAATGAGAGGTGAGCAAGCATGAAGCTCCTCCCTTATATGGACTCCAACTTCATGTTGATATTTGTCCTTCACTTCCTTCTACCTTTCAGGGCTTTAATCTTGAGTGAGCATAGCCAGGACACTTCCTTCTGACCCCTTTGCCTTATTCTTCTTAAATTTCCTTTTCCTGCACAAAGGCACATCACTCACATCATATCTGGGGGCCTTCCCTCTCGCTTGTGATGTGATTTCGTGATCCTAGGTGGTTCTTGGTTCTTGGAGAACTTTTCCAATGAAGACTTTCCTGCCAAAAAAAAAAAAAAAAAAAAAAAAGGAGCAAGCTTGCTATTTAACACTACTGTGTCCCTAAAAAGTCAACCTTGAGAGTTAAGGCTAAGAAATAATTTTTTTTTAAGGAATGAGTGTCGAAATGTGTCAAGTTATTCAACAGTTATAGGAATAGTAACATGATTTTCTTCTTGAATTCATTAATATAATGCATCATATTAATGGATGTTCTTATATTGATATATCATATATATTCTTTTTTCAATTGAAATATAATTGACACACAACATTATATCAGTTTCAGGTGTAGAATACAATGATTTAATAGTTGTATACATGGTGAAATGATCAGCATAATACGTTTAGTTAACTTCTTTCACCACACATGGTGATAAAAGTTTTTTTCTTATGATAAGAACTTTTATGATATATCCTCTTAGCAATTTTTAAATGTGCAATATGATATTATTAATGCAAGTTACCCTGCTGTACATTACATCCTCATGACTTATTTATTTCATAATTGGAAATTTGTTCTTCTTGTGTATGGAGTTAATTGGTGGGAATGTAAACTGGTGCAGCCACTCTGGAAAACAGTGTGGAGGCTCCTCAAAAAACTATCAGTAGAATTCCCTTGTGACCCAGCAATGGCCTGCTAGGGATTTACCCAAGGGATGCAGAAGTGCTGATGCATAGGAGCACATGTACCCCAATGTTCATAGCAGCAATGTCAACAATAGCCAAAACATGGAAAGAGCCTAAATGTCCATCACCTGATGAGTGGATCCAGAAGATGTGGTATATATATATACAATAGAGTACTACATGGCAATGAGGAAAATGAAATATGGCCATTTGTAGGAAAGAGGATGGACCTCGAGGGTGTCATGCTATGCGAAATAAGTCAGGCAGAGAAGGACAGATACCATATGTTTGCACACATAGGTCTAACAGGAGAAACCTAACAAAGGACCATAGGGAGAGGAAGGGAAAGAGAGCTGGGGAGAGTGAGGGACACAAATCATGGAAGACTATTGAATACTGAAAACAAACTGTGGACTGAAGGGGGAGGGGGAGAGAGGAAAGGGGGTGATGGTCATGGTGGGGGCACTTGTGGGGAGGAGCACTGGGTGTTATATGGAAACAAATTTGACAATAAACTATTAAATAAAAAAGATAAGAAAATTTTTTGGACATTTTTGTAGGATTGACATTACTATTTTCTCAAACTATTTAATTCTTTACTGAAAAAAAAAAAAGAAATGTCTTCTAATTAGCTCTTCTTCCAAAGTAGAGAACTCCATCCATCCATCTGTCCATCCATCTATCCATCTATCCATCCAGTGTGGTATGGGGCCACAGGGCAACGTTTTCTAAAAGGAATGAAAAATACAACTATTGAATCAGGCACACTATTTTAATAACATTATCTCCTTTTTGTCTGGCCTCTTATAACACCCCCTGAGGTAGTATCATGAACTACATTGCTCTTACTTCTCATGTGCTTTCTGTCCATATCTGATCAGTTGTCTCTCATTCCATACTCTTGTTCGACCAAAGAATCCATGTGCAGCTGGGGGGAGCTCTGCTTTCAGTCTGCTGCTGCCTTTGCCAGACAGACATTGTCAGACAAATGCCAAATTGTGTTTCTTGCATCCTGATATGTGTGACTTCATGTAAGTTACCTCTGGTTTCTGAGCCTAATTTTTATCTTAATTGTAAAATGTGCATAATAATACTGATCTCAAAGGATCTGTCTATGGAGTTGGTATTCCAAAAGATACAAATGATAAAAGAGTACTTAAAAGAGAATTCAGATTTTTGATCAGAGCTTCCAGGTCTTGTGGCTGGGCAATCTCTATGTCTAATAATTTTTATGCCTAACCAGCAAGTCTTGCAACACCGATGGAGTGTCAGACAATTTAGTTTGGTTCTGACAATAACTGCCAGGAGTTCACCTCAGACTCACCTGGACTTGTTCCCACAAGACGGCCTGCCGTCACTTCAGATGCCGGTAGCCCGTGGGTCCCCAAGTTTCCCACACTTTGGTCAAAGTTTGACTACAAAGCCAAGGGTTCTCACCTCTCCCTTTACCCCTGGTTCCATAATTTGCTTCTATGATGCACAGAACTCAGGGAAATGCTCTGCTTACTATTATACTGTGTTATAAGAGATAAAAATGAACAGCCATATGGAGCTACCCCAAAGATTCTGATTCATTAGATCAGGGCTGGTAGCTGCCATATGATGTCCTCTTTCTTCCTGCAGAAGTGGGTGAATCACCACTGCCCAAGTCTGGGACCCAGCCTTGAAGGAAATGGGTGGGAGATTACAAGTGGAAGCTCGTTTTCTTGATTTCCTTCTGAAGTCTGGCCTCTCAAGGACATCTAGTTAGTGGAGTCTCTTCCCAGCTTATCAACAGTCACCAGCAAGAATGAACATGCAGGTGACAGTGAATATTGGTGAGCTTCTTCAGGGAAATGGTTACTGATAGGTTTACTTCCTGGAGATACCAGGCTTCTTCTTCATCCAGATCATTTGGGGAAAAAAAAAAAAAAAGGAGGGGCAGTGACAAGGCCTCCTTGCAAATTTTTGTTTGCAATATTTAGCATTGAAATTACATGAATGAAAAAAATGTGTCAGAAACAGGAGATTGATGGTCTTGTCAGTTAATCTCCTTGTTATCAATTTGTTATGTATTTTTCCAGAAATATATTCTGTTTCCACAACATATTTAGGCAGACACATCTATATCTTTCTTATACAAATGAGATTATCCTATACAAACATCCCATATTTTGCATGGAACTGACTCATATCAACACATAAAATCTCCTGCATTCCTCTTACAATTGCATACCTTGCATGGGTCACTAGGATTATCGTGGTATCTATTAATGTTCTTTTAGGTTCTTTCCAGATTCTGGTACTACAATCCTGAAGTAATTACTAATCTTGCATAAATGGCATTTCCCACACATCTGAGTCTGTTTTAGGGCAAATATCTAGAAAGGGATTTCCCGAGCTAAAGGGTTTGTTTATTTATAAGTTTTATTAGATACTGCCAAAGAGGTTGTGGCAATTATACTCCCAATCAACAGAGTGTGAGAATGTCTCTTTCGAAACACCCTCTTTGTACCCACTCTTAGTCAACTGGAGTCTCGAACTGGAGTTTATTTTAGAAGATAGGCCAGGTTTCTGAGTGTGGGCGACAGAGCACCAGTCTAAAAATGAGAGTGAACAGGACTTAGTCTTGGCTCTCTCATTTCTTAAAAGACATTGGACCACTTACTCACCCTCTCTGGGACCCAGGTTTCTCATTTGATGACAAAACGTTTGATCTAGAGAGATGTTGGCTCCATGAACCCAAATCTGTGACTCCTATCCAATATGGAGTTGATTATGCACCATAATGTGTAAAGAGCTCAACCTATACAGTCTAATCAAGTCCCATTCTGAGCCATCATCGCATGTTAGGTGCCCTGTGAGATACAAAAAATAAAGCGTGAACCTTGATTGTTTAAGATCCATAGGTAGCAAACCTCAGGGTAGTAGCCAACCACAAATGACAGCATATAATCCAGTGTCATACTTGGTGGCATGGACTATAGTGCTGAGATTGTTCAGAAAAGGGAGACAGGACACCAGGCACATGATTCATAGAAAGGTGACATTCCTTTAAGATTTTCAAGATAAGTAGAAATTTACCAGGCAAGTCTGGTAGGAAGGAACCTAGGGGCAGATGGTGTTATGAAAGTCCAAGTCATGGAATGAAACAGCACGCTGGGGCGCAGGGAAAGCCCCCACACCCGATGTGGTTGTGCCTTATCATGTGTCAGCACAGTCATTGAGAAACAAAAGTGAACTCCCAGTCTGACATTGCTTCCATAGCTTTTCCTGTCTCAGGTGACAGCGACTCTATTCTTTCAGTTTGGTCAAACCTTCAAATCACCTTGAACTCCTCTTGTTCATGCCTGACCAATCACCAAATCCTATGGACTCTATCTTCAAGAGAGATCCAAACTTCAAGTCCTTGTCTCTACCTTCACTGCTCCCACTTTTGTCTGGCTCTCACGTCTCTCCACTTGATTGCTGAGTAGTCTGTTTCCACCCATGACTCCCTGCCTGCTATTCTCTGCATAGAGGTCGAGGGATCCTGTTAAAATGTAAGTCGGATCATATCACTGATGGCCTCCCATGGAGCCCAGAGTGAGAGTCAGTCTTTGTAATGACAAGGTCCTACAGGATGTGAGCTGCTCCCCCCACCTTCTCTCCCCAGATTGCATATCTATCATTCTCTCCTTTTCATTCACTCCTTCTCTTCTGCCCACCCTACTAGCTTCCTAGTTAACTCTGGGCACACTCCAGCCTCAGACCATTGCATTGGATTCTCACTCTGCCTAGAAAACTCTTCCCTAAGACAGCGGCAAACTCATACCTTTGCTGCCTTCTCAATGAGGCCTACCCTATGCTCCCAATCCTCCGTTTCATGATCTACTTTTTCTCACAGCACTTATTTTACTATATAATAAAATCACATTTTTATTACATTTATTGCTTATTGTCTGACTCCCTCAAACTCCTGTCCCACTGGAATGTCAGGTCCATGAGGGTGGGGAATTAGGTCTGATTAAGGCAGTAGCACTGCCTTAATATGGTGCCTGGCTCATAGAAGGACTCAACATATATTTGTTCAAGGAATGAATAAATAAATCATGGGCTTTCCTGATGAGCTGGTAATGAAGACAGAATGGGCTGGACAGTCACCATCCAAATGGGTATTTTCTTTTGCCCTGTTTTTGTCCTCTGGTAAGAAAATTAGTATGTCCTATTCTGATTCTCTACTGGGTGCCAACCTATCCATTATTGGAGTAAGAGGGGGAAAAGTAGAGTGATTACATCAAGAACTTTGCTTACTGGCTCTTTCACTCTCCCTGGACCTCTTTTTCCTGTTTGATTCAGTGCAAATTGGGGGCAATGATACAAACCTCCTAGGTTAAAAAAAGAAAACGTAAAAAGCATTTTAGTAGGATTCCTGCCATTTTGTAAGTACTAAAAAAAAATCTTAATCAATTATTGATATGTAACAGAGACATGCTATCTTCTCCTGGAATCATATTCAAGAAGGGCCTCAGAGTCAGATGAAGCTCCTGGAAAATTCACTGTAGGAGAGGGTGAATCAAGCCTCGGGGCTCTAACCCAGGACACCCTCTTTTCATTGTCCGCTCATTGAACCAGAGTTCCCCCAAGTTTCCACTTCCTCTTCTGAGAAGTCACCTCCCCGTGACAATCTTTTGCCAGCGAAGCGGAAAAAGCCAGCTTGGGTCTTAAAAAATTAGAAGCAAGCTCAAGGCCAACCTTGTAAGAAATGCTCTACCTGTGAGTGGCTGCCTGTCTCCCCCGCCCCCTTCCGCAGGAATTAAGGAACCCGCCTTTTAAGGAAAAGAGGCCGTGAGAAGGCATGGGACGGCGAGAAGACGGGAAAGGTGGGCACGCAAGGCTCCGGAGGGCCGGAGGGCCGTGGAGCGCGCGCAGGTAGAGGAGGTGCGGCGGCGGAGCGTTCGCACCCTGAGCGCCCCGCCCTGCAGGCGCAGGTGCAGCCAGGTGGCAGGAGAGGACGGTGGGCGCGCTGATTGGCCGGCGAGCGCGTGGGGCGACATCGGGCGGTGGGGCGGGTGTCTGGGCGCGGCGGGGCGTGCTGGCCCGCGGCTCTGGCTCTGCTGGGTGCGCGGCCCCTGCCCTGTTTCCCTTCTTCTCCAGGGGCGAGGAGCTGAGCTCCACCGTCGCCAAGTGGGTGACTAAGTCAGCTTTGTGGGAAAGGAGAGTTTAGAAAACATGATAAAGGTTTCCTGACCAGCAGGTGGCCGCCTCCAGAGGGAACCCGCCCTATAAAAAAGCATTTTATTGGTTACTGTGTTGAGTATCTTACATGCTCACCCATTGGATTCTCACAACAATCCTAAAAAGTAGGAACTGTTTTAAATTCCTATTTTGTAGATGAGGAAACTGAGACCCTGGGAGGCTAAGAATTGCCCAAACCACTAGAGTCCCCAAGTGGCAGATTAAGGCTTCCAACCAACAGCTCTTTATCTCCGAAGAGACTGAATTGCTATCCTGCATTTTTTAAGGGCTGTAAGTATCCGTTAATAAAGCATCTTCTTTTTAAAATTGAAATATAATTGACATATAATACTATATTAGTTTCAGAGCACAACATAGCGATTCAACATATGTATACATCACAATGTATATCTGATCTATATATGATATATATATCGATGTATATGTTATGATGATATACCACGAATAATAATCACAAGTTTAGTTAACATCTATTATCATACACAGTTACATTTTGTGTGTGTGTGATGAGAGACAGCCATTTTTAGAATATTTGGCCTCGTTTTGCTCTGTTTTTTGTTTAAATTTAAATTTTAATTCTAATTAGTTAACATACAGTGTTATATTAGTTTCAGGTGCACAATATAGTGATTCAGTGCTTCCATACAGCACCGGATGCTCCTCACGATTCCTCCTTCATCCCCATCACCTATTTCTTCCCTCCTAAACCCACCTCCCTTCTGGCAACCATCAGTTTGTTCTCTATAAATAAGAGTCTGTTTCTTGGTTTGTCTTTCTCTGTCTTTCCCCCACTTTGTCCCTTTGTTTTGTTTCTTAAATTCCACGTATGAGTGAAATCATATGGTATTTGTCTTTCCCTGACTGACTTATTTCACTTAGCCTTACACTTTCCAGCCTCATATATGTTGTTGCAAATGGCAAGATTTCATTCTCTTTTTTTATGGCTGAGTAATGTTCCATTGGGTGTCTTTCTATGGCACATCTTCTTTGTTCATCAATGGATGGACCCTTGGGCTGCTTCCATATTTTGGCTATTGTGAATAATACTGCAATAAACATAGGGGTGCATGTGTCCCTTTGAATTAGTGGTTTTGTATTTTGGGGGTAAATACCCAGCAGTGAGATTGCTGGGTCGTAGGACAGGTAGAAGTGCTTTTGTCATTGGGCCACCTGTCACCCCTCACCTGTCTTCTCTGCAACTCTAGTTCCTACCTTCCCTCTCTCCATTTCCCTCCTTCTCCCTCTCCCTTGCCTCTTTCTCTTTTTCCTTCTTTCCTCCATCTTCCCTTCTCACTTTCCCCCAGTCTCTATCCCCCCTCACCTGCCTCTCTGTTTTCGTCTCCTCCCTTCCTTATCTCTCTTTCATCCCTTCCCCACTCTTCTTTTCTTTCTCCCTCTCTCTTCCTCTCTGACTCCCTCAAGGGACAGAAGGGCCAGCTGTGGAAACAAGTGAAGTTAGCTCATCATGATTGACTTGGTTTCCTGGGAACTGTTCCATTCCAGAATCCTTTCCTTGAATCCCTGACCCATGTCAGGTGCTATGCTCAGGCCTAAGGAAACACAGGTAAAAACCACCATCCCCAACCTAGACTCACAGGACTATAAGGAGTCAGTCAGTTATTCAAACAACTAATTAGCACCTACTAGGATCCAGGCTTTGGGTGCCTACAGGGGTGAAACTGGCTTTACCCTGCCCCTAGGGACCTGGAACATGCCAGCAGCTGCCTTTGGTGGCAGCATAACAAAGATGGAGGGACACTGGAGGGTGTAAGGCGGCTGGCCGCTGCTCAACTGGCCTGGAGAAGCCGGGGGTTAGCAGAGGACTGACGAAGAGCTTGGAACTATGTTTTCAAGCTGAGTTAACACCTGTCGAGTGGGTTCCCTTGTCCACTTCCGATGGGAGCATAAATGGGGCTGCTACTCAAAGGTGGAGAGTTGGCACAAGCCACCAAAGCAAACTTTGGTAAATATCCAAAGCGAAACAGTGGTAAATATCCACTGACCGAGGTCTCTGTGCTGTAGGATTTTAGTCTCTGGATTTCCTCACAAAAGCTTGCCGGGAGACAGGTGCAGCGGTGTTCACGGTAGCTTTACTTGTCATAGAGTAAGCACAGGAAACAATCCCTAGGGCTGGATTCAAGAAAGGAATTTTCTGGAATGAATGCAGCCCAGAAAGAGGCGGGTCTGTATAGTTAGCTACAGGTTGGTATAGGTAGCTAGAAAAATAGCCAAGATGCAAAACTAGGTAAGTCATCATCCTCTTTCTCTAAATGGGTTTGATGGGGAGGAGGTGATATGCTGGTCTGTGCATGTACATCAGGTGGGCGGGAAGCACAAGAAACTGTTCATAGTGGTTCCCTGTAGGGAACGCCATAGAAAAGAGAAAAAAAACACATTTTGTTTTAATTTTGCATCTTCTGCTGGAATTTGTTTGGCCTTTGTGTGATGGGCTGAATTATGTCCTCCCCATATTTCAGGTATTGAAGACTTAATGCCTCAGTACCTGAAAATGTGACTATGTTTAGACAGGATCTTTAAAGAGGTGATTAAATGTACATGAGGTGGTATGTGGGTGGCCCTGACCCAACATGACTATTCTCTTTATGAGAAGAGGAGACTGGGACCCAGATATACATGGTAGACGTGGGAAGAAGTGGCCATCAACAAGCCCAAGAGAGGCCTCAGGAGAAATCAACCTGCTGACACCTTGATCTTGGACTTCCAGCCTCCAGAACTCTGAGGCAATACAATTCTGTTATTTAAGCCTCTCAGTCTGTCATACTTTGTACGGCAGCCTGAGCAGACTCATTCATCACGTGAATGTATTACTTTTGATATGTATCTTATACATGTATATTTGAAATATGTATTTGACATATATATAAATACTATATAATATATATATACTTCTCAGAAAGTCAGTGGAATTCTTTTTAACATATTTATTTATTTATTATTTATAAAATGAAAGGGAGGGAGAGGGGCAAAGGGAAGAGGGAGAGAGAATCCAAAGCAGGCTCCAAGCCCAGTGTGGAGCCCAGTGTGAAGCCTAATGCAGGGCTCAATCTCACAACCATGAGATCATGACCTGAGTGGAAATCAAGAGTTGGACGTTTAGCCAACTGAGCCATCCAGGTACCTCTGCTTTTTTTTTTTTTTAACATCTCTGCATGGAAAAAACTCCTAGTCAGTGTTATGTCAGGAAATGAACTATGCTTGGCCTGATTTGGAAAGTGGGGAGGAGGGGAGAAGGGAATAGAAAGAGGGAGGTAAGCAAAAGCAGGGAAGTTCAAGGTCCCAGGGTTCTGGTGTGGTGGAAGTATTCAAGGTGGGGGGTATGTCTCAGTGACAAGTTGCTCACAGGCAGGACTGGCAGGACTTTGGCTCTGGAGGAGTTTGACCTTGACCCTGAAGGTGGTCAAGACTGGTGGAGGGAACAAGGATGTGGCTGACTCTTGCATGGAAAGACCATGGAAGTGGACAAGAATAGTGGCAAAAACCAGACAGGGACCTGTTGCAGAAGTTCTGAGAGGTCACAGCAAGCCAGAACGTAAGCAGGCTGATGGGCAGAGCTTTGGAGTCAGGCCACTGGGTTTGAATCTAGCTCTGTCACTTAGTAGCTATGTGACCTTAGGCCAGTTGTTTAGTCTCTCTGTACCCCAAATCCTAGCTGCAGGGTGGGGATCCTGAGAGTGGAAGGCTGTTGTGAGGTTTGAATGGGTGCATGTATGCCAACAGCTTATAGCAGTGTCTGGGTGTGGCAAGCACTCTTCTGTGCGGGGTGTGCTATGTTGTCACCTTACCCAGGGCTGAACACATGATGCATAAATTATGCTTAATCTATTCTCATGGGGTGGTGGAAAAAGCATGTAGTACCAGGTTGCTAGCTCATATTAGATAAGAGAAGTTGGTATCCCAAGTCCACACCATTAGCAAGGCAATTAGCTGTAATGTGAATCCAGATCTGTCTGTCTCCAAAACCTGAACTCTTTTTTTTTATTCTGGAAGTGGAAAGTTGATTTATTTTATTATTTATAGTTTATTGTCAAATTGGTTTCCATATAACACCCTATGCTCTTCCCCACAAGTGCCCTCCTCCATGTCCATCACCCCCTTTCCCCTTGCCCCTCCCCCTTCAGCCCTCAGTTTGTTTTCAGTATTCAAGAGTCTCTCATGATTTTCCTCCCTTCCTCTCCCTAACTATTTTCTCCCTCTTCCCCTCCCCGTGGTCCTCTGTTAGGTTTATCCTGTTAGACCTATGAATGGATATATATGGTATCTGTCCTTCTCTGCCTGACTTATTTTGCTTAGCGTGACACTTTTGAGGTCCATCCATGTGGCTGCAAATGGCCAGATTTCATTCTTTTTCATTGCCATGTAGTATTTCATTGTATATATAAACCACATCTTCTTGACGCATTCATCAGGTGATGGACATTTAGGCTGTTTCCATGATTTGACTATTGTTGACAGTACTGCTATGAACATTGGGGTACATGTGCTCCTATGCATCAGCACTTCTGTATCCCTTGGGTAAATCCCCAGCAATGCTATTGCTGGGTCATAAGGGAGTTCTATTGATAGTTTTTTGAGGAACCTCCACACTGTTTTTTTCCAGAGTGGCTGCACCAGTTTACATTCCCACCAACAGTGTGGGAGAATGCCCGTTTCTCTACATCCTCACCAGCATCTATAGTCTCTTGATTTGTTCATTTTAGCCACTCTGACTACCTCTGTGAGGTGGTATTTCGGTGTGGTTTTGATTTGTATTTCCCTGATGATGAGTGATGCTGAGCATTGTTTCATGTTTCTGTTGGCCATCTGGATGTCCTCTTTGGAGAAGTGTCTCTTCATGTCTTCTGCCCATTTCTTCACTGGATTATTCGTTTTTTGTGCATGGAGTTTGGTGAGTTCCTTGTAGATTTTGGATACTAGCCTTTTATTCGATATGTCATTTGCAACTATCTTTTCCCATTTCATTGGTTGCCTATTAGTTTTCTTGATTGTTTCCTTTGCAGTGCAGAAGCTCCTTATCTTGATGAGGTCCCAATAGTTTATTTTGGTTCTTGATTGCCTTGCCTTTGGGGATGTGTCGAGCAAAACCTGAACTCCCAACACTATGTGACCTAGCTCAGGCTACTTAGTTGGACCTCAATGAATCGTTTCTAAGCGAGTTGACTGAAATTAAGGTGCACAGAAGTTAAATGACTTGCCTAGGGTCACACAGCTCATCAGTAGCTGCTGGGAATAGAACCTGGCCTTCTAGTCCCACAGCCAAATCTCAGTCCACTATAAAGTGGCAAGGTCTTACTGGTTGTGTGGGAAACCTCCAAGATTCCTGAGGTTCATGCTCAGAATGTCTGTCATCTAAACTCTCCCTAAGTGAGCAATGATGTGGTATCACACTGCATCAGAAGCGTGTCACAGAATCTTCCAGCTGGAGCTCCATTCTCTGTGACTCTGCAAGTTTCATGGCATTTCACTTCATTCCAGGAGCATTACTAATAAGATGAGCCTGGTTCTCCATAAAACTTAGTAACATGCTGGTCACCAGAGATCACTAACCTGACAATGTTTGTTGTTCAGCCCAGACAGGAATGAGGTTAAGAAATCAGCCCCTTTGGGAGCTTGACCAAACTAGTTTCAGAGCCTAGCTGCATTATCCTCAAGCCATCAGTCTTGGCATGCTTAGCTTCTCTTTAGGCCTTCTTGGCCCCTTCTGTAAATGAGACTAGGAAAGAGTAAAGACATCTGACTCTCAGGTATATGAGTAGAAATTAATATTCCTTTAACTTTCCAGAAAGCTATGTCTTTTCAATCATTGAAATAGGTATTAACTGGACACTAAAGCTCACATGTACTGACAGGTGACTATATGCTTCAACCTTCATTAAAAGATTAAATATTCTTATTTTGGTTGCCTACTTTATGACCTCCTGTACCCCCCTTTGAATTAACTTCAGAAAGCAGAGATGTTTGGAATTTATTATCAAACACATTTATTCACAAACGATTTTATAGGTTGGACCTTGTGAGATGATAGGAAATACATGTATTGGCTTCTGTCCCAGTTCCTGGCACAGAGCTCCTGAAACCCTTCTAATTTCCCAAGATACTAGGAGCATCTTCTTTTCCTTTGTCTTTGAGTCAGTTCCTGACACAGAGTTCTCAAACCCCTTGAACGTTCTTGGGTGACAGGACTATTTTGTATTCTAATGAGGTGACTCTTGGTGGGCTCCTGGACAGAGCTAGTCACTGGAAAGACCAAACCATGATTATAATTTTGGAATTTTCAGCCCCACCCCCCATTCTCTAATGAGGGCAGAGAGAGTAGAAATTGAGTTCATGGTGAATATGTCTTCATGATGAAGCCTCTATAAAAATTCCAAAAATATGGTATTCTGAGAGCTTTCAGGAGGGTGACACAGACCACCTCCATAGGGACAGAAACTTCTGTGCTTGAGACTCTCTCAGACTTGACCTTTTGTGAGGTTTCTTAATCTGGTGTTTCATCTGTGTCCTTTATCATATCATTTAAGAAACTAGTAAACTCAGTGTTTCTCTGAGTTCTAAGAGCTACTCTAGCAAATAAATTGAGCCCAGTGAGGGGGTTGTGAGAACCTCCTATTTGTAGCCAAATGGGACAGAAATGATAAGTACCCTAGGACTTAGTACTTATGATTGGCATGAAGCGGGGTGGGATGAGAGCAGTCCATGGGACTGAGCCCTTACCTGTGGGATCAGATGCTATCTCTGAGTAATGAGAGTAAAGTTGTAGGGTACTCATTGGTGTGGCAGGATTGCTTGGTGTGGAAAATTCCCCACATCTGGTGTCAGAAATGTGAGTGTGGTATTGGCATCAGAGTAAAGAAGAAACATGGTGATGGGGGCAGAGGAGAACGAGTAGGTTTTCTGACCCAGACTTTTATGCTCTTTGACTTGTGTTATGGACACCTTAATTGAAGGAGGCTGTGGGATTTGATGGGAAGAATATACAGAGGCTTCGGATTCTGACAAGCCACACTGCAAAACACAGGTACATGGGAACCCCTGGCTAGTGTTAATTTTCTCTGTTTTAGGAACTGTCAAGTGGTCAGTGACTTACCTTCTGCTCCAGGCCTTGCCTTCAGTGTGTTAATCTCGGAAAGACAGAGGTTTCAGCACACTCAAGGACTAGGAATAGTCACAGACTCTTTGTCCTCAGCCAAGACAAACTAAGCAACATTCAAATGTTGCTCACACAACTTCTGGCCCTTGACCTAAGGCAGATATTTTATTTTATTTTTATTTTTATTTTTAATGTTTATTTTTCATTTTTGAGAGAGAGAGAGTAAAGGGCAGAGGATCCAAAGCAGGCTCTGCACTGACAGCAGCCAGTGAGCCTGACACAGGGCTCAAACCCATGAACTGGGCAATCATGACCTGAGCCAAAGTTGGATGCTTACCCGACTGAGCCACCCAGGCACCATCCCCCCAGGCAGGTGTTTTAAAAATGTACATTTCATTTTTATTCAGGTTCAGTGAGGCCCATAGGCAAGAAGATAATTGCCACTGAAAAAGTTGTTTGTTACTTACAGTTCCGCAAGAGAAGCGGGCACATCACACCATTTGAGGCCACCCAGGGAGGCACCAGGGTGGTCAGGGGGCAAAGAGAGCACAAGGAACACATGGCAAGAGTTGGTATTGTGGTTTCTGCAGAAGCGATGTGCAAGGCAGGTTAAGCAGGCTCAGAAACTGTCCAGTTTGAATAATTTTGGCAGGCTCTGGGGTGTAGGGGCTGTCCTGAGGTGCCTGGTGCCTGGCCCTGCGGTGATGAGCACAGAAGACTATCTGCCTGGAGTATAACAGCCCTGTGAGAACCCTACAGAGGAGAAGAGTGGGCTTTGCATGTAAAAGAAGCACTTGCTGGTGGGTCCTTTAATATTTCTAGAAATTGGCTAGCTATGGGAGGGGGAGTCTCTCTTGGGTCAACAAGGCTTGATGTCAAAGCATCAGAAAATGTAGAAAATAAAATACATGATTAATACAGTGGAGGAGTGACGTTGGTTCTCTGATGTCCCCAGAGCAGTTGGTCTGCAAAGCGCAGCCAAGCTCTGTAGCCTTGAATAGCTGATGGAAGTTCGAGATGTCCTAAGTACTGTCATGCTTTTCTGGGACCAGAGTCTCAGCTTTCTTACTTGGTTTGCAGTGCAGTGCAGTAACATTCAAATATTCTACAGCAGAAACATAGCATTCAGCCAGAATGGCCTCCCCAGCAAGCAAGGCTGGTATGGGAACTTCTATAGGCAGAGCACTTTCTCCTTTCTCATAGCCATTTGGTTTTTGTTTGTTTTCCAAGAAAAGGACACACTCAAGGTTGGTGGACTTGCTTCAAGTTTCGTTAATGCTACTTGTTTCCCGAGGCGAGGAGCTGTCCTGGACACCTCTCCACCCCTACTGCCCTGCTCTAAATTGAGCTCTAACCCCATCTTGGGCTGGGAGAGAGAGCACCTTGCTCACATTCGCCTCTTTCTGATGGGAAGTGGTTGGAAATGCATCCCAACATCATTTGGTGAATGGATACTATCGTTGGTATGGTATGTCATCCACTCAGCATTGTTTTGTTTATGTGTATATTTTAAAACGTTGACAATACTTAGTAGTTGCCTTAGCATTGCTAGAAAGAGCACTTATAAATATTCATCATTGTGGCATTGTGAGTTAAGTTTGTAGAGAGCATCTGTGAAGGAGAAAGGTCAGCAGGATTTCCAATAGGAGCCTCTGTCCCTTTCCCCAAGCCCCCCTGGAATCCAGCACCGGTGTGTAGAAGCAGAGAAAGTCACAAATCCTCAAGTTCCCTGGGGAAGCCCTTGGACCTTTGGAAGGGCTGTACTGGCCCAGCTGGGAGAGTTCTAAATGACCAGCAGAGCCAACAGGAAGAGGAGAGGGTGGCTGAGAGAAGTGAGGTGAGGCCAGGAGAGGGTGGCTGAGAGAAGTGAGGTGAGGTCAGGCACAAATGAATGACCTGCTTTGTCTTCTCAGAGGCCCCTGAGAGACGGTTAGGTAACAGATTGCCTAAAGCCACAGTGATCCTCAACACAAAGAGGGTCAGGGAAGGGGAAGATGGAGAAAGCTGATGGTGGTTTCCACCCCATTTCCTCTTTTTTGTTAAATTTTTGTTTATTTTTAAGAGAAAGAGAGAGAGACCAAGTGTGAGATGGGGAGGGACAGAGAGAGAGGGAGACACAGAATCTGAAGCAGGCTCTAGACTCCACACTGTCAGCACAGAGCCCAATGTGGGGCTCAAACTCAAAAACCATGAAATCATGACCTGAGCAGAAGTTGAAAGCTCAACTGACTGAGCCACCCGATGTCCAACCCCATTTCCACTTCTAAGGAGTGTGTGTTCTAAGGAGGGTTGGTTACCTGCCCAGGATTGTGGTGTGTGCCAAACTGCAAACGCTGAGAGGCTCAGAGAGACAAATCATTTTGGAAAGAGCTTTAGAGTATGGCGGAGGGAAGGGGTTGGAGCCCTGGAACAAAGAAGTGAGGCCACTGTGGCCATAGCACAAAGTAGGGGAAGAAAAACATGGTTGGATGAGGATTGGAGTACGTTCTGCTCTGTGATGTGCGACGGAGCATTCTTTTCAGACTCTCATGACATCTTCCATAAAATGTAAACTCTTCATCATTCACATGCCTCAGGTTTACTTCTAAGCGTTGAGTCTCACTCTGAAGCGGGCATATGGGTGAGGACAGAGGATGCCTGGTGACATGCTTATTTCTACTTCTCTGGTCAAAGCAAGTCCAGGGGCCATTGCGGGTTCAAGGTTTGTTAATTCTCTGTGTTTCCTAAGAGGAAAAGTTGTTCATATCTGTCTCACCCACCAGGACTGGAAAGGCTTCTACAATCAAGTCATTCTTATCCATTCTCTGCCTCTGGTGCCCAGCACAGTGCTTGATACAGAACAGATACTCAATTAGTGTTTACTGCATGAAAATGTCTCTGTGGATTTGCCTTATTTTCCCATCTTCACACCCTAAGACCAGTTTGGACCTGATTATTTCAGTGTCTTTTCCACAGCTCCCATATTTCCAGGCTGTCCCATTGTAAACGTAGCCTGCATTCCATCACCACTGACCTCCAACACCACCCTGATGGTAGTTTTCATTGATCCTTAGCACTTCTATCCTTTCCTCCTTGGAAATATGAAAAGGCTTCCCATTGCCTAGAATCCCATCTACATTCTCCATCCCTGGGGGATTTGAAAGAAAGAACTCAGGTGTGTCAAAAGTTCTTGCAAAACGTTCTGAGTGATACAGGTATGAGTTACCTGTGGTAGTCACTACTGTCTCCAGTTTTCTCTCACCCAGATACACAGTAAGAGGGCATGTTCCTGCCTCTTAAGCTTGGGTGTGGCCACTGGATTTGCATTGGCCAAAGAGAGAAAAGAGTGTGTCACTGGGTGGAGACTTTAAAAATCTATGCCTGACTTGCCACACTCTCCTTTTCCACAAGTAAAGCCATCCTGGAAGGTCCTCAGGCCATCCTCTGGGGTGAGAACCTTACAGAGGAAATCTCCGGGGCTGACATGAGACAGGCATATGGTAGGAATTGCTGTTCCCATTTACAAAACAGGAACTATGACACCTCATATAACAGGAGGGAAGGGGGAGGGAGGCTACATCACTTACCCAGGTCGCTCTGCTCTTCAGGGGTAGAACAAAGATCTCCATACAATTTTTCATAGTAATCTCTGATGATTGCCTGTATTTCTAAGGGATTGGTTGTAATAGATCCTTCTTCATTCATGATTTTGTTTATCTGGGTGCTCTCTCTTTTTTTTCTGAGGAGTCTGGCTA